>NC_044508.1:14429297-14804297 GCF_902362185.1 Chanos chanos | reverse complement strand
TAAAGTTCTGGATTAAAGTTTCGGAGAATTTCAGTGCGTCTCCGCCATTCCTAATTTAAAAAAGAATAAAAGAATATGACAGTAATAGAAAACCCATCATAAATGAATTTCCCCTGTTTTCATTGTGCTTGTTTCATGTTCTTAAAGTAAGTCATGTGAATTTTTTGGCTTTCTGTTAGTCTTCACCTGTTATTTCAATTCAACTTAATGGGTTAAATAGTTTGCTGCTGTAGCTATTAACAAAAGATGGGCTATCTAGAGGATGCCATTGACTTGTAGCTGTAGTGTTTTTCCCCTTGCACTGTTTTGCTGTTCACAGGATTTATTGTTTGTCTGCCAACATCGATTATAGGATTTTAGTAATTGTTTCGCCTCTGCTTGATTAACAAACCCGTGTTTTCCTCAGCAATGTGTTCAATATAAGACTGCTGCTGAGAGCAGACTATTTAGTTTTAGGGAGTACTCAGAATAAAAAAAAAAAAAAAAAAAAAAAACAAAGAGGGGAAAAAGTGACTCTGAAAGCCTGACAAAAAAAAAGACAAAAGCCTGACACAGAGGGTTGTAGACGAGTTGTTTCATATTACAGAGTTGTCTCATGTGGAAAATTGTGGGTTATGTTGAATGCTAACTCTTCAAAATGATTTAGATTTCTTCTTTTCTGTGAATGGTGGTAAAAGCATGTGTATTAGGTATCTTTTGATGGATGAGTGAATATCGCCTGCGGAATGTGTGGAATGTGCCTTCTCGTTTTTTTTTTTTTTTTCCTTTTCTAAATTCCGAAAACCTTGGTTTCATGTCAGGCTCGTGAGGAAAGACTTCCCAGGTGTACAGGTGATGGGGATCTAGGGAGCAGCCGATCCTCCTGCATATTTGAAATGTTAACAAGACTGAATCCAGTTATGGGGCTGCAAAGCAGAACATTTTTACAGTGGTAGTTTGGGAGTAATTGTCAGAATCTGTTGTCCTGGGGATAAATTCTAAAATAATTTGGCCTTAACTTACCCGTACTGACTTAAAATTACATTATAATTACACTCAATGTGGTTTACTGCATTAAAATGCAATAATCATCTATGCTATACCGAAGGAATCCTCAAAATTTTGATGATTATTAACAGTTAACCACTCACTCACCTACTCATTATCTAAGCCGCTTATCCCAATCAGGGTCGCGGGGGGTGCTGGAGCCTAACCCAGCGCTCATAGGGCAAAAGGCAGGGAAACACCCTGGACAGGTCGCCAGTCCATTGCAGGGCAGACACACAGACAAGCACACTCACACACATTCATACCCGGGGCAATTTAGCGTCTCCAGTTCACCTAACCTGCATGTCTTTGGACTGTAGGGAGGAAACCGGAGCTCCCGGAGGAAACCCATGCAGACATGGGGAGAACATGCAAACTCCACACAGAAAGGACCTTCTCGCTGTGAGGCGACAGCGCTACCCACTGCGCCACCGTGCCGCCCAACGGTTAACCAATAACTCCAAAAATATTTAAGTCTAATAGGTTTAAATATTCATGGGAATTAAAAAATAATAATCAACAAAAAATAGAGACCACAGTAATTATGTCTCTTTGTAGCCCTACCAGTGATGCGACTGCTCATCTCGGCGATCCCTTAGCTCTTATACCATTGTAAGACAAGCTGGCCCACAAAGCTTCCTTTTTCCCTCTCGCTGTCACATCACCTGGCTGTTTGAGCTGCGGTATATGTGTTTGTGTTTCCTCCGGGTCGATAGATGGGCTCCCCATTGAACAACCGTTAGATTAAAGGGAAGAGAAAAGGATTTTGCGAGATTGATCTATTTTAAAGGTAATGTGTTTACACAGTTTGCTGCATAAGGCAGGAAGAGGAAGTGACAAGGCGTCACATGTTTATTACCTCTTTAGCTAAGTGCTTCTAGGGCTGCCTCTCATTTCAAGTAGCTTCTTTTTAATTCATGTCCTGTGCCTAGTGATTTGGTTAACCAGAAGGGTCCCTCCTGGGCACGCAATAGTCTACGATTTTACTAAGGATGACTCTGTTATGTAATGAGAACGCTCACACAAATTTATCAAGCAGCTCCTGGACGCAGCAAAATCAATTTTTTTGTTCGGGCACTGGCATGTTTGTCATTTTGAATAATGGCTTGGTTGCTTAAAGATATTAGGTATTTTCACAGCTCGCAGGCATGAAGCAGAAAGGTACGCTGTTAGGTTATTATTTTGTTGTATTTCATGAGTTTGTAATTCTCATGTGGGGGTGAAACATGATAGCTTCAAGGATAATCAATATAACACAGTACCATCCCAATCTTCCCTTGTCCCTGGTCTCTGACTGGACAGGAAATGTGCTAGCACTGAAGGTTAGCTTTTAATTGCCACGGGAAAAAAATTACCCAGCGCTCTCTTGTTTGTTAGCAGCCAGTGCAGTTCTCTTTTGTCTCATGTCATTCCAACCCACCACACACACAAACACGCACACACACACGCACACACACACACACACACACACACCATCTACACTTCACTTTTTCCTCACTGACTCCTCTCTGTATCTCTTTCCCCTTCATCTATTTGCGTTTCTCTCCCGAGCCCTCTGCTGTCTGAGCTCACTTGCTTGTCATGTCTCTAACTGAGCTGCCAAGGTAGCCTTGAATTTCAGCTTAAATTAGGACTCAGGAAGAAACTGACAAAAAAAGCCTCTTAAAACTCCATGATTGTTTCCTTCCCAAAAGATGAGATATCACACATAACAAATACTATGTATATCAATTAGTACTGAGGTTATCTACCCACTATATAGCACATATAAGAGGAAACATAATCGGGCAAAATGGAAATTGCAGATGAAGATCTCCAGGGAGAGATCAAAGAGATCACAATATAAATAATTTCCATCCAAAGTTAGATCAAACATGCATTTCAAATTCCAGTCAGGTTAGTTAACGACACCAGGCTCGTTAGCCGCTCCCTTCTTTGATTGTTGTCTTTTCTTTGTCTGAATCTTTTTTTTTTTTTTTGCGGTGCTAGTCTTCCGGTGAACTTGCCGGTAAAGTCCTCCACTCAACCCCAACCCTTGTCCTTTCTCTGCTATCGTTGCCTTTATCTTTTGTTGTTGAGAGCAATTACAAACATCAGAGATACTGTTAAATATTCATCGGGCCCTTTGGCTGCCGCTGCATTCTGCAGGCTGTGCGAAGTGCTTTCTCTGGTAATGTGCTGGCAAGCGCACGTCACTTTGGAAAAAAAACTATAGACACTCACTTTTTACTTCTCATTTGCAAAAAAAAGTGATTGCTCAACAATGCCACTCTCAGGACAAACTTATTTGCCTATGAGCCAGAACTGAGTATCCTTGTCAAAAGATCATGACTTTTTTCGTGAAATGGAAAAAATGAGCAGTGTCCTGTGGTCTCTCAGTGAACACCGTTCATTCTTAATGTCAGATTTGGTAACCATAATAATTCAAAATACAAAATCGATTTTTTTATCTGGTTAATTTTTATTATACCTTTAAATTCTTTTATAGAACATTTCTGTTAAGCTATTTCAATTTGTATGAAATGGCATTCCTGATAATCAGATATATTGGTAAAAGTCTCTGTGTTTTCCTGTACATCACTGATAGTGCACTACAGTATGAGTCCATAAATAGCAGAGTGATAGCAGTACGTGCATTGTTCTGTTCACAGTAAATCAGAGGAATGTCTTACTGTGTGCAGTATATCTGCATATTGTCATAAGCCAATGCCACTGGCGGTGCTTTGACAACATACATGATGCAGTGTTGTGATAGGGTTTTATTTGTGGTGTGCACTAAGCCTTGACGCTGTACTATCTCTCTCTTTATTTTTTTCTTTTTCTTCTTTTGACAAATTTGGCCTAATTTATGGTGGTGTGTGAAAAGCTGGAAGGCAACCCATTTTAAAAGCTTACCCCCTGAAATGCATCCTCCTGATCAAATGGGAACCGTGGATGAAACCTCTTTATTAGACTCTAACTCTTCTCTGCGTGCCTCAACACTATAGCCAGGCAATCTTTTTTCACATGTTGTGTTGAATGCCTGGCAGACCAGGATGTGCTGGTGGAGGCGCCAGATAGATATGAATTTCATGTCTGAACATGTTTCCATTGAAGTGAAACTGCAAGTAGATTGTGTTGTTGTTGTTGTTGTTGTCGCTGCTGCTGTTGTTGTGGTGGTGGTGATGGTGGTTTTACTCACGAGAACATCAGATTATCTTGCTTCTCCAAAGTTAACTCACCTTCCCTGAGACTCTCAGGACCAGCTAACTTCCATTTTAATTTTTTTTTTTTATTTTTTTTAATTCATAGAATAAATGTGAAAACGAATGAAACTAACATTCATAGAGAGGTACTGCAGGGTTTTTAAACATTATATGTGTTAGCTTGTCACGCGATGCTGACCTCCACACACTGACCCCTTTTATTACGTCACTCCTTTTCAAGAGCCATAGGAGCAAAAAGTTGCCAATGCCCCAATAGGATGTTGAGGGTGAAAGCGGAAAAGAATGGTTCTGCTACGTTCACTTCCACCCAACTAGTTATAGATGTGAGGATATTTTAAATGCTAACTGTGCCTGTGTTCTTTTGTGTGCATCAATAGTTTTATTCGCGGAATTTCTGCATGGCCTTAAAACAGTCCCTTTTAATTGACTGCATGATTGCGTTTATTTTTAGAGTGATGGTAGGTTAGAATTGCTTAGATCAAAAGAGATCGGTCCATGTTTCTGAATCTGAAGAAGACGCGCGACCATCTCTGTGGCCTAATCAGGTCCCACGGCTTACAGAGAACAGACGAATGAGTGATGTGATAACACTTTTTTTTTTTTACCCCCGCGTCTTTTAGTGCCATGTGTCTCTCTTCCTCTCTCTGTCTGTCTCTAATGGATGTTAATAAAGAGAGCATCTTAGTGGAACTGACATTCCGTCTCTCGCTGCCTCTGCTTCTGCCCCTCCCTCCATCCCTCTCTCTGTCTCCCTCCCCTGTCTGTTGAGATTGTCCTTCAGAAAGAAAGAAAAGAGATACAGGGATGGCATTAATCTTTAAATGACTGTGGGTTCATCCCAAGACTTTCAATCCATTAGTAAAGGGAGAATATATCTTCAGACACAGAGTAGAGGATGTGGAAGAAGAGAGAGAGGGAGAAAGAGAGAGAGAGAGGGAGGGAGAAAGAGAAAGAGAAAGCAAGGGGGTGGGGGGGGGGGGGGGGGTGGCAGAGATGGTAATGTAGGTTGCTTGGCACCGAGCTATCAGCCGTGCTGTTGGAAAATGACTATGCCCCCAGAAGTTGTGTGAAAGGCCCTTGTGTACCGAGACGAACGGTTCAGGTTACCCCCCCTCTCCTCCCCTTCACCGTCCCTCTGCCAAGGTCAAAAGAGTCTTGGTGTTGCTAAGTGATGTGTTTCCAACCCCCATCCCAGCCTACCTCACTAGCCAGCCCCTGAGATATACAGAGTCTGACATCATTACCCCTGTTGTGACAGGTTTCATTTGTGTGGCCTGGAACTATACATCAGATAGAGTGATGTACTCAACTCCCCAATAGCTTCCACAGACTCAGGGCCTGTGTTCCGAGCGATACTTTTGCTTGCAAAACTTTGATCATATAATCAGGCTGGTTTGAGCCCTGTATGCCCCCTCAGTTCAAATACACATGCATAATTACTTTGTGCAGATAACTGTGAGAGTGTACCATTAATTTCTATACAAAGTTGATAAGAATGATTGTAATTTAATGGTTAATATTTTTACATTTGCTGCAATATATATTTTAATACCTAAATTACCTATTGGCTACTGCATTGCTTTGATTTTAACAGATATTTTAAACATACCAGCTATCAAAAAATGGCTAGTTGATTTGCAAATATTAGCTGTTTGGTAATAAATGCATTAAAAAAAAAAAAAAGTTAAATTCTTGTAGGACCACAACGGTTTCTGTTCACATTTTGGCAAAACCAATTTGAAGCTATTTGAAGTTTAAACTCAGAACTATTGTGTTTGTTGCCAGATACCTAGATTTTCCTCCCTCTTACCAGGACTGACCTGTGCTCTCCATGGTCTGATTTTGTGCTACCATTTGTGTTCAAGGAGGCAAGTCTAAAGGAGTTTTGTTTGTTCTTAGGGTTGAAAAAGTTTCTGTCACAATCCAGAATCTATGACTGTGTAAAGAATTTTGAAGTAGTGCATTAATACCACAGAAAATGGGTTTGTTTGTTTGTTTAAGACTGATTCATTTGGATTTCCCTTCAGTGGCTCTCTCTGATTGTGCCTTGCTCAGTGGATGTATTGGTTTGTGATGCAATGTAGAATCCATGGCAACCATCTGGAAGTTGCCTACTATAGAACTTTCCCCACAGGCGTCAAGATTGATGGATTTTGACGCAATGTGTTTGTGACGTCGCAAACGCCGGCCGCTGTGGAGAATAGAAAGAGCCACACCTAGCATGTCATGTATCTGGTTAGTTTTATTTTTTTTGGACAAGTGAGACAGGTTAGCCATGAAACATATTCAGGACATCAGTGATGAAAAGGAGCAACCTAACAAAAGAAGCAAAAAAACAAGCAAAAGAAGAAGAGGGACAACATATGGCCAGTCACCGAACTGGCATGGATGGCTGGTCAATTTACCGCCTGCAGGACATGTGTAGCACCTTTTCCTGAAGCACATGTCAATGAAAATCAAAATTCAAGGCCATCTACTGCTTGTAATGACTCTCCAGTTTTTGAAGTCCCTGGGGCAGGCAAGCAATACACCTGTGATAGAGATTTCAGTACTGCCAGAGCCATTTACGGACAACTCCACACGGAAGACCAGTCCAGGGTGCCCATCAGCTGTTGACTGGCAGCTGCTTGGGATGCTAGACAGCGCCAGTGAAATGGCTGAACTTGAGCCTGAGCTTATTGAGTGTTTAGACCACCTCAAGGGCAAAGACTAAGGCAACAGCCAAAAGGAGACAGTGTCCAATGAACATATTTAAATAAGTGTTTCTGGTACTAATGGTGTGTCTTTTATCATTTAACAGCTTTAAAAGTACTAGTCTTGTCATCATCACAACGCACACACATACACACACCCGCGCGCACACACACACACACACGCACACACACACACACGCACACACACACACACACACACACAATAAAAACATGATTCATATATCACCAGTTGTGGTCTGCGATCTGTAAAGTCAATCACACACACTCTTCTCCATTGTTCCAAATGCAACAAGGGCAGATGGTAGTGGTAATTCAGGCATAATTGATTTGTGGCCGTATCTGTGCATTAGTGCTTGGTCAAAGACGCAGAGGGCTAATTGACATCACTGAAGGCTCAGTTGAATTTTTCTGAATGGAATATTGATTAGGAACAAGGAGTCTTTGGCATACTTAAGCCTCTTAGCAAGGAATGAACAGAGAAGAAAGGAAATCTGTTAAAACTCATTTAAATTGTGTTCAACATCTGAAAATTGCAGATCAACCTGGAACATGGAAAAACACAAGTAAAAGCTTTCATAAAGAATTAAACTGTAGTTTTAAGGAGACATGGCCATATGTTTAATGTTTCCCGTCAGTAGTTACACAATATGAGCACAGCTGGAGTGTCTGCACGGTAGCAGTTTTTTTTTTTCTCTATTCCCAAAGTAAACTCTCCTTAAAGTAATTACAGTGAAAGCCAACATCCTATTAGCACTCCAAAGCAGTCTGTCGTAGCACAGAGTTCAGTAACAAAATCGGGACAGTATGTTGTGAATGTACCACACTGCTGTAAGCAAGATCTTGAGCATTTGTCAGATGTGAGATGTAGTTTCTAACTTGTGTGATGGTCTCTCAGTCATTTGCTCTCTTTCTCTCTCTCTCTATCTCTCTCTCTCTCTCCTTCTCTCTCTCTCTCTCTCTCTCTCTCCCTCCCCCTCCCTCCCGTTCTCTCTCTATCTGTCTTTCTATCTTTCCGTCTGTCTGGATGTGTTTGACAGGTCCATATGGCACACCAGAGAAATTAGCACTGGATACTTTTTTTTTTACAGAAATGTAACATCTGTAGCTTTGCCTGAGTTAAGGGTTAGTCAGGTTTCATTTCTCACTGCCACAGGCAACCTCCAGCTCATTGATAAGGTGTTAGTTTGGTTTGAGAAAGTGACCAGACAGATGGTCATTTTTCATCCAGTATTTTTATTTATTTATTTTTTTATCCCTTGCTCTGCCCGTGTTGTGGGTATAGAGGGCTGATGGATGGCAGCTTTCTCGTCGCTATAGAATACAGGAGAGAGTTGAGCCATGCTATTGGCGTACATGTCTTGTGGCTAGAAGAACAAAATCCACAAGACGACACCAGTATCACAATAATGAACATAATTATTGAAGAAGAGGGCATTCAAAAAGCTATTTCCGTAACAGTTACACCTGGAAGCGAAGGTTTAATTGATTTTCATGAAACACACTAAAGATCCCGCTGACTTGTATTATAACATCTCTGTCCCCTGTTTTTATTTTACTCTCTTAGATGTCATATAGAGAGCAATGAACCTTTACATGGGAGCCAAAAGACTGTTCAGCATCATTTAAATCAATGGAAGCTGCTACTGCGAACGCAGTTTGGTTACCTCTTCAACTATTACGCTTCTAAGGCCCTAAGGGAATTCTCTCCACACGCTCGGCCTGTTGTGCTGCCGAGCCATATATCTTTCAAAAGGCTGGAGGCTGTGTGTTTGCTTCATGGTGATTCCTTATATCTAAAGGGCTGCTCTGCCAGCCGGCTCCATGTTCACCAACTGAGTGGGGTCAGCACCATTACTTTTCCCCTTGCCTGAGTCTGTCTGATGGATGTAGGCCGTTACGTTCGCCGTGATTGAGGCGTGAGAGCCTGGAACATTCCTCGCGGCTCACCCAATCTCAGTCGTTTATCACAAGGGGATAGAGAGAAGAGCAGACAGAGCGAGATATTGCTTCTCGGACTGTCACGGGGCCAACCGACGCGTTAAACTGTAGTTTGAGAAAAAGAAGCGTTTATGTTAGACACTGATTATTGTTTGTTTCTGCCGTTTTTGGTTTACGCTGACCTCATTCTTTCACTAAGTTAGTTAAGATACTTACCCTGAAGCTCAACTGGAATGTCAGTGAAGGATGGCAAACCCACAGACTCATAGATGTTTTTGTCCTCATGAAACCATTCCATCATAGCAAGTGGTTGGTGGTGCAATGCAGTATGAATACTATTAGCTGTGGATGCCAGCATACTCATGTACGGTCATAATCATGGATATGGGACAGATTGCTGCATTTCATTTAATATTAATGAGACGCAAAACTATTTAAGCTGTTCTCTTTTTTTTTTTTTTTTTTGCTGATGTTTTTTAAAATTGATTTGTAAAGCACAGAAAAGTGGTATGTTTCCAGGGTGATTAATACTTCCTGTTGTATCTTACTTTTTTTTTCTTCTCTGTGCTCTGTGCTAGTAGGTATGAGAGCACAAATTCTGGTGAGAAAAGCCCATGTTTTGACATTCTATAAGAATAGTCCTGGTGAGGCTTACCAATTAATTATGAGATTCAGCATTAACTGCCCTGTTTTAGCTCCTCTATTTTCAATCTACCCATCTTTTCAGGGATGGTTATGTTTTGTGCTTCTTATTATATTATGCAGTCAGTAAAAAACAAATTACTTTTACCTCAACCTGCAAGATTTCCCACTGTTCAAGAAATTGATTCTTGAAGAATATAACGTACAAAGGCACAATGACAGTGTTACTGTGTTACTCTATATTAACTCCAAATCTACGGCTATATTGTAATCATGTTTTGTTTGCTGTCTTGCAGTTCTCACGGCTTGGCTGTCTTCCATAGTTCTTATTATAAGTACATGAAGGACCACATTGAAATGAATTGTTATGAATTTTTAAAAAAAAGTCCGGGATGGCTGGATAGCGGACATTAGGGGAGAGGCAGGGGGCAATTTCGATGCGCTCATGTCTGGAGGGATTGCGTGATGTCGGGCTGAAGGAGAAATAGGAGAGGGAGGTGCTACAGCTCAACACCCACAGGAGCCTCCTGAACTATGAGCTCATTAGCGGAGTCAGGGATGGAGAGGAAAGGTCATAGTCTTGAAGCAAGCATTGTGTCACCATATTGACCAGAGTGTAATTCGCTTCTGCCTCCCATCGCGCCGGTTAAAAGGAGGCGTGACAGATGGGACTTCGTCCCTCCCTCCCCCTGTCCCTCTCTTTGTCCGTGGTTGAAATGGACAAAAATGTTGATGCCTGGGGCTAGTGTTTCCTGAGAGCAAACAGTGACTTGCCAGCAGATGAGCTACGGACTGTGTCTGGCCATCAGCTCCTGGTGGGACCGCGGCCCTTCTCCAAGTTCTTGGAACTTTCTTTTCAAAGGCACAGTCAGTCAGTCAGTCAGTCTCACTGACCTGGCAAGAACAGCATTTTATTACAAAGCTTAGCAGACATCAGCTTCTGAAAGAAGAAAATGCCCTATTTTTCAGTTTACTAAAGCGACTGCCACCTGAACACTGTTTAAATGACGCATAGACGACAGCAAGGTGATTTCTGTTCAAGGCTACATTGTATGATGCATTTACCAAGAACGTTGTGTATTAAGTAACATAACTGAAATGACTTTTCCTTTTTCTGTTTTAATTTAAAGTGACTGTATTACTGTATTTTTTATTACTATATACATTGCCCCTTGAAATGATCAGTACCAGAACTGATGCCTCTGAAAGACTTGCGGTCTTGAAAAGTGGATTTTACTTGACTATTTGTGAGAAAACAGTGGTACAGCATTAGTCATTTGCTTTTCGATCTTCTCCATTTTAATGAGGTTCCTTGTGAATTATCATGAGTCAGAAAATGTGTTCTACTTGAAGAATATAAAGGGCTTACTCTGGATGTTGAGATTTGCTAATGGTAAATGCTAAATCATTAGCAGGCTATAGTGACTGCCTTTGAGCTCAGGCTTACAGTACTCAATACAACACTGTAAGGCAACGCTAAACATTTTTGTTCAAGGTCATGTTATCTGCATCTGCGTTCCTAGAAGACCAGACAAAGGTTGACGGAGGAAATTTGTAAAAGGCTTGTATGATGGCGTTATTTAGTTATTTAAATTGGTGTGTTTTATTTTTTTATTTTATTTTATTTATTTATTTTTTTAAATGAAAGATGGTTTGGAGGGCCTTATTTATAGTATTGAGACAAATGGTTGCAAGGCCATGAAAGGCACTCGGCTGATTAACTTGCCTAGGATGGCTTTTTATCTGTTACTGTTTGATGTATGACATCTTTTTAAGGCTCGGTCGAATGCAATCACAAGCTCTTTCATTGCACAAGCCCAAGACATTCCATATTGCCTGCTGTCCCCCCGGGAAGGTGATTCCTCAGAAAATATTGACTGTAGAACAGTGAGTGTATGTTTTTGTGTGAGTGGGTGTGTCTTCTGAAGCTTTAAGGGTACAGAGGTCAATCTAAAGTTAAACAAAGAAAAGAAAACAGAGGGCCCAGATCACTGTGTACATTGTTTATATACATATATAAATATACATTTTATTCACATTTTATATACACACACACATATACACACACACACACACACATATATATATATATATATATGCCTGTGTCATTTCTTATCTTTCTCTGATTTTGGTTCATTCTCTCTCTTCATTTCCCCCTGTGTATCCAGTAATTGTGAGTAGCGGTATGTCGTTTTTTTTCTTTTTCTTTCTTTTTTTTTTATCATTTTGGGAGGGGGGGGGGGTGTAAAGCTGAAAGGCATTTCAGTGAGTGTCTCTTCCTTTGCTTCTGAATGAAGTGGACTGGCAGACGTAAGTTCCTCTAGTTTGTATAGCGGCACATAGAGTAGCTTTGGCAGGGGTCCTTCCCAGGGACTGTTGCTACAGTGCTCGCAGAGAATTTCCTGTCTTTTCTTGGCCATGAAAGGGCTTTTTCCCACCCTCCTCATGCAGGAGCACAGCTGTGCGGCCTCATCAGGGGTCCACGGACCCCCTGATCCGTGTTCTCTCAGCCATCTGATTGACAGTAATTAGCCAACACAAGACTGTTCTTCTCTGATATCTCAATAAGAGCTCTTCAATGCCTGGAATTAGAGGGGTGAGAACCTCCTCTTTCCCACCCCCTCATCTGGTGCCAATCCAGTGAAACACACAAAATACGGTTGTTTTGAAACCTCTAGCGCATTCCTTGCCTTTGCCTAATGCTTGCACCAGTTTCGTCCAAGTTGACATGTGGCTGCAAGACAAGGCCATTTGGAGGGGACAGAAGAGCAGAAGGGCAGCTGGATTGAACCCGCTCCGAAATCAATACGGTGCTGAAAAATCCCATCTTGGCGCTACGGCAACTACCTCACGCATGTCCACTCTGCTTGTCCCCTGAGTGGACCAGTGCAATATGAACAAGGGCTCGTGATGGGCTCTCCTGACAGATTGGTGTTAAAAGGAAAGTGAGCCCTGTGAGGAAGAGTAGGGCGAGAAGGAGAGAGAGAGAGAGAGAATGCTTCTTTTGACCCTAGTCTCACCACTTCTTGTCTTCACAGGAGCAGTCTTCCATTATTTTGTCAAAGCAGAGGGCAAAAGTCCTGCCCTTTTAAACACTGTTTTTCTCCCCAGGGTAATGACCTCCTGGAGGGAGGTTGATAACAGAGGGATAATCCTCTTATCTCTGCCTGTTGCTGCAAAGGAGGATACCTCAACTCAAATCTCTCTTTGCCACCACCCACCCCGTACCCCCCGATGCACCCTGAAAAATATTCCTTGAGTCTAGGAGCTCTCCACGTAAGATGTCCTGTCATACCAGTCCATGGCTGAGGTGGTTTCGGGTTACAACCAACATAACGGATTCCATGCTCATCACGGAATCAGACGCACAACCTGCACTTTCCCTTTGATAATAAAAACATGTTTTCCTCTCAGAGGAGTAAGGAAAGCTTGATGGCTTCAACTCAGTGGAAGGGCTAACAGGTGATGCTGAATCGCTGAAGATGTCTCAACTGGCCCTTGAGGGCACATGTATAGTGCTTTCAGTTGTACTGACGAAGAGTTAGATTCTCACTCTCTGTTAAATGTTATGGTTAACGTGTGCAGCTTGCCCGTGATGTTATACAACATTATTCAACTAAATTTTGGTGGAGGACAGCCAGACGAAGAGGAGTCTATCGGTTTTTGAACGGACGGAGCGCCAACAGATGTTTAAGTCTTATCAGCAACGACATCTACGAATTTGTTTAAGTCACAAATAAGACATCCCAACACTGACAGACAAGTAATTTTCTTATACTAATAAAAATACATGTATTTCTTTTCAATGTATGGAGGTTGGGCCTATATATCAGCACTATCATTCACAGAGAGTGAGGAAGCAAGAGGACATATTAACAGTCAGAGCTGAGTACGATGCTCAAAGGTGTGATCAGTTCTCGCAGGTTGGATTTGAATCAACTTGAAATTGAATTTGGAGGAGCTGTATCCCAATTACAGGGATGCTTTTCAGATGGCTTTCATCTGGTCTGTTCTGTTCATTGTTGAAGTGCAAGGACATAACACAGTGAGAGAGGTGTAATGTAAGAGTTGGAGTGAGAGCAAAGAAAAAGAAAAGACATGATGCTATTTGATGTTCACGATTTGCTTTACTCTATCAAGAAAAGCCTTGATGAGATTCCAAGATCAATAAATCAATAGGGATTTCTTAGATCAAAACAAACTCCTTACACCTTCTCTTAGACTGCTTTCTTATGCTTCTTATTGGGCACCTTCTTGGGGTGTGTCCTCACCGTTGACCCCAATGGCTTTTCAATGAGTTCAGGAGACTACTTCAAAGATAATGATTAGTCTGGTAAAGAGCGCCTCAAGGAATGATACTGTTGCTCCAGCTCATGATAATTTTTTGTTTTTGTTGTTTTGCTTGTTCATAATTTAGTGATTTCCTGCTTTGACCCTATGAGGTCCTGAGTAATAGCAAAGAGATGACAACTGCAATTAGTTTTGATGTGGGGGAGGGGAGGGGGGGCATGGTAAAGTTTGGACCCCTAGCTGAATGCTCTGAGTTCAGCTGCTGAGCGGCCTAAAGGCTTTTTATCACCAATCGATTGCATAGAGAGTGAAACAACACGCTTTGATGACCACTCATAGTGGTTGCTGGACCGTTCGAAGCTCCAATCTCCCCCACTCAGATTATCTGACTGATGAGCAGTGATGTCGGCTGGATTTACTGCTATGAGGCTAGCATGCTGGGATTGGACACATCAGCTTTCCCCAACCAGACAGATGGAGACGTAATTCCTAGACGGACTGTATTTATTTGTTTATTCCGTCCAGATTAAAGTCCCATGCCCCCCCCCCCTTCCCAAAACTCTCATAATGCTCCATTCTCACCATGTGGCCAGGGTGGCTTAAAAGACAAAGTTGAGAATTCTTTTACTTAGAGATTTTATCCCTATTAAAAGGGCCTTACAAACACGGTGGCGTCAAAGCCAATTTCTGCTGGTTTCAGAGCAATCAGCTCATCACGCCTTCAAATCCCTAGTTAAAGGAAGGATTTCACTTAATAGGTCTGCAGCTTTGATGCTAAGGACTGTGGGGATGGGAAAAGAACAGCAGAACTGGGCTGTTAAATAGAGAGTCAGTGCGCAGGCAGCCTACAAGTTGTCCTGGAGGGAACAGGACTTATACTGATGCACATCTCACAGGCTTATGCTCTAAGGACCTTCCAGAAGCTGAAGAAGCCACTTGTACCTTAAGAACTCTCTCATTGTTAAAAGATAGTGTGTGGAAACTTTTTTTTTTTTCTCTTTTTGCCCGTTTACTGAATATTTTCCACGTAATCGATCCAGCATTCCTAGAATTCTTCTAAATAAAAGGCTGTTGGTATGTTTAATGGAGTAATAGCACACTTTGTGTGAATGTGTCATATGTCAGTCAATAGTTTTATCATAAAATCTGACAAGAGCAGACACACTCTCATATGCAGCTCTGAGTGCATAAGTGCTGACGCCAGTCTTAATCCTAATCGATGATTCTAACTGATAGCTTAATGAGCCAGCAGGATTGGATCTTCCAGGTTGTTCCAGCAGTCTCCAACCTGTCTTTTAAGCCCCGGCTGCCTGCTTATTTTTCTGACTGCATGTCCTGAATGCTGTTAGTTCATCAATAGCACCACTCAGAGTTCAGTTTCAAGCCTTCAGCTGCACCAATTCGCTTGCACCCTATATTTTGCTGATATTTCAACAGCAGCGGATTTTGTTCCTCAAACATAAGTGATAAGAGGGTGCCTCTCTGAATGGTAAAGAGATGCTGAACGACTTGTGTGTGTGTATGTGCGTGTGTGTGTGAGTGTGTGTATGTGTGTGTGTGCGTGTGTGTGTTTGTATATAAGCTCGTTTTTGAAGCAGGGGAAGCCCTCTTGCCTTCCAAGCCCTGTTTGATCGATGGAGTAGGTACGGGATGTGGGAACTATATCTCCTTTTGTCCTAATTATCTGGCCCCAAGGAATCAGAGAGGAGGCCACTGGTGCTGCCTTTGGAGTTTTTAAGACTGATTCATGTTTTGATTCATTTGATCTGAAGGGGGAAGAGAACCTCTATGTAGTAACCCTGCATGCCACAACTTTCACTCCCACGCAACCTTCACGCACACAGCCCATTATAAGAGGACTAGACAAAACATGCCATTAACAACTGCCCTGAGATTATTATAAACGTAACATTATTATAAACATTACAGTTAATCATGTTATGTTTATAATAGTTTAGATTGGAGAATGGTTCAAAAGGTTCAGAAAGCTGATTACGAATATGCTGTTAGCTACAGAAAGTGACTGAAATTTCAGACAGATGCCTTTGGTCTGTGAGGTGAAGGCTAATACTATGATCAGTTCCCACAAATTTACGTAATCTCTTGGGATGTATTTGCCCGCTGGGGGCAACAGAGGTCAACACTTATAGCTTTTAAATACATGTTAAGGTCACAGACGGCCGCTAACCTTTCAAATTAACTAAACTAACTCAGTTATATTCCTTAAGAATCAATAAGGACATATGGTGTCCATTATCAATTGTATCAGTTAACAGGAAGTCTTACAAAACGCGGCTTGAAAAGAGCAGGCAAGATGAACTGCAGATAGTTCAGACTGATTTTGTGTGAGAAAAGAAAGGATGAATGGAAGAATTAATGAAGGTCAAATAACAAAAGACTCATTCAGAGTTCATTGTCAGGTCTTGTCAATTAAGCAGCATTCTCTAAATCTCATTTAGTTAGGAGGCTAGTTAATTAACAGTTGGCATTCTTCTTTGCCCTGAATCTGTAGTTTCAGGGTAAATATGTTTTTTGTAATGAGGTCTTTCTCATAGACATGTAATTACTTTTTTGGTTGGAAGTCCAAACCTTAAATATATTTTACACTGACCAAACCTGAGTATACTAAATGAGAATGTCTGTTTTTCTAACCTATCACATTTAGGTTTTAGGTCATTTAGGTGATCACATTTGAATAAATGCATGTTATTAACTGCAGATGTTTCATTGTGGCGTTATCAGAACCAATTAACTGTTGGTTAGGTTTCTTTGTAATGTTATTTGTTTATGGGTGTGTGCGGGGAAAGAAGAGAGATGGAATCGGGAGGGCGTCTTATTTCTTTTGCTTTGTCACAGACAAGATAAGCTTCAACCCTTTGTCACTCTATGGAGCTTGACAGATTAGAATGATGCCGCTAGGTATTCACTCCCATGTTGCTACCAATGTTGCACTGGTATGTCAAACACATGCACATCATGCTAGACAGGGTCATTGCAAATAAACCTTCACTGCAGAAGTTATGTGTGACAGGCTTCAACCGTCCCTCAACTTACCGTTTGACACAGTGACGCTCCATGCATACAACATCAGCTGATGTCTCGGTCTCATCGTAAAAAGGAAGGGACTGGATGGGTCAAAAACAAGCTGTTCCACCTCCAATGCTTTGGCCCATTGAGCCATTACCAGGAGAAGCATGGGAAAAAGGTGGTTCAGAGCACTGAAGCTTAGCCTGTGCTTTGAGATACAAGAGAACCTCCTCAAGAAACAGACATTAGTGGTGAGATCTCTTAGAGTAAAAAAGGCTGGAGCTCAATTAACATAGGTCTCCTTCATTTCCTTATGAGTAATTGGCCCATTGGTTGGGAGTATGTGCTGTGTATTTTAACAATAGGGTGCGGAGGGGATTTAAAAATGAAATGGCACATTAATCAATTAGAGCTGGCGTAAACCCTCGCCTTCCTCTTCCAGGGCTGGGCCTAGGGTGACTGGCATCATTATTCACGAGGAACCTGGAGACACAGCACTGATTGAATATCGCACCTCCTAGACCCACTGTTTCAAGTTTCTCTGGGCACCCTGCTAAATGGGTTTAAATTTTTAATTTGCTCTGGAACAAAGATCGCATCTTTGGAGGATAGCATAGCGGTAATTCATTTAAGATGTCCAGAGAGAGAGAGAGGAAGTGAGGGAGAGAGAGCGAGAGAAGTAGTTATTTGTGTGGTAGCCAAATGAGGAAAAGTATCTCAAAAGGTGGTAGGATGTACCAAACTTCAAAAGACATTGTTTCAGTAATGACCCGTGTGAAAGTTTTCACTTCAGACCGTGTCTCTAATGATGCACTACCTAATAGATGTGCGGTGAATGATTAAGCTCCATCCCTCCATAAACAAACAAATAGGTCCTGATGAACCTCTGGTCTGTAATATCAGGTATGTTTATTCGGTTCTACAGCACCTTGTGGCTGTAGTGAGGTGCCCCCAAACGTAGAAAAAGTGCAAACATTAACCAATCGCTTATATCAATCCTAACCTTAGCGTTCACTAAAAACCTTTCATGATTCATTTACCTCTTATTGATGGACATGTGTTTGAGGGAAGGGAACACTGTCAGTTCTGTAGCAGCTGATTTATGTTGTCATTTTCTCAGTTATGATGCTACCCAGAACTCTAGAATTCTCCCCACAGCACTAAAATCATTCCTCTTTTTCATGTCTGGAAGAAAAGAATGACTTTCATTTCCTGCAAACACTTTCGCTTCTGAGTCCACCCTGTTGTCCCAATGCTGCATGCAGCTCCTGCCATTGTAATTTTCATTACCACTTCCAGGCAGGCCCTCGTGTGTGGGGGGGTGTATGTGTCTGTGTGTCTGTGTGTGTGTCTGTGTGTCTGTGTGTGTATGTGTGTACTATTTAGGGGAGCAACACAAGCGATGATCAGCAGCAATTTATGAAATTTGCCATCAAAGCCACCACTTATCCATTGCGGTGGCAGCCAGAGGAGGGTGATGGGGGTGCTATCATGCAGCTCATCCTTAATGAGCGAGGATTAGAGAGGATGATCCAGGCTTTGCCAAGCCCTGGCCCATAGACTGGGGTCAAAGTCAACCCAGAACACCGTGCCACAAATCCTGCACCGGTAGATGACGGTAATAATAAACGAAATGACCTACCCCCACCCGTTGCCATCCCAGTACTGCTACACCTTCCCCATGGGCATAAGCACTGATTATTCTCTATCATGGCTCTTTATCTATTACTTATTTAATACTGCCGGATTCTGCTGTTCTCAGTAGGTTTCATTTTATTGTTTGCTCCAAGCAAACTTACGATCCGGTCACTACCGCCTTGTATAGTAAAAGAATAGTTCATGCCTAATGGCTTTTATTTATTTATTTATTTATTTATTTATTATTCCCGTGGCTACTCTACATCACATTTGTGCATTCTGAGGATTTACAAGTATTATATGTGCAGAAAGTCAACATGTCTATGTTCCAGTGTAAAGATATAACAATGATATCTTAGCCTCTCATAGGGAAACATGAGGAGTGGTCACCGGTGGGAACGGCCGGCTTTGCAGCAGCCTGCAGGGTGTAGAAGATGACCGCTAGAAAGAGCTGGCCGTACCATCGACCATAAACATGCGTGTACAAAATGATTTATAGTAATTAATCCACTGTGTCCACTCCTCTAGCTGGGGCACATCTGTGACTGAATGCTGTTTCACAGTGTCCCAATGTCAGTGAAGGGCAATGAGATTTACTCCAACTGTAAAAACCCAGACTTGTGTCTCTGATAGCAGGAACACATTGATATGATAAATTTTAACTGTTTATAGATCTGAAGAATTTACACTGAAGAATTTGTGTGTATAGGGTGTCATGTGTGTAATGTGTGTAGTTTGTAGTATTCAGTAGCTGTTTGACTGAAAGAGATTTACTTTCTCTCAGATTTATTTGTTTGATTTGTCTTTATTTGATTTATAGACAGTCTCTAACCTGCTCTAGACACACAGGTCACTTGTCAATAATTTATTTTTGTCAGACAGGACCTTATTGTAAGGTCTGAAGCGTTCTGATTGGATATCTCTCCACCTCCTCTAAGAGCAGAATCACAGATAGGCCAGCTGGCAGGCAGACACAGGAGTAATTATTATTCAGTCTAGCTGAGAGCTAGCTAATATAATGGGTGATGTTACACTTATCTGCTCCAAACAGGCCCGCTAATGAAACTTGAGGCAGAGTGGTTGCCGCAAGAGTACATCGGCCGAGGGAAATTTAAACTTTAGGTGTGTGCAGTGGCAACACAACTGGAAAAAAAAAAAATGCGCGTCAGTAGTTCATTTTTCAACAGTTTCTCATGAATACTCGTCACAGGCAAAAGATAGTGAATGAGAACCTCAGTGACTCATTGATTTTTTTGATACATAACAGAGGAGGAATGAATAAGGGTCCTCCAGAAACAAGAGAACACTCTTATTTCTAGAAGACTCCAGCTCCAACTGGAGTTGTGGCATGGTCTGTATTTCACTGGCATTCCTTGGCATGTGCTGCCCCAGGAATGTTAAGATTCTAAATGTGAAAATTCATGTTGGGAGTAGGCTATTCTCTAAGAAATGATGGTTTGAAACCTTAATACCGTGATACACAATAGTCATGCACGTGTTGCAGAAAATAATTCTTGATGTGTTTTATGATTGGCAGAGCATAGCAATGACAGAGTTGCTTAGACAAAAGCACTCATGTATCGTTGGTTAACCGAGCAAAATGGTATCTCATTTTGCTGAAATCCCTGAAGCTTTGGTTACCTCCCATCTCTCCTGTCAAAACTTCCCAAAGAGTCGCTTACACACTAAATGGCTCATTCAGTCACATCTGAGCTACATGTGACTCTATATGAGTGTTTACACGTTGTGATATGGAATCATTATTTTAGAAAGCCTCTCTCTCATCCCAGGTAGATAGAAAAGATGGAGTCACTTACCAACTGCCACGGCGCTAGCATAGAATGGATGACTGCCAAGTATAGAGCTCTTGTATCTGTGTGATATACTAGAGGAGCTGAGGTGAGGGTTTTTTTGTACTTCTGCAGTAGAGGCATGGTTTTAATTGCTTTGGGTCAACAACAGCTTGGGCATATACTTCAAAGACACACAGGGAAGAGAGAGAAACACACACACACACACACATATATATGTTCTGTATATATATATATATATATATAGAGAGAGAGAGAGAGAGAGGGGGGGGGGGGGGGGGGGGAGGTGTTAAGGTCTGAAGTTGTGGCATCTACCGATGATAAAATAAAACAGTGTGAGCTGCACTTACTTGTGTGTGGACATTTTGTGCGTGTTTGAAAACAAAGATATGATCAGTAATTGGAGAATTTTAAATATGTTGTCTCGTGCTGGATGGTTTCTGATTTTATCCAAGCCAAAAACTATCACACTTTTTTTCAAAGGCTTAAGTTAAATCGTGCTCTAAATATGAGATGCAAAGTAAGGGAATATAATCATGGAAACAAACTCATGAAAATTACATGTTTGCTGTTCAGCAGAGTTGTAAACTCATGACATATAACGATTTTATAATTGGACGCTTATCATAGCACTTGTGCATTGACAGAGCACGTCTCAAAACATTTTGTCTCTGTACCCTGTAAAAAGAGAAATCTCTTATATAGAAAACTGAGCCTTTGTTCAGAGCCTTTTCATCATACACCATCTCCAAATTTACCGTACACCATGATGCTTTGCCATCTGTCGCCACGGTGACTGCATCCTTGTGCCAATATGTTGCGGAGTCATGAAAAAACAAAAAAAGCAAACAAACAAACAAAAAAAAACAAAAACAAAAAATCACGGATGATTATGTTTGTGAGAAAAGTAAAGACTTGCCCATACTGGTTGCACAAGGGACATAAAATGCTAGCGTGCACAAGACAGCATGTCCAACCTACTGTCTGTCCACCATGTTAGTAAGATTCTCCTACAAGGCCGCCGCCCACTTTCTCTGGCACACTCCCAGCTTAGTGCTGTTAGCCTGGCTTAGTGGTGCTGCTCTCTATCTCAGGCCCTGATTAATGAAGCCTCTGACAGAGGGAGTGTTTCGTATGGTGAGGAGACAGCATGTGTGTGGAGAATAAATGCAGTACATTAAACAAAATTCCCCCTGCGCGCTTGTCTTGGCAGCGAGGAAACGGGTATTGCGCTCTGTACCCCCACCCCCTCCCCAACCCCAACCCTTTTGCCCGAGCTCGCAGCATGGGACTCCTGCTCCGCTATCAGCTGTTATGATTGGGTAGGCTCGAATTAAAGTGGCCCCCATCACTACGAGGAATCATGTCCGCCTGCTGGCTGGTTGTCGTGGTAACCATGCCCCTAGAGGTTGCTGGGGCCTGTTGCCTACAGGCTTTGCAGGGATCAGGGGAGCGGGATGAGGAGAAGAGAGGAGAGAGAAAGAGAGGAAGGGGAGATGGAGACTGGTAGAAGAGATAGCGAAAAAGACAGCGGAATGGAGAACAGAAAAAAAAAAAAAAAAAACCTCTCTCTGAAGCCAGTTGCTGACAGTGTAACAGAAATATGAAGTACCCACCCCAGTGAATATGGCTGTCAGAATGAAAGCAGTATTTTGATAAGCAAAACTCAGCCGCTGACAATAGTTCTCAGCGTAACATTTTCAAAAACGTATCTATTTACCCTCTTCATTTCTAAAAAGGCGTAAATTAATCATCAGATAATTCTTTCCCCCTGCAAGCGAACTGGCAGTTGAAGGAACGTCCGTGTTTGGCTCTCCAGCATAACTGTGAATATTGACCGCGTATTGAGTGAAAGCACATGATGTAGGGGAGATGCAGCGACCGGTGTGGCTCTAGCTTGTTACGCGTGTGAGGCAGGGATGTTCAAAAATGAAAAGGAAAAAATGAAGAAAGAAAGAAAAAAAATGAAGGAACCAGGAGGGACTTAATTCGGAACCGCTCCGCTGTTTTCCAGCAACGAGAGCGCGGCTCTCGGCTTCAAGCGCCGAGATCCACGCGGTCACTTCAGGCCAAGCGCAGAGGGCAATCTGGCGCTGAAGCTTCATTCGCAAGTCTGTTTCATTAACTTTTCTCTTTCATTTCCTCTTTGCTTAAGGTACGCCTGAGCCAGTCGCAGAAGAAGCCAGTAGAACAGACGAAGAATGAAGTTAAAGAAATTTTGAAAACAACAGAGTGGTAAGAACATTTAACCTTGTACAAACCCCCCCCCAAAAAAACATATACCACACTGCCAAATTTACCCTTCTATAATATCCTGTATCTTTTCCTCTAATATATACCATTGTTATAATAACTTCAGTATCTTGAATTATTACTGTTGATGCTTCTACTGATATTGTCAGTCTAAAAAGAAGCTTTAGTACCTTTTTTTCTTATTTTTTATGTAAGCATTTTGAAAGAAACACAAATGGATGGGAAGAATAATCACTTGCCAGATTCAAACACCCACATACTAATAGACATGGTCCATTGAGAGACCTCCAACAGATACAGCTCTAATGAAGTTATAGTCTGATTAAATTTTTTGTTTTATTTTGTTTTTTTCTTTTTTTTTTTTTCTTTTTAACATTAGACCTGGATTGAATTCAGTGGCATTTGAAGTGATTGAATGATTGGTCTACTGCCAATATGTTGGTCTCTCTTTGTTCCCCTTTGAATACGAAACTTAATACACAGAATAAAATTTAAATTAGATAAAATCAGCTTAGTTTAGCTTATAAGTGATTCAATGACTTTTTTCAAGGATTTATTCAATCTTTTTAGACCTATAGTAACAATAAAAAAGGGGGACAAAGAGCTGCATAAGAATAGTAGAACAGGACTCATCATTCAGGCTATGTAATAATAATGACCCGAGTTAGCTTTTCACGTATCCAATATACTATAAATTCTGCCCGCAGTCAGCTTTCGAGGTAACATGCCCCGCTGCTTATTGGTCAATTGCCGAAAATGGACACATGAAAGTATGCTTTGTGTGAGGTGTCAGCAGATGAGCCAGGGAGATACCCTCCCTCTTTCCTAACACAAGTAGTGAACCATTTTCCATGCCTGCCTTAAGGGGAAGAGCAGCATGTCAGCAGCTGCATGGAACATATTGAGTGAGATAATACCCAGTCCGCAATGACCTGCATCATTAAACTCGCCAAGAGGAGCAGAGAGGACTGGCACATCTGGACCTGTGTGTGTATGTGTGTGTGTCTGTGTGTGTGTTTGTTGTTAGGTGAGAGAGACAGAGAGACAGAAAGGCAGAGAAGAAGAGAGAGAGAGAGAGAGAGAGAGAGAGAGAAACTAGACGGAAGGGAAGGAAAGGAAAGGAAAAGGGAAGAAAGATAGAAGGAAGGAAGGAAGGAAGGAAGGAAAGAAAAGAATCGTAGGAAAGTGATATTCCCATGGAGGTGAACTGTAGGACATTTTTTCTCCTCACACAGTCACTTTCAATTTATTCCTGTGGAAAAGGTAATTTCAGGCTCCTTTAAGTTTTAGGTATTTTCATGTCTTATACTGCATTTCTGTAGCACTATATTTATGTGCTTCTGTGTGTTTTTGTCCACGTGAGAGCGTGAGAGTTACTCAGTTGAGACGAGGCTATTGTTATATCTTAGGGGACTGTTCACCTCATTGAGCAAAGCCTGCCTCTGGTTGAATTGAATAAGGATAAGTCAGCGCGTCAGTATGCGTACTCTGCCTAGCAGGAGCACAATTAAACAAAGCTCTATTAACCTTTACAGCTAGCAATGCCAGGCATTGTCTTACAACGCTGAGTGCCAACCTGCCCTGTGTCCGATAGGCTGTTTAATGTGCTTACCACCTTCCTCTGCTCTCTGCTGCACTGGCTTCACAGTCCCCCATATAAACACACCATAAAGAAGCAGCCGTAATTTACTATTGTTCAATTATGAACGCTTCAATTATTTATGGCCGTATTTAAAGAAATGTAAATGAGCCTCAAGTCTTGAGGTAATGAATTTTATTATCCCTGGCGTATGTATAATTTCATGGTATTTGGAAATCAAAGGCATATTGCTTTTTAGATGTTTCTGTAATCGGTGCCGTGTCGCATTCTAAAAAGGATCAGTCTGTGCCATTTACATGATTTATATTTGCTCTCTTTTTAAATATATATATATGTATATTTTTTCATATCATTCTGCTTCATATGGAATTTTGCCGGGGTTCAGATCTGGTCCAACTGTCCAACACAAGAACATCTTCAGAGTAGGGGCGGGCGATATTTCGAATAACCTCAATGTATCGCAGCTACGTGCGATGTAGTAAATGGCTATATCGCGAACATCGAGTACAAATTGTCACTTAATTTTGTGAAGCTCCTGGTATGAGACTCACTATAATACTCACATACATACGTCATACACACTCACCCACCCATCCAGACCACTCTCCTGGGCAAGTGTGTGTGACATATACACATTGCTAAACAACAGTTTTATTATTTAATATCGAGTTAGTCCTCCTTTGGCAGCAATAACTGCTTCAATACATTGAGAAATAGATTCATACAACTTTTGGACAGTGGCTAAGGGAATTTTAATCCATTCCTGAAGCAAAACCCGTTCCAGCACTTTCAGAGATGATGGTGGAGTGAAGTGGCTCCTTAATATATATAATATATATGCTCCAAAATATACCAGAGATTTTTGATTTCGTTGAGATCTGGTGATTTTTGGGGACAATCCAAGTGTTCAAAAAGGTTTTGCAATGGCAGTCTTTCCATGGTATCCAGCTGCATTGAGCTCTCAACGAACTGTTTTAGTTGATACTGGCATAGCAAGATGTTGGTTTAGCTCTGCAGTTACTTTAGTAGCTGTGGTTCTGTGATTTTTTTGACACAATGCATTTCAGTGCTCTGGAGTCACATTCACAGAGTTTTGGTTTCTGTCCAGAGTTACGCTTCCCAGAACTAGTTTTCCCTAGTTTTGGTATGCCATCATGACTTTAGAAACAGTTCCTCTTGATACATTAAACGATTCAGCAGTTTTTGTTACTGAAGCGCCAGCCATTGACGCTCCAACAATTTGCCTTCTTTGGAAGTCTGAAAGGTCACACATTTTGACTTATACTAATATGCAGACTTCTACAGAAAGAAAAATCTTGGGTAATACATAAAGCACCGAATGTCTGCAGTGCATATACATAAGATTTACATATCGCTGGGAATAATATTAATGTCTAAACGTCAGCAAATTTATAGGTCTTGAAATACCATGTGTTTCCATTATTTTGTCCAACCCCTGTAGGTCAGATGTGTTTTTGTTGCTGGAGGGAACATGGTGTTGCTTTCTGATTTTGGTGCTTCTGGATTTTGGGTAGAAGTCCGGTCTGCAACGCGCATGCGCAGTATCCAAAGCATGCCCACACTATATGACATCTTCCAGCAATGCCAGATCTGTACCGCTCATGTGTAAACATTTTATGGCACAAAAAACGTGTAGCGTTAGCCTATACCTCTGATAGTGTTATTGAAGTACTGTGTTTTTGCAGAGATTCTCTGTAGGCTAAGCATAACATTCAACGCTGGAGTAAGCTGTTTATGCACTTTGCTCTAACTGTTTATCAGCAAGAACGCATAGTTCACTTGAGGTTTTAAAACCACCAAATCATTTTTGTTTCACTCAGGTTGCACTCTCTACCTTTACAGGCAACTTTTAACTTCTTTTGATACTTTTGAGGTGTAATTTTTTAAAAGATAATTATTATTAATGAATTCAGTATTTTTACTGAGCTGTCATATTTCCAGAATTTTATAGTTTACTAGTTATTCTAGTAAACTCTACAGTAAATTGTTAATAGTAATTGGTGAATTAGTACATTTTTAATATAAATATACGTTACAATGAATATGCGCTGGAGGTGAATTAAGTTTCTTGTATTTTTAATTAAATATAATACAGCACAAAGTACATATGTAATGTGAAACCATTTCTTTGGTTTTCCCAAAATTGGACATAATTACTAACATTGACTACGCACACTTTCACAAATTTTGTCTTACAGCTCCCGTAAGATTTTTGTTGCCCTGCTTTCTCAGTGTTGTTAAAAACTCTCATACTAGACATCCAATGTCTGTTGTGATGCTACAACACCATGAATAGGATATGACGCAATAAAGTATTACACATGCACGGTGCAAATCAGGCAGGGGACACAGAAATATGATGTCGTAAAAATAAAATGAAAATCGGGTAGTGTCGTAAACTACTCCTGCTGCGCATGCGTGTTGCAGACTGGACTTCCGGACTTTCAGATTTCCACCCAAAATCGTGAAGCGGCCAAAATTGGGCAGTGACACAGGGAAAGAGCCTGGAGAGAGCGAAAGGAATGAAGCGCCAAAGTGACTTTATACGTGTTGAGCTCAGAAACAGTAATAGAAGATGGAGGCGGACAAACTGGATCCGAAAAGAAACAGTGCTGGGTCCATCGTCTGGCAGTGGTTTGGGTATCACAAGGAAGATGTTGAATAAATACTATTTTGTCAAATTTAACTTGGTTGTGATTTCCCCCTTTTTGCATGCAAGTTTAAAATTGTTCAAATAGAAACCACTGATGAATATAAACAAGAATGTTTTAATGCAGACCTATGTTGCAGGGTCTACTAGAATCATCATACTGGTGTGATTGCATGCATCAAAGGGTTAAATTGAGCATTTATGACGTGCTGTAGAGAAGATTTCAAAATATCAAGATATGTATCGTGTATCGCGATATAGCTTAAAAATATCACGATATTATTTATAGTCCATATCGCCCAGCTCTACTTCAGAGGCCTCAATTACAGCCAAACACTAACTTTCTGAACCTGTAAATATCAAATATCTTTTTGATTTTCATTTAATGAAAATTCAGAAATCCCTCATATCAGTCCTTTCCTAGGGTTCCTGCGGCCATTTCAGAAGTTTGAGCAGTTGACAGACAAAAATCAATGGCAGTAATAAAAGCTGTCGGAGAGAATGCTATGAGGTGCTATTAATAATCTTCGTGGGGTGTGCTTTGGGGCACTGCGTAATCCCTGAAGCCGTGGCTTTGAATGGCATAGCTCTGGCCTGCCAGTCTCACTTAGAGCTGGTTGAGGACACAATGCTGTGTGGGCGAAACTCTTTTCTCTGGGCAGGGTCCGTCCCGCCGCTCCAAACCAGCCGTACTCCGGTCCTGTTTCATTTGTCCTTTCCCCACCGTTGTGTAAACGCAAGCCTCGATCTATTCACAATGCGCTGGTGTGTGTGTGTGTGTGTGTGTGTGTGTGTGCGTAAGCCGGCTGGAAAAAGAAAGTGGTATTAGATTTGTAAAACATGTTTAGCATGGAAACCACCAATGTTTGGATGAACCACATAAACTATAAACCAACAGGGATCTAAACCATATAAACCAAAGGGAATTTTAAAAGGTGAGGGGGAAAGGAGTGTGTCCTAACATTGGAAACTGACCAAATAAGCTAGAAAACTAACTCTGGAACGTATTTAAGATCATCCACAGTAACCTCCGTCGTTTGAATGTATTCCAGCAGTTCACTATTTGGTGATATGAACTGAGTGATATGAAGAGTTCAGGAACATTTGAAATGTTGGTATGGTAGTGAAATTGCGTGTTTAGAGACTGAGAGGCAGAGATGAAGGGCTTAGGACGGTGGGAGAGAGGCATCCTGATTGAGTATCTCTCAGTGGCTGAGGTTTGTATTTGCTCTGCAGCTCTGTGCTGTGCTGGACCTATGACCTGCTGGGTAAACAGAAAAGGAGGAGTCTCAGACTCCACTGTTCTCCCACCAAATAAGGGCAGCACAGCCACCATATTCAACAGCCACAGTCTGCCATCCTTCACTAGGTGCCGGAGAGGTGCAAAGATGTGGGAAATGCTGACCTCCTCCACTCTCTCCTTCTCTCTTTCTTTCTTTCTTTCTTTCTCGTTCTACAACTTTTATACACATTCACTCACTTCATCAGTCACTCCCTTTCTGTCTCTCTCTCTCCTACTCTCTTTCTCTGTGCTCTCCTCCCATTTACTCAATTTTCTTTCTGTGTCTCACTCTCATGCCCCCCCCCCCTCTCTCCCTCTCTTTCTCTCTCTGTTTCTACTGTTCTCACATGCATCGTAATGACAGAAGGTGGGGGGTGTGTTTGCTTACAAAATGCGCGCAGTTTTATTCCACTCTTAAGAGCTTCCTGTGTACCACAAAATGTCTGTTGATTACCATCAACCATCCATAACCTCATGGGGTGTCACATTTCCTGGGCTCAGACCAACCCCCCCACAGCCCACAGAAACCCCCGACCTCCCCTCCCCTTCTGAACGTTAGCTGTTTGTTAATGTAGAGGGCACTAATGCTGTGTGGCCGTTTTAGCCGTTGATCGTGCTCCCGGGCCAGTGTTGCCGAGTAACAGGGAGGTGCTGAACTAAAACAAGGTGGCCTTGTCTTTTCAACTTTTAAAGAAAAACAAGTGAACTCATTTTCCATTTAGAGATAAAGGGAGGGCCACTTTTAATATTAATGCAGATGAACATTAATGACCTCCACTTACCCTATCCTACACTGTGTGTGTGTGTGTGTGTGTGTGTGTGTGTGTGTATCACCATAATGAATTCATAATCTCTGCAGAGGCCTTTGTAGATCCTTATCAGTGTGAGATAAGACAGCATGGTTGCACTCTAATAGCTGTCAGTCTGCTTTTCTTCCTGTATCTGGCTGGCTCACCGCTCTGTGTTGAAACCCCAGCCGGGTTCTTGCCACAGAAAGACAGAGGAAAGCTCTGTGTAGGCAAAGCTGTGTTATCTGCACGGCAGGTTCATGAGATGAAAAGCGTTGAATTTCTGTCAGTAGAGAGAATACATTTGAGTGGTAAGCGCTGAGTGTAGTCTTGCCCCCCTTCGGGGGCGACTGACGCCTCAGAATTAATACATTTTTCCCTCTTAAAAAAAAAAACTTAGGGCACCAGGATTTAATCCACAGTCTGACAAACACTCCATCAGGTCAACCTAAAGTTCTTTAATGGTGCCTCTTCAGGCGTCTTCTTTCACAGGACCTTTTAAAAAAATGTATTTTTTTTTCTGTGGGAAGGTAAAGCGATGCCTCCCATTATCTCCTCACTGTAAGTACCTGTTGTCCCCTCCAGGGACACTCTGAGTTATGTCCTTACAGTTTAGACAATGATTATGTTACACCAAATCATGTCACAGCTGCAAATTTTAGCCTTTTTATACAGTCTTTTGGGCTGTAAAAGTAAGCAATTCAATCTGTACAGGATTGTCTGTCATATGAATTGCAGTTACTAGACATTTCTTTATGTACAAAGGGTATTGCCTGACCTTGCCTTCTAATCTTCAGTTACAAAAAGTATCACATTTAAATCTATCTGTTGTTAATCGCTAACAGGTGCTGCTACAGGTGTTGTTAAGAAACAGCCTCTATACTAACAGACAACCATTTTTCTATTTTAATATAGTTTTTGTATTTGTTTGAGGACACCACGAAAACAACAGTGGTGTAAGGACTAAAAACTCCCAGTCTACTGTTCCCGTGGCGACCTTATGGCTAGCTTATGTCAGGCTATAAGTGCTACTTCATCATCTCGCCCTAGTAGCCTAGACTGCGGAGTACATCTCTCTTGCCCAGTTGAATTTACCACGCTAACACTCCACACCTCTTGGGAAAGAGTATCATGGGGCTGCAGATTTATTGGTCCTGATTAAAGGAGGCAACTGTGAACAAGAGACAGAATGGTGTGGAACCACGCACCATGTTTTATGCATGCACTAATTAGAACTTTTCTTTTAACCGTTTATGGTTATGTTCATCACCACGGGGCTTTTTTTTTTTTTTAATCAAGACCAAAAAACTGCGTGTAAATGTGAGGCAGGAGTCATTCAGCAGTGGATCCACAAACTGATTCGTACTTATGTAGTGTGTGACAGCATATGTGTGCTTGATGCTCTATAGAACCTCTAACAGCTTTTCCTTCTGCATTGTTGTGTTGGCCAATTATCCTTTGTTTTCATATATGGCAATTATAATTATATTATTGATGTAATTATAACATTAATCATAAATTAATTGAATTTGAAGATTTAAGGTTAGTTCAGTAATATATTTATGGTATCTTAAAGGTAGTCATGACATCACAATATATTCTTTGGTGGATTTTTTTCTGTAAGCAGCTCTCCCTTTTTTTTAATGGTGTTTTAATGTGTACATCAAAGCTCATCACTCACAGTGCACATCAGAGCAAAGAGAGGAGAAGAATTGTTTATCATAATTCTCATTTACCCGCAAACATAGATTTTCAATTACTACATAAATGCTGTCTTTGACTTTCATGTCTGATATTTCCAATTGTGATGCTAAGCTGTGTGCACTGAGCTACAGACCAGATTTGCACATTTGTGACAGCAGAATTCTCCCACGATTCTCCTTCCTCAGAATGCTTGCAGTACACCCCAAGGGTGTCTCTAAGTGTCACTGTTGAGTTCTGTTAAACTCAGAGCCTCTGAAAGCCTCTAGAATTGCAAAAAGACCAGAGACTGTTTTGGTTCTGTCTTTGATTGCTAATAATTTCATCATAAGCTTTAAATATTTGTTGTACTTCTCCCAATATTTATTTGCTATTAGGCAACACAGTAAAATAATGTGTGATAATTGCTTGAACAGGCACCAATATTGATAGTTTAATTATTGAATGTGAAGTTTCCAGTACTCAATGGGGAAAGTAGAGTGCATTTATTGTGAGCTATATTGCTTTCCTCTATTAATTTTTTAGCAAGATTTGCTAAGTTTAATGGAAACAAAACAAAAAAAGACAGCCACATAACTGAGGATTTCACACTGGAGCTGTAAACCCTTTGCACTGTGAAACTGCAAAGTTATTATAATTAATAACGCTAATGTTTGAAAACGTATTCACAAAGACATAGATGTATCTGATATCAAATAGGCTCCTTAAAACGTATAGACCACCTAATTTTTCACTGCATCTTAATGTGATATTACCTTTGTAAACATGATGGTTTTTATCTTTATAGTGCATTTGTAACTCATCTGAATTCCGTAAAGAACCGTGTAAGAGCTTGTGTTGACTGAGAGAAAATGATAATAATTCTGTAGCTTCTGAAGGTTTAACTGCGAATATCAAACCCATCAGACAACTGTGAAAGATTTTACTTATTTATTTTTCAGGTTTCACATTACAAAGACTGCATAGTCAAGCTTTGTTCCCCTCAAAATTTCAGAAACCAGCAATCAATGAGAAAAGTAGTTGAGAAATAGATTTTGAAATATGAAGCGCATCTAAAGCAGAAGTAGACAGCCATTCGTAAACTCCTACTCTCCCCACTCAGTCTCTGACCTAGCTTTCCCCGATTCACCATAGGGGGGGCGTGAAGGTTTCAAATAACGCACGACCCCAAACTCTCATCTGTTTCCACTCTGTGGTGTCATTCACAAGAGAGTGGTCACGTGAGCGTAAAGAGGCCGTACTTCTTCTTCTTCTTTTTTTTTTTTTGTGGGTAACTCGACAAGGGGGGCACCCAACACCCGTCTCCCAACCCCCAGCGGTACGAGGTAGACCTGGAAGAAAAGAATTCAGACCTGGAACGTAGCTTATCCGAGCCGTGAAGAATACGTATATGTTTATGTCAGACCAAATATCTGAGTTTGCAAGTTTTATATATAATATATTGTTTTCGTTTTGGACACTCTCGCGAATACTATACAAACTCACTGAACAGCATGTCCGTCTACTGCCGAAATAAAAAGAAGCCTGCTCGCCTCCGATTGGAATTCTTGGAAAACTAAGGATATATTCGGTGTTCTGTATTTTCATGGATGCAACTTAAGCGTTTCTACAAGGAATTTTATGTTCGTCCTGCATTTGCCCCCATTAATCACTGACTTGGAAAGGCGAAGAAAAAAAGAAGACACATCATATAAGTAAGGTTTATGCTCTTGTCTTTGTTTATTGTTTATTGCCCTTTTGAATTGCGCGTCTTCTGAATGTTTAAATGATCGTAGCGAAGTCAACCACCCGGTGCGTGTACCGTTAGAAGCACATTATAGAATAGAATCCACTAAGTTATCGGCTGCCACAGATGTTCTGAAAATCGCCTTTTCAGTAGAGTGAATCCAAAGAGTTGGAGTAACAGCTGAACAACCTATTCATTTTTAATTTTATTATCAGAACTACACCCTGATTAACATAAGTTCTTCATTAATTTACGAACTTAAACTGTTGTGAACTCGCGGAGTACTGAAATGACGGAGGCTCTATTTGAACGCTGCATACTATTTATTTTGTATAGTCTAGTGAACTGCTTTAAGTGTAATTGCTGGTTATTAAGTTTTAAATAAATACACTCTGTTTTTTATAGCACCCAATACAATTAGAAATGTACTTTGCGTTTTAATTTTGTACAGTCGACAGAACGGTGGATTTCAAGATTGTAGTCTACTGTTCGCAACACTGCACTTTCTCCCGTAGCAAGCCCTGTGAAATGGATGTTTTGTGCGGATTTTGTCTCCAGTGGATATCCTATGAGAAGCTGACTTGTCCTCTTCTTTTTATTAAATTGTTCTTATGAAATGTTTCCTGTACTCTGAACGACTCTGTTTTCCCGGTGAAAGCAAGTTCATTTCACTTTTGCGTCTAACATGTTCTTTGGGCAGCAGTTGCACCGTTTCACAAAAAAGTTGATCGACCTTGTGAAGGTATTTCGTCATTGCTTAATTAAACTATAGTGTTAAAACCCATGAAAACGCGTTGTGCTTCGAAAAGGCTATTTTACTGCGATGTGCTGTAATTCGTAAATGTGCGAGATGGTACGCACGTTCTTATGCTATAACCAAGGGAAGCAAACGCGCCGCATTGGCATTTTCAGGCTTCATTTAGTCACAGATAATGTGAGGTAATTAATCACTGTAATGTGACTTAGAGGGGCCCAACATCAAAACAAGCGTCGGACTGGCTTCTCTTGCTCCTGTTCTTTTGAGTATGATCATAAGCTTTTCAACATATAAAGTAAGCGAATGGCCCGAAAACGGACGCTAAGGCAATTGTTTTCAACATAAATGAATCATATACAGGTGTTTCAAGAAGGCATACAAGTTTAAAAAGGGACAAAAAGACAAATTTATTTCCCTGAATTGTACTATATTTAACCTTAACATGGGGTTCCTTTGAATACACCAAAACACAAGCTTTAGTAAACACACACACACACACATTTTTCCAAGGACGTTCTGAATATAATCGTTATTTGTAATAATGAGAGGCACATGTTTGTTGTCCGTGTCAAATGATGTCTTGTCCTTTAAAATAATTTAACTAGCCAACACAAAGCAAACAGTGTGAGGCCCATGCCAAGTGTGGAGAGGATTCTAAATGTCAGTTTAATTGAACAATCTATCAAGGCTGATCACTGTCAGATGCTCAAGGAAAAAAGTAGGAGAACACTTGGGAACCTCGCCAAGCAGAAGCTGTTGACTGTGACTAGGGACCCTCGTAGGGTTTTTTTTTTTCTCCTGGATAAACAAGACATTTGTAGAAATCAATGGCGTTGAGTCTGACTCTGAAAAGAGCTTTCACAACGGAGAAAACATTTCATCCATAGCTTTGTTTATTGAACAAACTTTGATTTCCCATAAGCACCTCTTCTTACACGAAGAGAAAGTTAATTGAATTGTGGCACTGGATATGATTTCTGTTGAAAGGTCTTTGTAGGTGTCTGCCCTTGGGTTTTAAAATTCATTTCCAGGCAATTATGACTTTTGGTGCTATTTTCTTATTTCCCTTCACTTATCAGCATGACTTTTTCATCCTGATTTTAAAGAAGGATCAAAAGAGTAGACTTTATGTCTCTGGGCAAATTGTGCCAACATAAATATTCTCTCCACTCAGGAGAAATAGGAGGAAAAAAAAAGTTTAGAGTTTGCCTCAGTCTTTCTGTCATCTGTATAAGGTGCAGCTGCTCACATTTGTGGCTTGCTGTGCACAGAATACAGAATTTGAAGGTGTAGATGACCACAGAGAATATGACGTGCCAGTTTCCTAGTTATTTCAGTGATTTAAGATTAGATTTATTTTGGATATGAGGGGAAAAGAACAGATCCTCTTTATTTTTGTGCAATGTTTATTCGTTGCAAATGAAGGGAAAAGCCTTATTTGTGTACCAAAATGTCTGTGATCCAGTACTGTTTGCTTTGTAGATGAGGATTTAGTTCTCTTTCTTTCTCTCTCTATCTCTCTCTCCTTTCTTTCTCTTACGCACACAAATGTACACAGTCTCTCCATTTCTCTCACACGCTCACAAATGGTTTGTAGAGGCTATAATGAAAGAGTGTGATGCCTGTTATCTTTATAAGGTTTTCCTTGTCAGGGGGAATAGCTGGTGTGCGGAAACCTCATCGAGAATTTCCTGTCTTCATCAGAAGTTACCTTGAGACCGTGGTAATGTTGTGTGGGTATCAGTGGTTATCAATGGTTATATTGTGTGGGTCTCAATCAGACTGTTCTAAACAAGTCATTTAAAAAGCATCCAGCTGTTTACGGTGGGAGATATATTTTTCTCACTTGCAGGCACTTACTTTTTCCATATTTGTAGACCAAAATTAGAACACTCTGTGTAACAGTTAGAGCTTTGCAATTACCAGTATTACTCTCGAGTGGCAGACGCAATGACGGCAAGAATCATTAATGGCAGCTGTACAAGGGCCCCGTGCTTTATCTGATGGGGGTAGGTGGTGGATGTGGGGGGTGGAGTGCACTGCCTTCACTCTGCTAATTGTGTTTATTCCTCTTAATTTGTCGTGAGTGCTAAATCGGTGCTTCAGCTAACGTTGTTCGCAATTTGTGTGGCGGTAATAAAAGGAACCGGGGGTGTGTGTTTGAAATTGGCTTGTATCCTTTTGATGTCATAACAAGCATCTCCATGGCGAGGAAACCACAGCCGGGGAGGAATCAGACGGGGATGGGTGCTCAAGTTGGAATCACTGATAAAAGCGGCATTGAGAGAATCTGAACTTCTTTGTTCAAGTTCTGTTCACGCACAAAAGTGTTAGGATCATGACTCCCATTTAAACTGAAATAGTGACGAAGGGAACAGTGAGAACATCTTTTTTTTTTTTCATGTTTTTTGATTTTCATACCATGACTGAATTGAGACAAGCGGTTGGGAGGCATGCGATTAGTCCAATGGAATTATCGACTGCTTTTTCAGGTTTGTTCAAAGTAACCGCACCAAAATTGGTAGATAGGTTCCGGACAGATCTTGCTAAAGGTGAAAAATAACCTAAGCTTTGGGGCACTCCATAAAAAAAAAAAGAAAAAAGAAAAAAAAAATCATATTTACACAATGGCCTCCGATCCAAAGGTTGGTCTGAAAGAAGCGTACTTACTATGGGGGTTCAGCAGGTTAGAGGCTCGGCAGTGATAAGAAACACGGTAACAGTAGCCACAGAGACGAAAGGATTGATCCATCCTTCTCTCCCAAGTTTAATTTCATCTCATGCTTGGCTGCTTGCCTGTGCAAGGGATGAGGGGGCCGACGCATGTGTCTCTCTCTCTCTCTCTCTCTCTCTCTCTCTCTCACTCACTCACTCTCTCTCTCTCTCTCTCTCTCTCTCTCTCTCACTCACTCTCTCTCATTCACTCTCTCTTTCTTTTTCTCTCACTGTTGGACTTCCGTAAACCTGGAGGCATGCTGATAAAGCTCAGCCCTTGGTATCCAGGTTCACTGCACCAGTCTATCTGCACACCTAAGCTTAAGCCACTTGCAAGAAACTGGATTACCAGCCAATGATATGCTTCGCTTATTTTGATGGTGCTTTGATAATGTGTTTCATTATCAAAGGAAGCCAACCTGTTTCAGAGCCCTATACCAAACCCTTATCTTCAAAGCCGCACTCTGAGTCAGGGATGTACGCTGTAATGAACGTACTAGTGGACACTTGTTGTTTTTCATTTCTCGTGTGCCACGCGAGTGTTCTGCTTTTTAAGTCTGATAACCAGCTGGTGTGTCTCTGATTGATGCGTTTTCCCCTCGGGACGTCCTGCCAATGTGTGTCTGTCATAAACACACCCCCGATCAGACCCCCTCCACGGGTTTGAGTTATAACCCCCCCTGAGATTTGGGTGAGATCTGCCACTACCCCATTGCATAGCTGGAGGTCATGGTAGCAGTATGTGACCGGTTCATTTATTTTGCACTTTGGATCCAACCACAGATGGTTTATAGAGCTATGTAAGGCATAGAGAGGAAGAGCAGGATGCTCCTGTTTTCTCGATAAGTGTATTGAGAAGTCGGCTTTGGCTCACACAAAGCACGCTTTGTTTTGCCTCCCCAATGAACAATTACTTGTAAAATTACTCGCTCAACAGCGAGGGAACAGTTGCTGTTGTGTTTTTGTATATTACTGTTTTGGATGGTAAATCGCGATGGAAAAAAAAATAAAATCAGGCAACAAAGACCACAAATCACAGGTTATTCTTTCATGGCGTTGGCATTTTGCCTAGCACTCTCTTTAGAGGTGTTTTGTATGGCTATAATCACCAATTTTTAATATGAAAATCCAATTTGAGTAACTTCAGTTTGGTGGTGGTGGTGTTATGTTAGCTGAGGACAATGTTGTTAACTGGTGGCTTGACTCGATGAGGTGGATGAAGCTTGAGCTTGGAAGGATGAACAGGGTAGAAAATGGGTTTTGTGTCGGGGGATGGTGGAGAGTTGGTCTATACACTTCTTAAAGCCTAACGGAGGGTAGTTACAGGAGAGAGGGAGGAAAGGGGGGAGGCTAGAGGTGGTTAGGCAGAGAATGGGGTTTTCATGTGCTAACTAAAAGCTGCTAATCCTTCGGCTTTTGTATGCGAACAGAAAGCTTCGGGGCAAGATGGCTAGGCCAGAGTTCTCTCAGAGGCTTGTCCTTTTGTTGTCATTTTACTCAAATCAGGGAGACATCTGTTAGGAATTGGGGGAGGGTCTCCATTCTCCATTCCAGCTGACGGGGTCTGGGAGCGGGGGGGGGGGGGGGGCAGTTTTGTTGTTATGGAGAAGGGAGGACCAATGGGAAATGGGGGTTCAGTGATGGATGTGAGTAATTGTTTGTAATGCAAGCATGAAAACATGAGCCTTCGGGATCTGGGCAAAGGAGGGGGGGGGGGGGGGGTAGCTGTAGTTATGGAGCATCACTCAAATCTGGACAGGGTTAAACACAAGACTAAAAACCTGCCCTTTAATGCAAGGCATGTTCTTTTAATTATGAATGACTAAACTGTTAGGCTGAAGATCCCACTGCATGCTACAGCTAACTAGAGCAAATGTCAACATCTGATTAAACACTGATTTTCTTTAATCCAACTAATGTTTTCTAAACAAAAGATCACTTGTGTTTTATTCACTGAGATAAGCGTATTTTGTCTCATCTGATTTTAAAGCCAGTATGACAAAACATTATGTCTAATTATTTTATCACACAATAATTAATTTTTTTTGGAATACTTTTTTTTTTTTGTACGGGCCCTTTTAAATACTTGAACATGATATCTCTCACAAAACCATCAAATATCTCACACAGCTTCATTCTAAATCTAGTAATGTGTGTTGCATTAGGTTCTATATTAAAAGATTACTTCATCTTTGACCCTGCAGTCATTCAAATTTGAGAAGTCTTTTTTCGGTATAAGTGCCTCCCCATCAAAACCACCATAACAGCGTACCTGGTAATTACAGTTACACTTTGGGAATCCGGCCACGTGTTTGAGTCAGAGAGAATGACACTGGGTCAATAGTGCATCGGAGGGAGTGTGACGGCATTCTCTCTCTTTGTCTCTTTTGCTGTGAAATCACAAGCTCATCTTTCAACGGAGAAGAGAGGGAGTATTTGCACTGTGTGTGGCATTAGAAACCTTACACCCTCTCAGCTGCCTACGTAGCTGTCGACATTTATGTATGTAAATACAGAAACCCCTACAATGACGACATATCTGAGCAGGTAACGACCCTTGATCTCATTAGCTCTGATTCAATTAGCATATTGAAAATCCAACCCCCTCGAGTATTTGTTACGTGAAACACCCGTCAGGTGGGCGCACACACACACACACACACACAAAAAAAAAAGTCATCTTTAGCCGTTATACCTGCTAGCGACATGTCCAGACCCAACAATGGCTTTTGCAGAGTCCTCGTTTTCACCCTTTTGTTTTCCCCTCTTTTTTTTTTTTTTTTTTTGACTGGTGGGTTTTGAATACATCCAAAACCGTGCCTCAGTAAATATAATTGGAAAGTGAAGTAATCTAAATAAATAAATTAACTCCCGTGTCTCTGCGTCTGCGGAGATAATCCTGATTAAAAGTGATATGGCCTCAGGAGAAAGACAGTCTAGCAATCAGAGAGATATTGTGATGCGGAGATTAGATGGCATGAGGGTGGGGTGACCCTCTTACTTGTTTATTAAACCTAGAATAGGGGGGCTTTGTATGTCTGTTTTTTTTTTTTTTAAATATATTCCCTCTGGCAGTTTCTGTAATGGGGTAAGATTGTAACTGAAGCATAAAGCTATGTTCGGCTTTTGTACTAATGTGGGGGATTTGTACAGGATGAAGGCCGTCTTTTTCAAGATTACGCGCAAGTCTAATGACACCTTCGCTCTCTTTGCCTTTATTTGGGTTCTTTAACTCTTCTCTGTGTCTTGACCTTGTTTTGCCATTGACAGGCACAATAACGTAGCCCGTTATCTGCCCGTTGGAGGTGGCGGATTTTGGGAAGAGACTGAGACATACTGGAGGGAGGAGAGAATGGAGAGATGCATTGCATGTTATCTCTCTCCTGTCTGTTCAGAGTTTGATTGGAGGATGATAGCGCCAAACAAACAGAGGGGTGTTGCCAGCATGGGTGGATTAAGCTGATCACGAGACAGACCCAGAGTTGGAGAGATGGACTTCGGAGATAAGCCATAAATGTATGGATCCTTACAGGAGAGAAACGCGCCTAGCGAGAGAGGAGAGAGAGAGAGAGAGAGAGAGAGAGAGGAAAGAGAGAGAGTGAGAGAGAGTGAGAAGGAGAGAAAGAGCCCATAATAGAAGCATTCCTCGTCTCACCCACGTCTCAAATGCAGCTCTGCCCGGTGGTGTGATGTTTCTCTGGCGGGTTTCCTGCTGTGAAGGAGCTGACAGAGTTCTCCAAGAGACGTTCTCCATCTGGGATGAGAGTAGGGAGAGAATGCTGATGGAGGCGTGTGACGTAGATCTCCGTGCTGATTTTTTCAGTTTCCACAGGGAGGGGAAGGATGTACGTGTGTGGGGAGGGGGAGGGGGTGGGTTGGGGGGTGTTTCCTGTATATTTTAACCGAAAAGTTGATAAATAAAGTATTTATGCACAGTTAGAGATGCGGCAGTGCATTTAGCCCCTTTTGTGTGTGTGTGCACGCACGCGCGTGTGTGTGCGCGCGCGCGCGTTTGTGTTTACAATCCTCTTTCTCCACAGTGACCTGGCTTGAACTTGAGACCACTGTGCAGCCAGCAGGGCTATTTGTCAGACCTACAGGTCCTTACCAGTATAACTGAGCTTTACTATGCATGCTTACACCCCCCCCCCCCCCCCCAACCCCCACCACACACACACACACACACACACATATTATAACAGAACACATGCACTGTCAGTTCCTTTGAGAGGTGGCAATAATTTCTATGTAGGTAAAATGCTCACTATGTCATTAACAAGACCGTCTTGTTAATAATCAAGTGGGCATTTCCATTGTAAATCACAGCAGGGTGTTGTTTGGTAGGGTCTGTGTAGGGAATGATGCGGGAACACATTTGCCGCGTAGAACAGCCTTGTTTTCTGCACTGAGAGAGAAAGAAACAAGAGCTCTAAAAGTGATCGATGGTGGCCTTTCCCTTTGTTTATCTCCAAAGATATCTGAATTGTAAGGAGAGAGCTGGAGAGAGAGAGAGAGAGAGAGAGAGAGGTAGAGAGCCACACTGCATGCTTTTGATCACAGAGCTGATGGAAAATGTTGTGATTTTTATTACTGTTTTATATGGGTCGACTTTGTTGCTCATTTATTCAATATTTTGAAGTGGGATTTGTTTTGCCCATATTGAGACATATAGGGGATTATATGACGGCGGTGCTGTGTTTTATTAAGCCTAATGGAACACGAACGTATGTTAGCTATTTTTTTAATAACTGTCTGGGAAAAGAAAACAACATGTCCACACCACTGCCTCAGATATCGAGTCAAAATCATCCCAGTCATTTTCAGTTCCTGATATAATTAACATAATTTAAGTTTTTTAATCATACATTGAAATTTCCATCGGTCATCTGTCGCTGTAAACATGGTTGAACTAAGTGGTGAATCATGTAAACCATTTTCATTTTCATGGGGCTTTTGATAAGGATGTTGTACATGACTCTCTGAACAGTTCAACACATTTTATACCATCTATGAAGACATAGCCATCCAAACTGAAATAACAGTTGTAAGAAATGGTAGAAAACCAGGACAAAAGCTTTTTTTTTTTTCTTTTAAATAGCAGTTAGTTATCTTCCAAACACATCTCAGGAAAAAAAAAAAAAAAAGAAACTTCAAAGGTGGAATGTCATGCTGTGTGTTATGTATCGATTTTTTTGTCTGTTTAGCCCCCGTGCCAAACATGCAACACACAAGTAGGAGTTCTTGGCAGCCGTCGATAGAAAAAACACGACGCGCAACGTGAGATCTGAGGGATGCCTCTTACTTTGTGTCTGTGCGCCCGCGGTGCATTGGACAACCAGAGCGGGAGCGTTGGCACGGGTGTGCCTCGGTAATGAGATGGAATTTTGGAGGAGAGGAGGAAAAAGGAGAGGCAGGGATTGAAGTGTGTGGAGTCATAGTGCTGTTGATTTGACCCCTGCAGTTTACAAGGGGGGGGGTATTTATTGTGGTTGTTGTGCTAGCTAGCTATGTTGTGTGAGTAACAGGGAATAACTCCACAGACCCTGTGGCAGTAGTTTGTTAGAGCGCTTAGCTTAATTTCTCTTCTTTCCGTGAGCTTTATTTACGGGCACGTCGAAATGTTCTCCCAGCAAGTCCGTTTGCACTCCCCAGAAGCGCAGCCCTTAAATTACGAAAGAGTCACACGTTCAAATATACAGGCCTATAAGGATAGATGGAAATCTGTTGGAGTCCTTTGGGTATACTGTGCGTTAGATAGTGTTAACTAATGAACAGTGGAGTTAGGTGCTCTAACTATCTACACAGTTCCAGTCCATGGCTGGACACTTCATCAGCTAAACCAAGGCCCACCCATAGCCGAAATAGGAGGGGAGGGGTCGCACTACTATCATGTCATATGCCGTTCAATTCTATTACCACATTCCTATCAGTGACACAGCACCCTGTCCTCTCCCCTCTCACCTCTTAATTATAGAAGCTCTAAATCCAGCGCTCCGTATGTAGTGTTTCACAGTACCCTCTCGCTCTAGCTCTACCGGCTAATGTCAGTGCCCCCAATACCAGAGGAAATAGAGCAACACTCTTCAACTCTGCTCCTGAAATAATTCATTTAGTGTAAATATTTCAAGGCCTACGTGTTTGCTACTTACTATTGCTGCGTTTCACCAGGAGCAAATAAAAGAGAACTTTTTTTTGTTGTTGTTGTTCTTAATGTTGTTGCCCCCCCCCCCCCCCCCCCCCCCGCTTTTCGTGGCGTTCCAACGCGCCCTCTTGTTCATGGGAGGCAACGATGTCAGTTGCTACCAGCTTTGTTGAGGTCGCCCGTGTACTCGATTGCATGCGCTTGACCTATTTGAAGGGTTGCGTGGGCAGCGGAGTCTCCGTGTTTGTTAGAGCTGAGCGGGCAGGAAGACCCTGGTGCGTGGAGCTGAGAAGAGGCAGCGAGGTGGCATACTGTAAGTACCAGGGTGCTGAGAGACTGCCAACGCAGCTTAAGAATGGATAGCAAAAGAGGAGAGAAGGACAGAGGCAAAGAATGGAAGCGATAGAAGGAGAACGAGGTGGAGAAAAAAGCGAAAAACTTGAGTGAGAGATGGTCTGGTGTCTGGTGGAGTTTCCCTTTAAGTGGGACTGGAACTTTCAAGGTTTGTTTTTTTTTAACACGTATCACATGCTTGCAATAAGTTATGTTGTTTCTACGGGTTCTGCTCGGCACCCTGTGTGGCAGGAAATGTCTTGAGGCTTCAATAAAATAACAAACAAACAACCGCTGCCTCCACACCAAGTCACCCATTTTGGCTTTAGAAATAAGGCAAAAAACCCCAAAAACAAACGCAATGTGAACATCAGCAGATCACCAAGACTTCCTAGCAGAATAATCACTCACTCCACACTCCCATTTAGCATAAAAGACTAGCTGTAATGCATTAAACTGAATGCTTAATGACTAACCTTTTGGCCTGTGGATTCATTCTCAGTCTAATTTATTCACTTTTTCCTAACGAATGATGATTTACTCAAATATGTTTTGAAATAGATTCACGGTGCATCTGAAATATATGCAGTTTTTATCGCATCATTGTACACAAAAGTAGAGAGCAGACAATCAAATAATGGTACTGGGTCTGTGTCCATACGGTCCTCTGTTTGAAGATGTGGTTAGGAGCGAAAAACGTTGGCCGTCTTGACGTAACCTTTGGCGTTAGGTAAATGTTTGGCTCTCTTCAGCGGCAGCACTAGTGTGAAGAGCGCTCATTAATTTGAGTGGAGAAGTTGAGCAGTGGTTTCTGCGGATTTTCGTCCTCCTTGCTGTTCAAAGTCAGCTAGACAAAAGTGATGCACTGTCCCAGAATTTTCAGCATTTGCTACAAATCGTCCCTTATCTTTCCACTATCTTTGCATTCTCATGAAATCAGCTGCTATACCTACAGTGAATGGTCATGAATGCACTTTAAGTGAATCCTTTAACATTTTGTTTCGAAGGCGTTCCTTCAGAAGTGCCTACCAATTTCTGAGAAATTCTCAGACCATATTTTCATTTAAAAAAAAAAAAGGCTTTCATAAAAGATGAATGAATTACTTTTGGTAGGTGGCACTGTTCAATAAAACCGCAGAGGCCTTGAGAACAGCTAAGGACAATGTGCATGTAATTTTCTCTTTCTAACTTTGTTAGTGAGTTAGCCTATGTAGTCAACACCCTCGGCCTTCTTGGACGTGGATGTACCACATCGTCTGAGATTTGTGGCACTCCTCAGCATTCCTAAGAGCCTTTCCAAAAAAATTTTTTCATTCCTGGACCATGTTTCATGTGGTCCTTGTTCATTTCCCTACCCCAGCTGTTCCGACCACTTTTGAATTTTGTTTTTTTTGTTTTTTATCTAGATTGCCACGCTGATTTGTGAGAACCTCCCTCAGTCCCTTTTGGTTGTCGGGCCACCAACAGGGCTCGTTGTTTTAACCACAGTGGTCTGTAGTCTTTCTGGTCGTTTCTAAGGTTGCGTATAACTTGTTGATAATTGCTCATAACTGTTGACAGTCATTCCACGTATGAAATAAAATACATTTTCTAAGTTTTGTGGAGCCATGTTAAAAAAAAAAAAAAAAACCTTACATAGAAGTGGCTGGTCTGCTTGAAATGTGTGTGTGTGTCTGTGTGTGTGTGTGTGTGTGTGTGTGTGTGTGTGCGCATGTATGCATGTGTTGGTTGGGGGGGTGGCAGTCCTTTATAGTCCCTTTGGTCATCTCAGTATAGAGTGTTTTGGTAACATGGCATTTGTAGCGTTGTACAAAGCAGAGGTGGCAGTCGGTTTGACGATTTGATGAATGCAGGTGATGTGGAAATATCCCCCCCCCCCCCCCCCCCCCCCCCCCCCTCCAGGAAGTTGTAATGATTTAATTGGCCTGTGCCCCGAGACTGAGTGAGTTGTAAATTACAGTGGCCAGCACCACATCAACAAAATGCATTTAGCATAATTGCACTTTTTTTTCTGTAATCGTCGTTGAGGATAGGTATTGATTTTCTCTCTCTCTCTTTCCCCTTCTTTTTTTCTTTTTCCCAGGTTTTTATTTTGCTTTTGAATTCCATCATTGCGGTTTGCTCTTGCTCAATTCTCTCCCATTCTCCCTCCTGATCCTTGGATGCTATTCAAGTGGAAAAATAGTAACACAAGTGAAATTCGATTACAGCGACACAAAATGTTACTCACCTAAAAAGCATGAAACCAACTACCATCAATGGGTTTCCTTGTTCACAGATAACACTCACATTCTAAGAAGTGCCCTTGGTTGTCAGAGTTCTGGTTTGGCTCACACCAGTAGGGCAAGGGCTGTATTTATGTGTTTATTTATCACAACTGTTTTTCTTTCATTCTCTCTTTCTTTCTCTTTTTCTTTTTTTTAAGTGTGGAATGTTAGTAACAGCCATGCTCTCTTTATCTGATGAAGTGCCACTGTACAATTAGGTTGTTTTTCTCACAAATTTTCTTCATATGATTGCTCTCCAGTATTTCAAGGCACACGGAAACACACGTTTGTCAGTTCCCACAAGCACACAGATAAACACCCGCACCATTATGGACTAGAACTCCTTTGATGCACATTAGAGTGATGCACACAGAATGATGGACGACTTAACTCGTGTGGTTATGAGTCAAATCTCTGTGTCTTTTAACTGACTTACTGTGGTTAGAATAAAATCACCTCTTTCAAACTGGTGAATAGCGAACAGTCTTGGTCTCACTGATTAAGAGCACAGGAATTTCAGTCTTTGTCTTGTTGTTCATTTTACTCTTCCATTTTTGGATTCCCCATCAGAGAACTGGTATTTAGTTTTTGTAGACTTCATGAATGTGTTTCAGTGATACCTATTCTTTTTTTTTTTTCGCTTAAATCTTTTTGGGGACTGTTAAGTCAGGAATTGGAATCAATCTGTTCTGAACTGAAATCTGTTTAATAGCCCTTTCAAACCACATATTGAGAGCCTGCCTCTTCGTGTGCACGTGGTGTGTGTGTGTGTGTGTGTGTGTGTGTGTGTGCACGCACGTGTGAATGAAAGGCAGCGACAAGGCACTAGGTTTAAACTCAGTCATGGCATCCTGCTGGGAAGCAACTACGGACAATGCAGCCCAGCCACCAAACGGCCTCTGAGCCCTGCTGAACATACACAATGTCAAGCAAAACTCAACCAGCCAATTACTCCCTCTGCACAGGTTACAGTTACTTACATCCCCTCCACTCTGCCTTCTGGGCAACACGGCATGTGACAACAGAGCACTGCACGGACAGTCCACCACATACTTAAGCATGTGCATGCACACACACACACACACACACACACACACACACACACACACACACACACACTCTCTGCCCCTCTCTCTCTCTCTCTCTCTCTCTGTCTCTCACATACACACACACACACACACACAGCAAAAACTTTATTGTCCACATTTGCACTGTGGTCTTGTGGAGGCACAGCTGATTCAATAATCATTAACTAATCATCAAACCTGAAACATACTCTCCCTTGTTAACTCCCAGATACTAAGAATTCTAACACTGTTTTCTGTGACACAGTGTGTACTTGTACGCGTTAATCAGCATTAAACCTGACTGGCTCTCTGGTTATTTAGTTAGTTACCTGTTTTTATTCTTCATTATCCCCAAAAGTCTTATCAAGAAAACCATCTATTGTAGGAGCCACTGTAGATCTAGGGCTAGCACCTCATCAGCCTATGCTATTAATATATACATGCACCTCTCCTGAGATGCTTTGAAGTTGGCCTGGTGCTCCTTTCCGTTTTCCTGCTTTCAGAGCAACGGGCAGACAGGAAGTTGTTCGGCACCCCTCTCCATCCAGATTGTTCAGTGTGTGGTGAGGGGGGAGGGAACACTGGAATCTTTCCCAGGCGCTGTAAGAGACATCCAAAGGGAGGATCGGGAAGTTAGCTCCATTTGTGGTTATGTCTCTGCTCTGTATCTCTCTCTCTCTCTCTCTCTCTCTCTCTCTCTCTAGTGTGCTGTGTGTCTCTTTTCCCAGTTCCCCAATTTACTTCAGCTGGTTTTCCATGAGATACACATCTGAGATAGATGAATATACCTTGAGCTCCTACTGTAGTGTCTCCCTCTTCTGTAGCGCTGAATATCAGCAAATGATATGGAAAATAATGCAGGGCTCCTTTGTTCTCCTCCTTTTGGATTTTCTCTCGTCGGCTCAATGTCAACTCAAGTTCTCCACAGCACTCAAACTGAAAAAAAAAATGTTTTCTCAGTCAAACTATTTTTAGAGCTGCCTCGGGTGACAGTGAAATGGAGCTGTACAAACAGGAGGAATTTTTGAGGTTTTTAAAAAAGCCTTAATTTGCTTTTCTGCTTTTATCTGCCAAGCACACTTGCCTATTGTCTTAACTACAGGAGTCACTTAAATGTCATTTCAACTCCTTTGTTAGGGAATTCCCCGGAATGAGGGTGTTCGGACAATCGGATCAAGATTTCTGTTCAAAAGAAAAAAATATTCCAGAACAACATGTTTTTTCTAAGGTCTTGTCATCTATGGGGGCATTGTATATGGAAAATTTACTTAGTTTCACGGCACCCGAGTGCGTAGCAGCCCACAGATGAAATTGAAAGCACATCGTTAGTTGTGTGTGCTCAAAGACAAGATTGAGTACTGCTTCCAGAAGGTCTTTTCCTTTCTGTCTCTCTCTCTCTCCCTTTCTCTCTCTCTCTCTCTCTCTCTCTCCCTCTCTCCCTCCCCCCGTCTCTGTTCAGCAAGAGCCAAGTCTGTTTGCTCCCCTGCCCCTTGGTATCCATGCCATGTTTACAGCATCTCCATAACAAGGTCTAAAACACAGATGTTTTTCATGTCTTCATTTACTTTTTATCAGGTAGTGTTATTTGGTGGTGGGAGCGATGCTATCTGCCACAACTGTCTGTTCAGAATGTGAAGTGAGCCACTTGACTTGCAAATGCAGGGGAATGTGACTGGTTTGTACCACACGGGTGACTGGTGGGGGAATTATCGATGGTGCACGCTCACCAAAAAAAAAAATGCATTCCTCTGTCCCTCTACATAGAATAAATTAATGACCTTTTTTTACATGTTTGTCTGCATGTTTGCATATGAGCTAGTGAAAGTGCAAACCGAAAAAGAACTCAAGTGAGAAATTACACACCCAGTAAATGGTGGTATGATCCAGAAACTTGCCATTCATGGTACAGTGGCTGTTACAGTGCTCTCAACAGTCACTTTAATTGCCTCGCCGGCACAGGGAGTCGTTTAGTTAAAATGCGGCCCACTGACAAGGAACATCCCTATAAATTCAGCCTGGTCCGTTTCCAGAGGCGCCGGAGCGGGAGCGCCAGGAGAGACACGGCAGGAGCTAATGGCATCACAAATCTTCCTTCTTTTCCTCCCCGCGTCCCAGCTTTGTCACCAGAGCTTTACTCACAATAAACACAAGTCAGGTGACCGGGAGACGGGGATACTTTGAGCTCACTGAGCTTACACCTCAGGTTTCTGACAAACATAATGAAATCATAGAAACGAATTCACAAGCCTGTGTGAAGATCCCCTGTCTATCCCAGTGTCAGGACCCCCGTGTTTGTGTGCAACGTTTGCTGAAATGTACTCTTGGTGATTGAACCATTGGGTGTGACATTGAGCCCTACGCTGTACATCGTATATTCAGGCTATTTCCACCACAGAGGAGGTTATATTAAGGTCAAAACCAGTGCGGATGAGAAGGGTTTCATAATTACGAGTGCACGGATATTGAATGTTCACTCTTCTTTAGCTGAATCAAACAGTCAATCAAATGCGCCTTCACTCAGAACACCCCAGTAATTAATTCACCCCTGGCTATGAAAGCTCTTTCCATGTGTTAACCTGCTCTTTAAAGGTTAATATAAGCAGATTCTCTAAGGTTAAGTAGAGATGGTTAACTACCACGTGTGGAACATCCTGCAGCTGGAGCAGGCTAGCTGGCTGTATTGCACTTATGTTTTGAAATGTATTTATCAATCCCAGAGCAAGCTTATTTGTGATGACTGATTGCAAGTTTTATATGGACAGTCTTAGTGGACAGCACTAAAAGTATCATGCACGCCACAAAGCAAATACTTCATTCTGATTGGTCAGGCAGTGTCGCGTAGGTCTGCACTGATTCTGTATTACCACACCGACCTGCTTGAATTTAAATTTTTCCCAACCGTAGAAATGTTCTATAGTCAGGATGCTGCTTATAATTCTATTCGACTTGTTAGTGCTACAGAATACGCTGTCTTGCAGCATGCACTGTTATTGTTTTCTCCATGGAGAACCATGGTTATGTTATAAGTGAAAAACAATGTTTCTGAACATCTGAGTCATAGTGCATGAATTGCTTTGGCATGTTGTCCACAGTAAAAGCAGGTTAATGCCCTGTGAGCATTCTAGTTACTGGAAAAAAAATATATAACACACTTGCTTGGCTATGTCTCACCCTCATCTTGTGCAATTATTCTCTAAAAACTGACATGCTCCTGATGGATTATCCCTCACATACTTTCACTTAAGTATCCTACGTACATAGATGTTCATTAAAATTCCACCCTGAGACTGAAGCATTTATTTTAGTTGTGGAATGCGGAGGTGATACTGTTGTATATAGGAAAGAGAGCTAGTTGAAAAAAATGTATGTACTGAAATGGAGTGAATGGATATTGGGGGGGGGGGGGGGGGGGGGGCTGGTGTATTGATTCCACCTCTCTGAATGTCTTGAGATATGCAGTCTTGAAAAGAAGATAAAATTCTGTTTTTCTCTGTTCTCTAAGCTTTGTAGGTTACACTTTAGTGTTATATGAGTACCTTGACTCAGCGTTTTAACAAAAGAGTTCCAAGTGTTGGAATGACTGCAGTATATACTTTCAGACAAATAAGAAATGTCTTGCCGTTAACAACTCTGTGTCACATAGAGCGGCTTTGGACAGCTTTTTATACTTGTTTTATGTGATTGCATCTGCTCCTCAGTTTGTTTGTTGAGTGTGTTTGCGTCTGTCTGACTTTTAATTTGTCTGAGAGAGGGAAAGACCCCACTTTACTGAACAGTGCTTGTTTTCTCTGGCTGAGTGGCAATGGGGTGAGAGATGGAGGGGCTGGAGAGGGGCAGAGAGGAGAGGAATGAGAAAGTGGAGGATGAGGAATGAAGGAGAGCGGGAGAATGTCAAAGCAAGGGGAATGGTCAGACAAAAAGGCCAGTGTTATCAGGCCTCATGGATCAGACCCCAGAATGCCACAGCTGGTTCACATTTCCACAGGGAGAGATGGCGGCCAGCTGCAAACCTCCTCCTCCTCCTGACACCCCCCGTCCCTCCCCCTCCCTCCCTGTCAGTCTGCATAGACACACACACACTAACTCGCAAACGTACCTTGTGCTCCTTGTGCAGCTACTCTGAACTGCATTTTGGCAGAATTGTCAGAGAGTATATTTTAAGATCAAACCACGTTTAGAGCAGGATTTTATCAGTGCTCCAAAAGCTCATCTTAGCAAGACAAATGTTTGAGAGATCAAAAGTACGTAACATTTCTGTGTACTGGTTTTTTTTTTCTTTTCACTGGTTATTGCAGTGGGGAGGGCAGCATAATTCAGTTTCATGAGGCTTCCACACTGCTGTTTGCATATCCACAGAAACACTTCACGTGAGCTAAAGGTACTGTTAGCCCAGAAAAGCATTCGCATGGGAAACTGGCCGTTACAGCACAAATCATTTGCCTTAGGTTAGTGGTGCCTTTGTCACCTTTCCGATGTTTATGTTTCTCTTTCACTTACTTACTTTTCCCTGTGACCTACTCCTGCTACTGTAGCTTAAAGTCCTCTTCCAAACACCACTGATCTGGAGTCAGCATGTGCTGTGGGGTATTGTGGCATTTACAGTAGTTAGCATTGAGGTTAGTATCTGCAAGCAGTGTTCTTTGTATGCACATGTGGGTCATTCCAGAATTGGAAGACAATTTAGGCATCAACACTTTTGAAAAATTGACCCTCTATTTGATCATTTTCGGTTATGTATTTAAGAAAAATGTTATGAATATTTAGGAGCCTGAAAAAAAGTATATTTTAAAATATTGTTTAATAAATCCTTTACCACTAAGTAAAGAAAGTCACATTCACATTGAACACTCATTTCATTTCAGATAAGACTTAACTTATATTAATTGAAGCAACTTTGATATGATATGGTGATATGGTAACAGGGTTGAAATTAAAGTAAAGTGGTCATGCAAAGAAACAGGGTTGAATGGATACATTACTTTTGGTTGTAGATCATGACATAAATGTGACAAATAAGTACTCAGGACCATAGGAACATTGTTTAATATGTTTTATATATTTTTTCGATGAAGGATCAGCAGGATGAGTAGGAATGCAACCTTGTTACTCTAATTACAGTAACAGGGTTGCATGTAACAAGGCTGAAAATCAGTGCTAATGATAGCTTTTTCTCAGGGATAGATGCTAGCTGTGGAATGTAATGTTACTATCAAGGTCAAGGACAAACTCAGTTATATAAATGAACAAAATTCATTTGTTCATTACAAGAGACATGTATCAACAAAATCATACCCAAAAAGTAGATTTAAAACTTATTTTAACTGTTATATTTGATTTACAAGTTGGTCATCAGGAAGGTGGGACAAGAAAAAAAAATCCATTTTAGGGGGTGCTCAAGAGCTATTTTGTATTTTAAATATTTTGAAACTGTATTTACATTTTCTCTCAAGACAAGTATAATTTACATGACAAGTGCATGTTTTAGTATTTTGTGCATGGATTATTTGAAATGACATGGGTGGGACAGAAAATATCCTCCAATACTGGAATGTCCCGTTTATATTTTAGCTTATTTCAAAAAAATAGTTAGACCCCTCTGCTGCAATCCCCAACGTCTTTTCTCTCTCTCTCTCTCTCTCTCTCTCTCTCTCTCTCCCCTTTGGGGCTTGTTACCATTTGTACTTGCTTGCTCATGATGCACTTGCTCACACACTACCACAAAGTTCAGCTGTCCCTGCCTGATTGGTGAGCTTTGACTTATAATTTTCCAAGTGGAGTGAAACTGCATGTGCATGCACTGTTATTGACCTTCTTTGGATCCATCTCGTCTGAGCAAAGGAGAACCTTCTGTGTTGCCGTGCTAGGGCCTTAGCGTTTTCTAGCGCTACACCTCTGACTGTGAGGGATATTGCACTGCTCCCTCCTTCATAGTGCACATGCTAGAAATAGAAAAGCCAGTAAAATTCCAGAGTGCTGGAGCCCAGCAGGGCTGCCAGAGAGTTGCTTTTGGCATCAGGCACTTTATTATTATCTGTCCTTCTGTTGTTGCTATAATAGACACAACTGGAGAAGCACAAGGAAACCCCCCCCAGGCCCCCCTGTACTCTTGCTTTAAAATAAACCTTGTCACCTCTGTACCCTACCTGAACGTTTCAAACACGTACACCCACCCACACGCACACACACACACACTCACACACACACACTTCAGTCACACGCACGTATACACGTGGATGTAGTACATCCCATGAGATGGCAGATCTGAATTGGCCATATGGACTGAGTTGCATCTTGCTGAGCGTGCTTGACGACAGCTGAACAGCTTGGGTTCCACTGAAGTGGCAGGCTTCACTTACTTCACCAGGTTTTTTCAAAAACTGCCTCTTTATTCTGAGATTCGTCCCACGACCAAACAGATGGAAAGAGACGGGCCTTGCATCACGTGTTTACTAAGCGAATTCAGTTCGCTCTTGACAACTCAGTTTTGACTTTTAACTATTGGAATCATGCAAAAGCCCCTTGATTGATGCCACATAACTGTATTCAGCATTGTTCTGGAGTGGTGTTTAAGGTTTGGAACCTCTCCTATATATATTTTGGGGACAAGAGAATTTGTCATTTGCTTCTCTCCGAGGAATAGAAAATTGAAATGGTCAAAGTGCACCTTTCAGTATGGCATGCCACAGACATGGTCTACGTAGCATTTATACTCTCTGAGGGAGCCACTGCTTTGAGCCAGCTTCCGCCATAATGCCAAGACAACAAAAATACATGCGAGAGAAGGCCTCACACTGGTTAGGGTTTTTCCCTCTCCTGTAAGTATGTATTATTTTAACAGTCATTTCTTTCTCTCTCTCTCTCTCTCTCTCTCTCTCTCTCTCTCTCTCTCTCCGTAACAGACTGACACAGTACTTCAGCTTGTCAGAGAGACCAGGGAGAGATCAATGAGTCCTTTTTAATTTAAGGTTTTCAAACTCCTGCGAGTGATTTTGATTAAGCCAGCCCACACATTCTCATTCATTCTCAGTGGGTACTAACTAGGCTTTAGGTGGTGTGAGGTGGGTGGATTTTCTGGAGAAATACACTGAACCTGCTTTGACAAAGCAGTTTTACTGTTTTCTCAAAGTACCAGCGGCTGACAAAACCCAGAGATCTTCACGGAAGACCTGTTGGAAAAACACTGATATGAGATTCCAAGAGAAAATGACTGCCCTTACATCCATCGTTAGAAATTTGTGAGACGCAGTATGGTCATCCATCTTAAGGGACAGCACATTAGGCTCTTCAGCCACTGTAGAGGGGAAGCACTTACACTAGATTCCGGATCAGACCTTTCTAGACACACTCATTCCTAAATGGCCAATTGGTGGGGTTTTTTCTCTGTTGGAGCGAGTACAGTAGCTCATACGGTTATTATTATCTTAAAAACCTAGAGGAGGTATGCTAACCCTCCTATCAATAGAGTTATACAGTGCTGCATAAAATGGTTAGGCCCCACTGATGGACACATAGCAGTGAACTGGCTCTGAACGATTTGTATAGATGGTCTTTGGTCAGCCAGACCAATTGTAACAGTAATGAAAAATTGATCAATGTGTAATCAGTCTATCTTGCCTGCAGGAATACTCGTGTCCACATCTGTCATTTCCCTGTGTTCATTGGGATATCAGCACTGGTCGATTCATCTGATTGACCTGAATGTGGTTTCACACAATCTGTCTGCTTCTCGTTTTTTTTTCTCTCTCTCTCTCTTTTCGTGACTGTGTTGTTTTTTAGAAACGCTAGCCAATTGAGTGTGGCCGACACAGATAGAGTAGATCAAGGTTATCTCAGAGCAGTCCTGTGTCTCTCACCTAGTCACGTCCATACACGTTTCTTGTTTCTTTGACTATTGCGAGCCTGGTGGCTTGCAGAGCCTGAAGCACCGAAGGTTCAGCAGCACGGTGATGAGTTCGTATGAGTTGACTCTCTCGCCTGGCTGGGAGAACATGTCAGATTCCCTTAGAAATGAAGAGGCAAAATGGCTCCTTCATATTCGTGTGTGCTGTACCTCATACACTCACAATCTTTCGCACTATAACGGTACAAAAGGCCAGCGGCACAGCATGGGCTAGCATAGTGGAGAAAATACTCACGGTGGTCTGCACACGCAGTGTTGACTTGTTAACTATTGCTGCTGATTACTGTGTTTAAACAAACCAAAACACACCAAACGACTCTGGTTAGATCGTGTAATACAGAACTCTAAAAAAACACCCTAGAGCCAGCAAGGCCTTTTCCCGCACACTTGGTAAGGAGACAAGAGCCATGCTGTGAAGGAATGTCGTATAGTAAAAAAAGGCACTTTATAGAGCTTTACCAGCTGCTTGACTCCTCAACTTTGACCCTTTCAGAAACCTTTCAGTTGGTTACGGGTACTGGGGGAGGATTTTTTTTTTTTCTCACTCCCAAGGAGAAAGGGAGTCTTAGCGGGATGGACTGAGAGGCCTTGGAAAGACTGGTAAATAAGCACTGAGCTCACCCTTGCTTTAGTGCCAGTGTTCGAGATTTTGGAAACACTGTTCGTCTTCATAGCCAGCCCACGTGGCCCTGGGCATCACAATAACCTTGTGTTTGAGCCTGTTTATGAGTGTCCTTTATCACAGAGGAGGAGGAGGGAGAACACACAGCACAACCACTGTTTTCCCAAGGTCTTGTCTGGGGCGGTTCAGGAATACATTAGGCTCAGAATTGCACCAGTTCACTACCCCCTGACTGACGGCCACTCTGTCCCCGGCGCATTCACATGAGCTCACAGGTCACGTCACCCTTGACCCCTTCCAGTCCTGGTTCCACAATCCCTCTCTTGTGTTGCCCAGAGGAGTGATCAGTGAGTGCCCCAGGATCGGCAATGTGAGAAACTAAACAGGGAACAACTCAAAACCCAAAACTCAAGATCTGGACACATGGCACTGTCTTTTCCTGACTCTTCCCTGTTTTACAACTGTCGTAAAAGTAACCAGTTGTTTTCCTGAAATAGGTGAGTCGGAAAAAAGAGTGACAGGCAGGGATCCTTTGCCCTTAACCCAGCCATCTGTTTTCTGTCCTCTGCACTTCTGAGCACAGGAGGTGGAGGAGGAGTTTGAGGGAGGAGTCAGATGGAGAGGAGCAACGTGACGTTGCAGCTATGTTAAAAGGAAAAATCTCCCCGAAATTCTCAAGTCCTGCCCCAAATACAAAAAAATATGTATGTATGTATATATATATATATGTATATATATATATATATATATATATATATATATATCACTGGGCTGTGAAGTGCTGCACAGGTAAACAATAGTACTCTTTGAAAAATGTATGATAATAATTGAATAGACCAAGAGGACATCAATTAAAAAGTTATTTCAGTTAACGCGCTCAGACGTCCTTGAGGAAAGCGCTCTCATTCTTTTTCATCGCGTTTTCTTCTCCAGAGCTGTTAAATTCAAGACTGATATAAAACGGTGGCAATATGAGCACTGGACATTTACTCAAAATTAATCCTGCAATTGCCAGAATCAAGTGGTTCACAGGTAAACAATAGTACTCTTTGAAAAATGTATGAAAATAATTGAATAGACCAAGAGGACATCAATTAAAAAGCAAACTGAAGTAAGTTCCTGGATAGATCTGTTCAGCATTCAATAAAGTTCTTCTTCTCCCAAAATGGATCTGAATGTCCTTTACTCATGCGTAAGATCGAGGGCGGGACTTGTGATTGGGAGGATGCTTAGTGATACACTCCCTTTGGTGGCCTAGTAATACTTTGCGTAAAGTAAATAGATGCACCAGGCTGGAATGTTAATAAGATTCCCCTTGCTCTGCTGTCAGTAACAGTGACTGGCAGTGTAATTGTCTGGGTTTGAAAGGAGCAATCTCACTCTCCCCAGAGCTCTCCTCCTGGACAGGTTGCCAGCCTCAATCGTTGCTCGGGCATCAATTTATTTACCCCTTTTTATTCGAACGATTTCAATATCCTAAAACGTCACTTCTTTTTTGGCTCCCTCTAATTTATACCAGTGTGTGTGATATGGATTGTAATTTTCCTCAGAGACTTTCTTTCTTTCTTTTTTTTTTAGCTTTTAACGGGAATTTCATCCCTCTAAGCTTTTCCATCTTCGTGACTGGGAGCCAATAACCCTACCTCTAAGTTACCTTCCAAAATGCTCACAGTGTGGCTTTAAAGGGCAGCTGATGCTCTCATCCAACAGTCCTACCGATGTCTGTCTGTCTTGGAATGAGGCCAAGATTTGACGTCAAAGTTTTTTTGTCGAAGACTAATGCATTCTGGTGTATTATGTTTGAACGGATTTGGAGCCTAATGACGGGCATTTTTGGCCCGTCCTTTCTTATTAATAGCACTAGCGAGACCGTCGGAAGGGCATCTGCGACCTGGGGCCTCTGGTCGGAGGAAGGGACCATCAAAAACATCTCGTTGTCTGCCAGCACAACCACTCCTCGCTGAGTCTGTCTGTCTGTGGACAGTGTGTCCTCGCCCGGTCGAACAAAACAAGGCAAAACGATGCTATTATTCAGGGGTGAGGCGGAACGTTCGCTGTTGAAGCATTAGCCGATCGTTTCATAATGTGGTGTGAGAAGGTCTGGTTCACAGTTGTGTCTGCTTTTAGCACATCCCCATTGAGCCCGGTGTAATAAACATCTTTTCCTCACAAGCAAACTAAACCCTGGCCTTACCCTCCTGCTGTAGAAAACGCAGATCAAAAGTGCAGTTGGATCTGCTTTGAGTGACGTGGAACTGCGAATTGGTGCTCTCCGGAGTCTGATGTAGACGTGTATATTGCCAGTACCACACTCTGGTCCCTCAGACATTTAGACACCTCAGACAGCCAAGAATTTCAGGACACCCCTCCCCCCTCCGACTCCCAATTTGTCTGTCTTTTCAGCTCATACAACAGATCCTCATCTAGTGAGGAGACTGGAAGACGCCTGCATTTGTGATTCATCAAACCCTCTCTGTCTGGCTCCTCAGCACATATGCGACGCAGGGATTTGCCGTAGATCATTTCAGCAGCATTGTAAACAAACACACAAAGAAAAGGAGGGTTTGGTCACACAAGACAATTGCTTAAAGACGGCGTGATGTGTATGATCTGTGTTTAGCTCTCACGTGCCCGCCGTGTGTCGAAACTGGCGCGGCCGGTGTGTGTGCCGTGCGGTGGGAGTGTAAATCAGCTGGTAATGCTTTCCCTCGAGAGTGGGTTTGAGAATGAGGATGAGGTGAGCAGAAGGCAGGGGACATGGCAGACATCCTCCACATTAGCATAATGTTTCTGTGTAGAGATGCAAATTCATGCAATTCCTTCACCAAACATCTGCAATGCAAGCTAACTTTTAAAGGATGTGTGTGTGTGTGTGTGTGTGTGTGTGTGTGCGCGTGCATGCGCGTGTGTGTGTGTTGATATAGAGAGAAAGAGAGGGGGTGTGTGTGTGTGTGTCGAAGGGCAGCACTGAATGATAATACAAGCCTTCATGCAGAGCAGAAAGATGCAGTTTCAGTGTCACGTTCAATGTACATCAACAGTGATTCTATGTAGATTATTCATTGAATGAGACGCAGTCAACGGTGAATATGACATCCCTCTGATTTGTAAGTGTACGCAAATGCTGAAATTTATTAGTAAGATTTACATTGAGTTAGCACTGGCGACTACTCAAAACAACACTCTAAACTTGACGCTCAAGCTGACAACTTTTGCCTGATGGGTTGCTTTTATCCATCTATTCCTTTCATTACTGAAAATGGCTGCCAGTGAGAAAGACAAAAATCAACGAGAGAGAGAGAAAAAAAAAACGACTCTGTGTCTGTTTGGCAATTGAACGCCGTGCCATTCTCTACATCTTGGGGACTGATAATGTCCCATAACGCTTAGACAGCCTGCTGCCGAGGTGCAGCTCTCAGACTGCCTTTTTGAAAATGGCAGCGCGGGCAGTGCTGTGAGAAAGGACGGCGGCTTAAACCACCTGAAATTAAAGGACAGAAGCTGGCTCTCTGGATCAAAGACAGATGCGTGACTGTTCCAGCTCACTCGCTTTCTAACAGCGGTCGGAGAGACGTGAATGCGCGGTGGTCGCAGAAGGAGTAAACGTGTCCTTGATAACCAGACAAAATCAAATAAGCCATTTAGGGATAGGTTTCCTGACGTTGCTAGCATCTTCTAGTATTTCATGGATGTGTAAAACCACTTATTGGAGCACTTCAAATATGTTGTCCAGTCATGACTATGTTACTGGTTTTCCTCAAGCTAAAAATATTTCAGAAGCTAAAAGGCTTTAATAAATTAGGCCCTAAAAAGGATTTTTTTTTTTTTTTTTTTTTTTTTAGAGCAGCACCACTGGCATGAAAATATATCAGCTTCAGAGTTACCGTGACTCTTTGGAAGAGTTTTACATTTAATCATAAACAGAAATGAGAACTGGGTTATTTTACGAGACTACTATTAAATGGTGCCTTGGGCATTTTGCTTTAATTTGATTTTAGACTGTCACTGTATCAGCAGGGTTTGAGGAAAAAAAAAAACGAAAAAAAAAAAGATTTTAAAGAATTTGATATTATTGTCTGGTCAAGCTTGGAAATAGAGGCCACGTTGGATTTTAATGAAAACTCGAGACCATTCACCGGCCTTCGCAAGACCTGGCTGGCCACGAGCCGCTTCGACGGAGCAGCCACCGTGTTCGCTTTCGTCCGTCCTGTGCCTCCGTTTTTTCAGGCCTAATGTATACAGTGCGTCCCAGTCCTCAGGCCAGGGTGTGACCCGGGAAGTGATTAACCAAAGAGCATGACGGGCTGAAGTAATTGGTTGTGCCACGCACATGTCACATTAGGCACAATCAACACTCGCTTCATGCACAATTAGACAGGTTTGCATCACTTCATTTAATGGTTATGGCTCCTTTATTTCTCAGAGAGGCAGAGTTAGTGCTGTCTGCTTTGTTGGACCAATTTGATGCACTGACAGTGTTAGATAATGAGTCTTGAAAGGTGACTTGGTTTATTCATAACGCCAAGACGGCGGGGAAGTCATACGGCGTATGTTTTTAGTTTCCTGTTTTTTGGGGTGTTAATCCAATGCGAAATGAGATGGCCACGTGCTCTCCCCGCTGTTTTCGGCGGCGGGCCATCGCGACGTAAGACTTATCAGAAATTTGAGGTCTATATTGAGGAGAGAATTATCAATTGGGAGTTTTAATTGGACGTTCGCCATGGCTTCCTCCTCCTGTTTCTCCAGTTAGGAGCCACATGGGACCGCAAGCTCGTTTCCGCCGCTGATTAACTGGCTCTCAGAATCCGGGCACGCGCTCTGTATTACGCTCTTGTTTGTCTTACTGTTACATCCTCCTCTTCTTTTTTGCCCTCTGTTTTTTTTTATTTTTCCAACCGAGTATTTCTTTTTCATGTTCTCAGCCTTTGTGTTATTACTAGGATGTAGTTCCTCTCCTCTTGCCCCAGCAGCCCAGCACAGCTGCCTTGGCAGACTGCTATACTCAAGTAAACACACACATCCTCACACACACACACACACATACACACACACACGACTTTTCTGGGCTGTACAGTCGCTTTGTATCCCTTGGCCCTGTAGGTTGGCACATAGGAATGCTGCATCGAGCCAGTTACCTCATTTCTCACTCTCTTGCTCTCTGTTGTCAACACCCCCCCCCCCCCCCACCCACCCCAGGATTAAAAAGCGTTCTGTAATCATCACTCACATTAGCCTTATAGCCTTAAACGGAGGAGGAGGTTCGCTCCACTAAAACCGTGGACAATACCCATGTGGGTGAGCACCGTCTGACTGCTTTAGAGTCCAGTTTAGAGTCCTGTTGTGTTTAAAAGCTTGACGTCGGTTGTAACTTATCAGATGTAATATCTAGACTGTGCAGTCTTTTGTTTATGAATGAATAAAAATCTTTGGTTCAAGGCTGTAGATGGTGTGGAAAAGCCACGGTATGTGGCCTTTTCAGTTTCTTGAGGATTCTGCCTTTGTGCTCCTCGTCAGGGCCTTGCCTACCCTTTACTCGGCCTCTTACGGCGGAGAATCAAACATGTTAGCATCAATATTGCATGGAAGTGTGCAGGATTAGGGCCTCAGCGTGTCAGAGAGAACAGCACTGATTACATCTGACTGCTGGAATTTGCAATAAAAACTGCCATCTTGGCACAGAGGACAAGGGCAGAGGACCAGGCAGAGGATGCAGGGAGAGTTTGACAAAAGCTTGGAGCGGTTATGAATATGTGTGACGAGTTGTCCAAGCCATCAGTCACTTGTTGCAACATCACTGTCTTGAGCCACCCCCCCCCCCCCCATAACATCTGAGTGAAAAGCGGGGTTGGAACATTCCGCCTGTGCTCATGACTTAATAATTCATGCACATGGGCCTCCTACATTTTGCAGTGCTGCAGCACGGAAGCTGAGAAGTTGGCCGGATCCCAGCCTCTGGGCCACAGCTGATTGGAGCGCAAGAATTAATCGTTTTGAACACGCCAACGTCCAACTCAATTTTTTTTTTCCTGCTAACATTGGACCCAAAGTTGTCCAAGTCAGTGAACTCTCGGGGTAATTCAATGCGGCATGCGGGCTTATCTCTTTGTCATTTTACAGGAAGACAAGAATTGCTTCCACTTTCTTTAAGAGTGTATAGGGAAGGCAAGTGACGCTACATCATCTGCCGTCGCGTTCAGATTTTCAGCTTGTGTTTCTTTCACCTGGTGATAAGAATGCAATAATTAATCAACCAATGGTGAGTGCCAGAGGTTTCCATCATCAGTCAGCTCAGATATAATGAATGGCTTAGTTTGAGGAAATACTGTCTGAACCCTCCTACATAAACGGCACACACCCCAGGGGGAACCTGCTCAGCCCTGTGCAGAACTCATCCCCTCAATCTGAAGTAATAACAGGTAGCCTTAAGCTTTTAGCATTCAAATGGTTGTTTAGGTATGGTTGCATGTGTGAGTGCACTCTGTAGAAGTGCGTTCATTCCCAGGCGCTGAGGTTTCCATAATCCTCTTTGAAGGAGGGAACTGTCATCGTCACCAAGCTGGGTGCAAGCTTTTCCCCCAAGTCTCTCTTTTAGTCTGCTGCTTTGCCAAAGCGGAGCTATGACAGTGACAGTCTAGGGAGAAGAAAAGCTATAAATCATAATCCGCAGACACAGAGCCTCTTCCTGTGGGTTTCCTCGTGCCCACTTTGTGCCCTCGTTTGGTGAAAGACAAAGAAGTCTAGGAACAAGGCTGGCCTGCCGACACACGTTTGTGTTTAAAGCAGGGAACGATGTTGTTGTCGTCATGACGGCTGACAGGGAATTCTCAGCTGACACATTTGCTGTCACTGGGGCTCCACTCTCTCTCTCTCTCTCTCTCTGTGTCTTTCTCTCTCTGTCTCTCGTTGTGAATACCTGCCCTCAGGAAACGCTGTGGCGACTGCACTGTTGCTGAGTAAACAAAGGAGCAGATTGACAGTGTGTGTGCATGTATGTATCTGTGTTTGTGTGTGTGTGTGTGTGTGTGTTCTTGTGGTGGGTGGAGATCTCAGGGGAGAGCACAAAAGACTATTGTGGAGTTCTAAGTTGATGTTACATACCCAGAGGGAGTGAAAAAAAAAAAAAGATAAACAACAGGCTCGTAACTTTGGTGGAAGAGAGTTGGCCTTTGAAACAGTTCTTTGGTAGAGCAGCGTCAGCTGCCTACCCCTCACTTTCTGCCTATTTAAACCTCCCTCCAAAACCCTGCTCCAAAATCTGAGTCAGTTCCCTCAAAAAAAAAAAAAACACCACCTCCTGCTCCAACGAGACGCATGTGGCATCTACGACAGCCTCTCCGCCACCTGTGGTTTCGGGCTGCCATCTTTGTGCGGCACCTTAATGATTTCCCACCAGACGACTGTTTCCCTGCTCCTTCGGATTTGATTCTCTCATTAACGCGTCTTGTACACTGACCGAATCATACACAACTAACGTGAAAAAAAAAAAAATCAAGCGTATATGTATGCCTCCTTCAGTGTCTGGCTTTAATTAAAAGCGTGTATGACTAGGTGCTATTATTCTTCCCTCAGTACGTTGCCGACATATCAATGAAGCTGCTGGTAAGGACGGCGTGTACAGAGGGATTAATGGCAATTTGACTAAAACAAAGAGACACCGGCTGAAACATCATTGGGTTGGTACATAATTACAAGATGAGCAGATAAGCAAATAATGACAAGATCCAGTGATAAAAAAAACCCCCAAACTAATTATGAAATGTGAAAAGTAGTTAATTACAAGTCCAAAGGAAGCTGTGTTGAGGAAGCTCAGGGGATGTTCTCCCATATCTACGGCAGAGGTTGGCAACCCTTGTCTTGGAGAATTACACTTTCACAAGATTCACTGCTCCAATGTTAATCCGAAACACCTGATACCATGATTTCGGGGCCTCCCTGGGACATTTGGTTACTTAAATCAGTTGTGTTTGGGAATGGTTGGAGAGAAAACCATGCTAGAGGAGGATGACCTAGTCATGCTTACGTAGGGACCAAGCTCTGTGCCCTTTAGATCTAGAGGAAAACCCGCACCTATCAGTAGAGAGAAGATGTGGAAAACAGTCTGAAACCCCATTCTCAAAGAGCTTGGAAAATGCAGACGTGTGTCCATGTGTGTATAATGTAAATAAAGACTACAGTTCACCGTACAGATGATTTTGGAAAAAAAAAAAAGGTTAACATTTCTGTCGTTTCATTTTTTTCTTTCTTTCTTTTTTCTCCCTTTCAGAGTGCCAAACATCCAGTGTGAAGACCCCTGTGTCCTTCTTGCGGAGCCGTGGCTCTCCAGCCAGTTCAAAGGTCACCTCCAGAATGATGCCCGCCGGCCGCCTGCCTTGCCTGCCCACCCTGCTGTCGCTGGCAGCCCTGCTGCTCTCTCTGCTCCTCAGCTGTTCCTTCGCCTTATGTGAGTTCACCTCAAACTCCACCATACTTAATCTCTCATATAGAGCAGGGTGGATCTAAGGTGTTTATCTGTTTGTTTTGTCTGTCTCTGTGTTTTGGTTTTTTTTTTCCCTTTCTTTCCCTCATCCTCCAATCTATCTTGCCATCAACAGGCGTGAACGCTTACTCTTTAATTTTGAGGCTCCCAGTTAGGATTTGTTCTGCACCATTTCTCCCCTAAGATGGGTTTAGAGACGCATTAAGAAAACAAAACAAAGAGGCAGGGCGATAAAGAGGAGCCAGAGAGTGATGAGAAAGGAGGAGAGGCTCCCCTGCAGTCTTAAATAGGGATAACTGGGGCGGTAGCTCACTGAGGGAGCAGAAGGGTTTAGACTGCGGCCCCAAAGGCCCGGCATTCCTGTCAGAGAGAGAGAGAGAGGGAGAGAGGGAGGAGAGTGGTACAGGGTTGCTTTGGATCTGTATCTGTTTTCTGTGTCTCGCATTCTTACTCTCTTCTTTTTTTTTTCCGTCACTGGTAAGATCTTGGAGACGTGAGCTGTTGTGCATGACTGATGTTTATCTCTGGTTGTCCTAAAATGGTCCGCCTATATCTGTCATCGCACTGCCTGAGAAACAAAAACAGGTCCTAACCTCTCTGTGCATGTATCCCTGTTGAGTTTTTCTTTCAATCTCTCTCTCTCTCTCTCTCTCTCTCTCTCCCCCTCTCCCCCTCTCTTTGTGCATTCACCTACTTCTGTATCTCTCCCTCTATCTTTTTACCGCTCTTTCTCCCTCTGTTTACACACTCTGCTCCTCTCTGTTCCTTCCTCTTATTCTCCTTCACCCTGTGCTTGCCATCCCTGAAGACTCACACAATAGTTTTTTTTTTTTGTCAGTACATCCTTGTCTATTTCTTCCTTAGTTTGCTAGCAACCACTCACCTCTACAAACAGACTGATTTATTTTCCTTTTCTTTTTTCTATGAGAGCTACCGTATCATGTACTTTGGTCATTTAGTAGGCGGTAGACGCCACTTTCCTCTGCCCCACTGCCTCAGTCACTCTTTTCCCAGGTGCCCAGATAACCCAGCCTTTTCGCCCACCCCTCTGATTGGCTGTTGTAGCCCTCATTTTCTCTCTCCAGCCATTAAGCACTAATTGTTCCCTGGTTTCGGATCTGTCGGACTCAGCTGGTAGATTGGCTGTGCTCCTGTTTCTTGTTTGTTTTTTCCCTGATACTCTGACACAGCCCTAACCCCCCCCTTCCTTCAACCTCGACCTTTCTTGATTTCCGAACACCTGTCGGTTTCGTGGGAGGCTGCCACCAACACACACACACACACACACACACTCACACACACAGTGTGCAGGTGGGACAACCACTCACACTCTTTTTTTTTTCCTCAGTTGGTGGGTGAAGACATCTGCACTCGTCCATCTCTCACACCCTCTCTCTCATATTCTCTCTCCCTTTCCCTCACACGCTCTTCCTTAGGTGCACAAAGTGTGGATGTCACCTCTCTCTTGGAGAGGTTGCCAAAACCATGATGTCATCCTCTCTCCCTCTGTTTTTCCTGCCTTCCCTCTCTCTCTCTCTCTCTCTCTCCTGCTCTCTCCTTCCTCTCCCTTTCCCCTCACTCTCATAAATCATGACAGGGAGGAGACGTTTTTAATCAAAAAGAAAAAAATGAGTGCTCTGAATGAATCTTGCCTGCAGTAATAAAGCCAAGGGCCTGTTTGTGTGTGTGTGTGTGAGTACAGAGGAGCACCACAGACAGTAGCCCAGTGACATCACATTAACTGGATTAGCTGCATGGGGGAGAGGGCAGAAACACACACACACAGACACACAATTACACCAGACCATTATTAGGGTGTTTAAATACGCACACACACACAGACACACCATCCTTAGCACAGGTGTTCAAAGCACTGTAATTTCCACTCACAGAGAATGGGTATATCTTTGAAATCTCTACTTTTATTGTGTATGGAGTGTGGAACGCAGCTATGTGTGTAAAGCTCAGAATCTTTGTAATGCTGAACTAAGAATATACATTTTGACAGGTTTTCTGTAATCACACAGTGTTCTTAGAATATGCAATGTTCTAGATTGCCTTGTAGCATAAAATGTCGTGACAGGAAGTCATTAGAAAGATAATCAGTCTGTATCTTTGCCGTCTTCCTGTCCAAGCGTCCACTGAGGGTAAATTTTCCCACACTAACTGATCCATTCCGGGGTACACACTAAAAACATCTTCCCTAGCCAACCAAGGCGTGTCTGTGTGTCTGACCGCGGCACCCAGGGCTGACTTTGCTCTGCTGTCTGTCCCCAAAACCTCCAACCACCAGACACCACGGCCGACAAGAGACTGTCGCCCAAAATATCCCCCTCTAAAAACCTAACAGAACGGTTCAGTTTGTTATTCTGTGGTCTGTCCTGCCCCGTTTAGAAGGCTCACTGATGTTTTTGGTCGCCTCGACACACAACATTGAGCAATAACTGTAGGAACGATTGAACATGGCTTTTGGTGTTTTATCGAGTCCGCAAATACCTGGAAAATCACAGTAATGTTCTGTGTCTGTTTCTTCTCTACAATCCGAGACTTTTGGTCTGATGATTTGAATATCGAATATTTTGAATATTGAACACTGATTCTCCTCAGCGTTTGTGGTTTAATGAGATTTCCAAGAAGCGCGCGACAAAAGAATGCCGTAATATTCATTTAATGTTACTCGATTATGCGATTCATGCAAAGCGCATTCTCCTATACGAGCGCGTGTCCTGCCGGTGTCCTGGAAGCTCCCCCTAATTGTGATTGACTTCAGCTGAAAGTGACGCGAGCAATTTCAGTCATTTATTTCTCTTTGAAGCTGCCAAGTGAACATTTCACTGCCCTCGAGAGGAATCTTTCTTCTCTCCCTCTTATCGTCCCTGTCCTGTCTCTTTATGCGCGTCTGCTGAAAGGTGCTTTTAAAGTTTTCCTCCCGTAACGTGTTCGATATTCAACCCATTGCACCTTGTAGCCTGCCTTCAGAGATTTTCCCCCAAGCTCGTTTTTGCCTCCCTTTGTGGCAGTTAGTGACTGTCTGTGCATTTGGGATGAGGTGAGAAAGGTTATTTTAGTTTATGACTGACCTTGCCGTACATCACGACATTGTTTTAATGCTTCAGGCTTTGGTTTTAAGTTTTACACGCGTCGGTCGGTCTTAGCTCTTGGACTTTTTGATTGGGGTTTGAGATGTTTTGTTTTGATGCCCTTCTCCAGCTCTGTGGTTCAGGTTGTCACGGGCAGATGTCATTTCAGTAGATGACGGGGTCATACCTGTTCATCTTCCTCTCATTTGCTGTGTGAGCCTCGATTACCGTTTGAGTCTTAGAATGAATCATAAAACACATTAGCAGTGTGTAGCCTCTGCCGTCTGTTAAAACCTGACTGCTGTGGACATCATTGCTGCTGTAGTGTAGCCTTCTTTCGTCATTTTTGTCGCAACGGAAGGTGAAGTTGGTCACATCTTGTCAGAACTATCGGTCAGTGACCAAAAATAGGAGGGGGGGCTCCATTTTTTTTCCCTTCCAATGAAGACTTCACCTCTCAAAGGCAGATGTCCTTTGAAATTGAAATGTGTTGAGTGCTTAGAAGAATGCTTTTCAACAAGTAATATTTTCACATGTTTGATGTTCTCTGACTCAGAAGGGCAGAAAGATAGACTATCTTTATTTGGGTTTTGATATTAGGACAATTTTGAAGTCTGGTGATTCAAATAAAGCATCTCAGGGACGCTCATTCTTATGAAGTGGGGAAAAACACTTTCATTTTTATCTTCCCTTTTTTTAACCTTGCTACTGATAATCTTTTTACAATTCAGTCTTCATAAATATGTTTTGATTTATCTTTCCTAATAAGATTGTCGGCATATATTTTGAAATGATTGCAGTAAATTGCACCTATGCATTTAAAAAAACAGTGAAATGGCATGTAGCTGGCAGGTTCTTTTGTAAACTGGATATTATAAATTGCTTTGAATGCTTTCTTTTACCCAGAGGCTGTCTCTTTGTGTAATACTGTTCATAATTATGGACAAACACCACAAACAAACAATCAAACATGAAATCAGTGGTTCTACAGATAAAGCCTACATTTCTGACCTCTGTTTACTGTTAGAGAAGATCTTTCAAAGTTTCTTTAATTGAGTTTTCCAGAGTCCTTCAGGTATCATCCACATACTTAGCCTCATTGTTCGCATTGGAGATGCATTCTGTTTCTAGTTTTCTATATGAGATTTGAAGGTCAAAGTTTAACGACCGCTGATATAAACCGTGCTGTTTCAAATAGCACAGGACCTGGATTACGGATATCCAGCTACATCACATTGTCAGAATAGTCAAGGCATCATGTCTTGTTTTTTTTTAAATTAGACAGTAAGTTCATTTACAATTTAGCTGTTTGGTTAAACGTGTAAGTGTATCAATGGAGAGATAGGCATGTTTTGCTGTATGCATTTTAGTGCCTTAATCTACTGTATGATGTACAAAGAGAGCAAACGACACCTAATGTTGTTCCTTCTGCCCTTTTTTGTTTGCTTCTCTTCATACTATGCCATAAAATGAGGCCTGAAACATCCTCACTGAGCAGGAGTCACAGGTATGTCTATTATGGAGGGAGGCAGTGGAGTCAATTTCTTAAAGAGACTGGAAAATGACATTAGATTGTTCCTTTCACTCCGATTCCGGCTTCTCGATGCAATCGGGCATTCTAAAATTGACGGCTCTCTCTTAAACCTTTTTGCCTGCCTCCCTCAACATCCTCCCCTGTTTTTTTTTTTTTTCTCTCAACTTTATTTATTTTCAACCTGTAAAGGTGATTTTTTTTCTTCTTCTGTAGGCGTTACTGACTGTGCCGATACTAGAGACAGAGGTCTCAATGGGACCAATTTGAAACTATTACGAGTGCGCTACTTACAGTGGTTAGAAGTGTGACACTGAGGTGTATGGGAAAAGAGGGACACTAAAATAGGATCACCCCCGAAGGTTGAGCTCCTCCTCTTCGTCGGTGCCCCATTATCGAACATTTACCTTGGGCAAAGTGCTTTATGGGTGGACAGCGCAGATGCCCAATGCAGCTGGGCTTGAAAGAGAGAATAAGTAGGAGGACAGGGGGCACGTCATTATCCTGCTAAGACAGAGAGTCAGCACAGTTTGGTTCCCCAAGAGAATGTGACTGTCTAAGAACAGGCTTTGTCACTCTCTTCTTTCTTTTTTTCTTTATCTATGTCTTTGTCTCTCTCTCTCTCTCTCTCTCTCTCTCTCTCTCTCTCTCTCTCTCTCTCTTGCTCTGATATTTGCCTTAAAGATCCAATCAGGTTGTACTGGCGGTGAATTACTGTATCCAACATGACCTCACGCATCATCTGTTCCAAGTGCAGGGCCACAATTAACCTCTGCGACTGACTCTATTAGAAATGAAATTGTTTCGCTTACTCCATCGATTTACCAAACAACACAGAAGAGCAGGGGAGGGCGTTATCTGAAACCATCCCGCCTCTGTCTGATTGCCTCCGCATCACAATTTACATTACAATGATACTGACAGTAAGGATCTGAGTTACAAGGAATCTGTTTTCAATTGTCCCCAGGAAGAATTCCAGTGTCCTTTCAGCATGCATTCATAATGTCTCACTGGAGACCTTATTTGATTTGTTTTTTCTGCCTCAGACAAGAACTCAGTTCTTGTCTGAGTTAGTGCTTCACGAGAGTGGATTACCTGGTCCCAGTCATAAGAGAGAGAGAGAGGGAGAGAGAGCGAGAGAGAGAGCCCATGCCTGGATTCCATATGAATGGCTTTGTCCTGTCTAGAACAGCCTGTGAGACCTGCGGCCTGATGGATGTGGTTGGAGGATTGGGTGGAGGTAGACAGATGAAGGGACAATCCAAGATCCACTCCAGTAGATGTGCCACAAGCAGAACATGGCTGCCATAACAAAGAAGGCTTCGCACTGAGAATGCAGGACAAGCTCAGACAAATTCAGAACCAGAAACTTTTGTACCAGAGCAAGTTAAGCCAAATGACTTGAGAACTGGGCGTTCAACAGCTACTCTCTACACCTCTTCTCCACCCTGAGTCGCTGGCTGGCTGACAGAGTGCATCAAGGGGTTGTCGAGCGCTCACACTAATACATAAATCGCGTTTAATCATTTAATCAGTATTTTACAGCTGTCTTTGTGATGCATATGAGTATTTTTGCACAGATTAAGCAATCACAGAGATTGAGCGTTCCTCAAATAACGTGCTTGGTGTAATTTTTTCTAATCAAGACACTTAGTGCATTATCTTGGCCAGGAAAAGCACTCTAATTCTCTGTCCTCTGTAATTGGCCTTCATATTATGTGTTAGGGAAAGGAAAATACGCTGGAGAATGACACCCATAATACACCAAATGTTCTTTTTCACCCCTCATTCAATTGTGAAAGGTGGCTATTTTGAACAAGATGGATGACAAGTGGCTTTCTTTCGCTCTCTCTGTGAAGCACACAAGCAAATGGTATGATAGGAGACCATTTTGTGTCTCCGCTCTCCTGATTTCCCTCATAATGGAGGTCTCTTTTTTTTAAACCTCAAAAGGTTTCCATCGATTATAGTATTAGTCATCTAACTGCCTATGTCACCCCTACACTTCCATTATAAAGAGCATGTGTTAAAGGTCTGCAAATGGAGTGGGCTGAAATACAGCCACGGGATGTCTCAGATAGATGGTCCCGTCTCTCTTATCGAATGGGACCAGACGGACCGTCACAAACGGGATGTGGTGCATTTGCAAAACAAGTGCCTTCTCGCACTGCGTGGCCCACCCTCCCTACCACAAGCATGTTTGCTGTGCTGTGTTCATAGATGTTCTCTCTCTCTCTCTCTCTCTCTCTCTCTCTCTCACTCACTCACTCTCTCCATCTCTCTTTCTCTCTGTGAAGATAGCTTACCCCGTTCTCTCGGTCTGGCCCCCATACCCAGCTTGCCTGATAAAAACCCATATCTCAGCTTATCGGGAAAACACTGTAAATTTCTCCTTTTCAATGTGGACAGAGGCAGACAGGAGGAATGCAGAGGTAAAATCGGTTCTGTCCTCCACATGTCCATCTAGGCAGAGATAGAGCATAAGCCTCTGGCTCTTAACCCAAATCACCTCTCGGATGGTGCCGTTAGTCTAGACAGAGCTGATTAGAGCAAATTTGTCAAATTAATCAGAGTTAAGCACATTTCAGTTAAGATTTATTTCAGTTAAGAGCTTTTTATGCAATATAGTTTCACAGAGCAGGACAGCACCCAAAATTACCTGCATTAATTAGAATAGAATAGAATAGAATAGAATTTTATGTAGTCAGTAAAAATGTTCTCCTTACTTAGAGGAATTACTCAGTATAAAAGCATTTCCTTTTCTTTACCTTCTTACCTAGATTCAGCTGTTGTTACATACTGTAAAAGGCAACTCGGCGTGTGTGTGTGTGTGTGTGTGTGTGTGTGTGTCTGTCTGTGACAGCTATTACACTTTGTCACCTGAAGAACCTTAAATGGCCAAAGACCATCTTTCCCTTTCACCTCCCTTTCTCATCAGAAATGACAGTCTGAAAATCTATGGCCAACTTTGTTGCGCTCTGTGCTCTCCACCTGCCGGTAATGGCCATGCTTTATGCCTCTGAGGTGGTCCTCAGCAGTCATGGCCAGAGCCTCTGAACTCAGCAAGGGGCAGAACACCGCCTGAGGCACAGAGAGACCACTCACAAGCTGCTCAAGAACACCTGTTTAACTTACAACAAGACAAGAAATGCCTCTCTTTCTCTCTCTCTCTCTCTCTCTCTCTCTCTCTCTTTCTCTTTCTTATACACATGTGCACTGCCTGAAGTTTATCCTCTGTTTAATTCATCACTCTGGGTATGAGTAGTTTTGGAAATTGGACAGAAAGCCCAGGTGGAGGGATGGGTCATTAAAGGGTACGGCATGCTGGGATTTCTCTGCTTTGAGAGCTAGGACTCCCAGGTCAACAGTGCCGTGAGCCAAGAAAACTAGTGTGAGTCAGAGCTGTAGCTTTCCTTCTTTTTATCTGCCCAGCCTGAGAAAAGATAAAGATTCAAATGACCAGCCATGTTAGGTAGGAGGGAGAGTTACAGACAGCTCTCTGGTCTCCTTATTAAGGGAAAGTATTAAAGAGCATACAGTCATCAAAATATCTCGCTGTGATTCATAAGGTCCTGATATCACAAAGATAAAATGTTACTTACTAGCGAAAGTCTTAATTTTCTGTAATAGTACAGGAATACGAGACAGTTAAGCACGTGATACTCTCTTGCAACTGATATGTTTCTGTTTGAGTGTTGTCAAGGTCAGCATTGTGTAACATTAGTTTAGCACAGAACTGATTACCATGCAAAGTTATTGGAAATCCTAAGAGGGACCTATTTGACCAAAAATAAAAAAAAAAATAAATAAAAAAACGGAGATCAAAGATTTATGATGTCATTTTGATGCCTTTACTGGAATTATGACTCACAACTCATGCGCATTGGGAGTGTGTGGTAAGGTAGAAGTTTAACTTTCAGTGCAAAGCCAAATTATCCTCAGGCTCTTACATTCTCCACCTCTCTTTCTGTCTCTCTTTCCCTCTCTTTCCCACTCCTTGTCCCTAATAAATGCAGGAACTCTCCTTCATGTATGTTTATCACTGCCCGGAGAATCTGCGCTACCCACGAACTGTTAATAATTAATCTGATGTGCACGCTGGATGTTTGATCATCTCCTCTTATCTGTGCATTTTAGATTTAACAAGTTCCCCACGAGAGCTACTGCTCCTATTTTGTTGTGTTGGGGTTGACCTTCCGCCCAATAAAAGACGAGCTAAAAGCAAACGCACCGCAAAGGTTTGGTGGGGGTGGTGGGAGGGAGAGTTTGGCTATGATTATTTTATATGCCGAGGAGGTCGAGCCGAATGATAAATCAGAGGGGATATCTTTCAAAAGTAGGTTCATTCCTCAGAAAAAAAGGAAGAAAAAAAAACGAGTTTTAATGGTGACCGGATTAGCTTTCACGGCGACGGAGCAGAGAGTTCGGCACCATAAGTTAAAGTAACCCGTTCACGCTCGGCGCTCCCGCGAAAATGGATGGCCAGCGTCGGCTCTGACTTCTCTCTGATGGCATTTGCTCGCAGCCATGGGGGACCGTTGAAGGATGTGGGTGGGTTTTTTTTTGGATGCGCTCAGTGATGGCGGCATTAAAATCAAGACAGAGGCGCTTGCACTTTATTATTCATTGCTCCATTAAATTATTCATGTTGGCGTCAGCATGTCAGTGTGCACATTGTCTGTAGTGTAATTACCAGCATGTTGATACATGGGCGCCTCCCATTTGTATAGGCCGCTGGAACCCAGCACCCACACTGCTGTCCAGAGGGCCTTTCAAATTCAGTGTACATCCCTTTCCATTACTCAGATGAGGGATTTGTGGGTCTACTCCCTTACTGCCTCCACTGTTGCTATTTTATGGGTGATGGGCGAGTCCGCTGCCAAAGTGCTTAGAGTGTGTGTGTGTGTGTGTGTGTGTGTGTGTGTGTGTGTGTGTGTGTGTGTGTGTGTGTGTGTGTGTGTGTGTGTGTGTGTGTGGATGTGTGTGTGTGTATGTGTGTGTGGGTGGGTGGGTGCGCGCACAAGCACCCAGTCATTTAATTACATTGATTTGCTGCCACAATTGACTTTTAATGAATCGGGTTTGCTTCTTGTACCTGCTCTGACGTAACGTAACTGAATAATAATAATAATCTATCTCTCTCCCCCCCCCCCCTCCCCCCTCTGTAGCACCACCCAGGTTCACAAAAGTTCCTGGTGACATGATTGGTGTCTCCGGGGGTGCAGTGTCCTTCGTGTGCCAAGCTATGGGAGACCCCAAACCAAGAGTAACATGGAACAAAAAAGGAAAGAGGGTCAACTCACAGCGCATTGAGGTGAGAGATGGAACATCACCCCCGAATGAAGCTGTTTACAGACCAACACCTCAGACTGGTAGTTAATCCTGAACTGAAGTTAGTATTATACAATAATCGAAGAGAGAGCTTACAATATTGAAATCCAGTCCCTCCTGATATCTAAATCTCCTCACTGGCTTATTATTTATGATGTTTGTTTGCTGTGTTCCACTGTCAGAGTCCAGATGGCAGCTGTAAAGTCTTGATTGATGCTCAGCCTGCCTTAATTACAAGTCGTACACATGAAACCGACGCTGCTGACATACAGCAAAGACAGAAGACTCCATTTAAACAATGCTAACAAAAACAGTATTGCAACAGTGGACCAAAACAAAAAAAAAAAACAGATCTTATCTTGGCGTTTCTCCTCCACCACACATCAAAAACCCAAGGGTATACTGAACTCTGACTTAAATTACCATCTTCCCTTGCGTTTAAAAGTAATTTTGCTCGAGTTTGAACTAATTTGATTTTCCCTGCAGCATTTGCTTTGATATTGATCTACACTCATAGACCAACAAGCACTCACTGGACTGATTCTCATTAGTGTACCCTTGAAATTCAAAAAAAAAATGAAGTTTCAGCCACTGGCTAGTAAAGACCCTTGATTCCTCCTCATCGGTTTGCATTGATTCATACACGGATTGCGTTATGTAATGGTGTGACGTAAGACTAATTAGTATCGCCTCTCAACTCATATCACTGTCTTTGGCGGTTTCCAGAAGCAGGAAAATGTTTAATGTGAAACAATTTTTTGATTTTCATGTTGAGCTGAAGGCCTTTGGGAATAGCTTGGTTGCATCTGATTCAGTTGAGTTTTCCTTTCTTTTCTTTTCTTTTTTTTTTTTGAAGGTCAGATCCATCCAGAAAAAGATCTGGCAGTACTCTGGTCAGTGTTAAAACCTCGTAACTTTTCTGTCCACGCAGACGATCGAGTTTGACGAAGGCGCAGGAGCGGTTTTGCGCATTCAGCCTTTGAGGGCGCCCCGAGACGAAAACACCTATGAGTGCGTGGCTGAGAACAGCGAGGGCGAAATCAGCGTCCAGGCCAAACTGTCCATCATCAGAGGTGTGTGTCCAAACCATGCGCTACTAATCACACTTAAATCATCTGTCACTGGTTGTCCTCACACAAGTATGTCTTGCCATCTAAAGACTTCATCAGCATTCAGAAGAAAAGAGTGTTAAACACTTTTGATGATGGGTAACGGGGTGCTTTTCAGGATTCAGACAAACATCTGATTTCGATAAGAAAGGGGTGGGGGGGGGGGGTGGACTGGTGTCACTGAAGGAATGGGATGAACAGTTTGCTGTGACACACTGAGGAAGTGACACATGCATGCAGACAGGTCTTGAAGCAGGACTGAGAGACTGGAAGACAGGCAGTAAGTACAGACAGGATCCAGTGAACTAGTGAGACGCATGCGGCATGAAGGATGTAACAAGGGAGCTAAGTTGTAACTGGGCTCTTACTCACTCAAGTTCAGCCACATATCAGAGTAATTTTATTGATGCCATGTGACGTTTTTCTCTCCTTGAAACCTGAATGAATTTTCAAGTTGAACTTGAAGATGGTTTCTGGATTTTATGTTTTTTTTTTTTCTGGTACAGTGGTGGAATGATACCTTTCTATGTAGGGATTCCATTTTGAAGTACTGTTCTGAATTCATGCACTGGCCATGCATGATCATCAGTGACTTAGAAAAAGTCCTGAGGGGTGCTGGTTTAGACATGTCTTTGCCTTTGTCACTCCATCGAGTGCACCCAACCTGGAGACAGATTTGGTTGCTTTTCTCTCTCTCTCTCTCTCTCTCTCTTTCTTCTCTCTGCCTTGCTTTCCTCTCTCTCTCTCTGTCCTTTTTAATTATTTATTCCTTCCCTTCTTCCCAAACTCCTGCTATCCACCTCGTTACCGCTGAGAACTGGACCTGGCAGCTCTCAGGCTTCTGTCTGGGCCACAGCCCAAGTAGAGGGTTATTGTAGGCAGCCCAGTTTTACATGAAAATCCAGGCTTGAGTGGGACCCAGGCAGGCCGAGTGAGGCATGCAGGCTGCCGGCACTGGGGACAAACGACTGGCCTGCCTTCCATCTGCTCCAGGCCCAGCTATTTGCAGAGCCTTATCTGCACAACAGACTGGGACCAGAGCCGAAGCCTACGCACGCGCACACACACACACACACACACACACACGCACGCACGCACGCACACTTCTTCTTCCTTCTTCTTCATATTTCTCCTTTTTAGACACGAACACACACGCCCACGAGACCACAACTGCGTATAGATAGTACACATCCAGATGAATACCTGAGTGTTCTGTAAGGTAAGGACGTTGACGGCATCAGGATGGCAAGGCAAGGTTTTACTTCATCACCCCTAGACTACGACAGCAGCGCGGCTTCATTAAATGCTCCCTCACCTTCTCTACTCCGGGTGGAAGGTGTGTCCAGATAAACTCTGCATTCCTACAGCCAGCCTAAGAGCGAGCCAGCCTGCTTCACTCGAGATCTGTCCGCTCCGTTTCCAGAGCCTAGTGTTGTTTTTTAGCTGCCTTCTGGCTGCCTACAGAACAGTGAGCGGAATGCCTAAGATCTGCCATCTGCTGTGTCATGGTGTTGCAGAGTCCTCTGAGAGTCCTTGGAGGAGTCAGAAGAAACGAAGAGTGAGACACCTGCACGCTCCTCTCCTCCTCCTTTTCTTTGTCCCGTTCCTCTCCCGCTACGTTGCCGTCTTTTTTCTGTCTTTGTCTCGCTTTCTCTCTCTCTCGCTTTTTTTTTTTCTTGTTTTTTTTTTTTTTTTTTGACCCTGGCAATGAGCCCCTTGCTAGCGCTCTTGTAGCCCGCTGACCTGGAGCTAACACTCGATACGTTCCAAAACAAACAGCAGCCCAGGTATCACCATCTGCCCGCTCACACACAGTGTCAGACGCACAACTGATGCCCCATCTTGCCTCAGTCATCACACATGCACACACACACACACACGCAGTCTTGCGTGCACACAGACACACACTCTCACTATCTCTCTCTCTCTCTCTCCTTCTCACTCACAAATATACTCTCTCACTCTCTCGCTCTCTCCTTGCTCTCGCTTACAAATACACGTGCACACTCGCTCACACTCGCTCACTCACACACAGATACACATGCGTACACACACACACACACACACACACACACACACACTCTTACACAGTTTTGGTCTCAGCCTGCCCCTAATCATGCTGAGTAAACTCTGCCTGCTCTCTGCTGGAGCGTGATACTGGCCAGTCGAAGATCAAAGAAAGGACTGTGGACCAAACAGCTTGGCTACTTGGCAGCCTACACCCCCAAATCCAAACCCTCTGGATGTGTCCTGCCTTTCCCTTCACTAATCTTCCTTTCTGAATATTGTGTTTCTCTCTCCCTCTCTCTCCCTCTCTCCCTCTCTGTGAAGCGTGTGCATGCTCGTGTGCGTTGGAGACTTTGCCTCCTCTGCTCCCCTGTGCACAGGGATCTCGTTAGTGCCACAGTGTGCTTGAGAGGACAAGCGTAGTGAACTGGCTGCCGCCCATGCCCCGTTTGATCAGACACGCTTTTTAATTGGCTGCTTTCCTGGAAGATGAGATGTGTTTGTTCGGCTTGTCCTCGAACCGTTTTAATTGGACTGTTCTGACACTCCCACACCCCCTCTGCTGACTGCAAAACCCTTTTATTAGGGTGCTTATCACCTTGGTCTAATCTTAGACATTCTCACAGTTCTTTAAATCAACCCCGTCAATCGTTTCCTCTCTAAAAAGTGAGATTTCTTTCTAAATCCTTTCGTCTGCCTTCCTCTCCTTTCGAATGTGGTGTGTCCTTTTTTCCCCTTCTGATCAGACAAAAAACAGAAGTTCTCTTCTGTGGTGTCAAACAGGCCATCCTACCCAGTGGCCTGTCCCTCCTAAAAATCATACACCCCCTGTCATCTGTCCTTGTCACAGATTGGAGACGAGAGTCAGAATGTGGCTTTCAGAGGCAGCCAACCACCTGCCCTCCTCCTCTTTCAAGTCCCGGGACCAGTATACACTGGAACAGAAATCACAGAACCACCCAGGAGCGTTTGAAATGGACATTCACTACTGTATGCATGAGCTGCTCCTCACACGGCCTCAAACAGCAAATATCAAAAGATTTAGATAAGAGCGGGAGAATTATTCCGCTTTTTTGGTTGGGAGCCAAGCCGTGGGCTTTTTTTTTTTTTTTTTTGCTCTCCACTGTTTTCTCCCTCCCTCTCTCTCTCTATTTCTCTCTCTCTCTCTCTCTCTCTCCCTCTCTTTCCCTTCCTCCTTAACTCTTTCTCACGCTTTCTTTCTCCCTAACCCTCAACCTCCCACCTTTCCCTCTCTCTCTCTCTCTCTCTCTATCTCTGTCTCTCACTCTCTCTCTCTCTCTCTCTCTCTCTCTTTCCACACACACCGACCTAGGAACAAATGCAGGGGATGCAGAGCCCTAGGGGTTGCTGGGTATTAGTAGTGATGTGTGTTCTCAAAGCCTGCCGTGAATGATTTGGAGTAAAGGAGCATGGCTGATTAGCATTCCCACTGTATTCCTGCGAAAAAGAGGCCGGTCGCAGTGGAAGAGAGTGCATTATCATGCATTAGTGCTCCGGAAGGTTCCACGGCGTGGAAGAAGCAGGAGGGGGGAGGGGTCCGAAGCCCTCGCCTGACTAATAGGATAGTGGGGTTGGAAGATAGAGGATGGAGGCTAACATAGTTTACTGATTTAATATGGACATCCCCTCACCTGCTCCATCTGTGCAGAACCATGCAGAAATGGGACTAAAAATATGATTAGGGTCAGATTTGCATACATTAATATTATTTGAGCGTATTATATATAAGTTAGGAAGACCCTTATGTTTGCAAATACCTGGTTTCATTAACAGCTTGGGTGCAAAAGGCTCAAATACACCAGACCCGGAGTGTTCTCAATGAAAGCGGTTAACTTTCCAAATGACCATAAGTCTGCTGACCAGATCACAGAGCCCGCTGGTACAGAAAGGGGGATGCTGGTGAGGGTCGTGGATGGCGTCTTCAAATAGAAGCTCGCATTTTAACGGAACGAACAAGTTTATAACCCCACAATAGAAAACACACTCTCCAGCAGGTTCTCCTACACCTGTCTCTGTGAAGCACTGTTATCCACTATTGTCCAACAGCTCCAACCTCTTCTTCTCTCACCACCATCGATCCTACGCTCAAATTCCCTCCAAATAATCTCTCGGTCTGTTGCTGATCCTGGCTTTGTCAATACTGCCCTGTAATTAGCACTGGCCCGTGTCACAGGGGCACAGAGAGAATTCACCGAGCTTCCATCTCGAGAATGCATTTTGACTTCAATAGAGAGCACTGTTTGCGACTAACAGCGATTAGAAAAAAAATTATGATTTCCTCAGGCCTAACACATCCGTGTTAGAGGGGTTTTTTTTAATGACAATCATCAAACTTTGTGAATTCAAACCATGTTTTCCGGTTTTGCTTGCATAAATCCCCCCCCCCCCCTTCACCCCACCCCTCCCAACCTGCTCTATGTGCCTCTACAGTTGAATGGATAATTTAGCCCCTGCTGGGGGGAGCCACAGGTCACCACACCCCAACAAATGAATTAATCATGACCCTAATTGGCTGTCATAAGTGGCTCAGAAGACGCACCCTTGAGTCAGATGGATTTAACGAGTAGCATCTATGAGTGGATTACCTCCCCGGTAGAGAGAAAAAGACAGGAGATGCTTAGAAACCCTATGAAGGAACCCCCAACCCCCACCAAACACACACACACCCACCACATCTATTTCTTCTCCACCTGCTGCTTTTCACCTCTTCAGTCTTACAACAAGGTCCCAAATGAAAGAGGGAGAATTAGACAGAATGATGAAAGACAATTTAGGTGATGGAGAGAGAGAGATGGAAAAAAAATACAGGTAGGAAAGCACGACCAAGAGACAGGGAGAAAGAACAAAAGAGAGAGAGAGAGAAATAGAGAGAGATGATCCTCTGAGGAGGAAACCACAACGGGCCGGATTTGATTAGGGCTGATCCGAGCCAATATTAACACGCACACAGCTGTATTTGCCCAGTGTATTATCTGCATCCTGCTCTCATAAACAAGCCAATTCTCATCCCCATAGTCTCAGCTGCTCCCCCTCTGCGTAATTCATTTGTTTAGCACCGTTAAGATCTGGCAAAATGTATGGACTCTGTCGCTGGCATATTTGTGCAATCCATTATTCGAAAGCCCATTTCGAAATAAGAGACGTACTATTTTTTTCTTTCCTCTGTATTTCACGTCTGTTTAAATTGTCTTGTAGCTAAGGGATGCGACCACTGGGCCAACGTATATTCCAGGGAGCTTTTGCTATAACCAATGCCATGTCTCGTGGTTTTTTTTTTTCTTTGTCAGCTTCATTCCACGCTTGGAGCACAGTGCATCCTCAGATGTTTTTTTAATCTTACAACATTTCTGTCAATTTGATGGAGTCTGGCACTTGTTGGGTTTTTTTTAAATTTTATTTCTTTGTCTTTTGGCCATTTACTAACAGTGCTAAAACGTGTTCCTGCGACATCTTCAGGAGCGAGTTCGCTTCCAGGAATGCTCACAGGACAAAGTGAAGACAAATGAAACATGTCATTCATAAGAGCATTTGTACCAGTCTCCTAGTTAGGATACACCATTTTCCATAGGCAAACAAAACAAACAGACAGGTTTTCCCTCTTGCTCTCTCTTTACCTCACTTCATCTCGTTCTCCACTCATGTTCTCCCAGAGAGAAAGAGAGAGAGAGAGAGAGAGAGAGGGATGGGGAAGAGAAAAGAGACAGGGGAGAGTGAGAGACATCTCTGAATTCTCACGCCGCACACACACTCCCTCGTCTCTGCGGCTCCTTGGGAAGAGCTGCCCAGAGGAAATTTGCCGAGACGAGTTTACAGCCCTCCAATCCTTTGATCCGCCGAACCTGGAGAGCAGTAATCAAGCGTGATTGGGCATGGGGAGCAGTGCGGGGAAAAGTGGCTGCAGCCGGCTTCTCTGGGGGCACTCTCCACTTCCCAACTTTTGCCATCAATTCATGTAATGCCTGTTCGAATAGGGCGACCTTATGGCTCCTTGGCCCAGGCCGCTGTGAGCAAGGAGGCAGAGACGGGCCTGGGTAAATGGGAAGCTTTAGCGTCGGCTAAGAGGGCTTGATTGTTTTATTACTTGGTGGAAAGTTAAGATGAATGGATTGCCTGTCCATTGGACGCCACAGACTAAACTGAACGATCACACGCTCTCAGAGCTATTTGTGGGGACATAAGTGGTTGATTGCCTCCACCGTGCCCCCCCCCGCCCCCCCCCCCCCAAAAAAAAAAGAAAACAAAAACAAAACAGTTCTGTCATTTAGTCCCTCTCACCTAATGGACAATGTGAAGTATTTTATTGTCTTTTGCAACACTATTATAAATCCAAATATGTAGTGTAGAGGACCACAACATCGCTTTGAAAGGAGGGGGGGTGGGGGGTGCTGCATCTGGGATCAGAGGTAGGAGATGGATGTGAAGCCTTGTGTGGAATTGGCTGGAGTGACAGGTCTGCACCTATGAATAAACAAGAGCTGCAGGAGGCTGCTCCTCTGTCCTCATGCATAAACATGAGCTGCTCTCAGGTGACTGGAGCTCACCATAAAACACAGAGGTCAGGTTAAGAGCCCAGCGCCTTGATTGGCTGTTTGTCCCATGTGACGTGATGTCTTCTCCTGCCACGGCGTAAAAGAAGATGTCAAATCTCAGACTGGTTTAATGGTTGCTCTCGCGTCCAGTAAAACCACTACCGCAGAGGCAGATCCAACCCTGTCGTCACGTTGGCGCATCAGGAGAAGTTCATCACATGGTCCTGTTCTCACAAGGATGGCGTGAATTGAGGGACATTACGTGGATGTTTTGTTTTGTTTTGTTTTTTCATTTCTTTCTTTTTTTGGGGGGGGGAGGGGTGTCATGTTTTTCCTTGATTTCAGAACTTCTGTTCTGGCTGGGCTCTTTTGGCTTCACTGGCTTAGGTGACAGCTGTAAATATTTAAAGAGCAGGCAGCTTCACAGCCCTTAAAGGGCATGTTGCACGCAAACCCTGCGTGTTTTTTCTTCTGCCTGCCTTCACACTGGCACTTACCGGTGCAGGCGGCCTTGGCACCGGACCCTGCAGAACGAACAGATGTTCCCTCTGCACAATTTTCCTTTCTGCCTCCCTCCACTCGTCTTTTTCATCACAAAGTTTACGTCAAGAACATGGTGGCATGTAACCGCAAAGTGCGGAGAGAGCCATGCTACCGCCACATGTGACTCACTGAGAACTGTCACGATATCCGTAAGAGACCGAATTAAACGCCATGCTTGGATGCCATTCTTTTGCTCGTTTTTTTTTTTGTTTGTTTTTTTGGACAAAACGTATGACTCATCCAAAGCCTTTTTGGGGGGGGGGGGGGATGCTCATCATTCTGTGAACATTTGCGTGTTTTCGTTTCTGTAGCAAAAAAAAAAAAAAAAAAAACACAAGAGGAGGGGAACGATGTGTTTATTCAGGCTCCCTGATGGGAACCCGACCCCTCTGACCTCTTCGCTGCTTGCCTGATGTCCATGTCGCAATTAGCGCCAATAAGCAATTACAGAGCGTTTGGCCATTTGGCCGTTTTTCCATTTACCCTCGGAAAAAAGGGCTCCTTACTTGTTCCTTGCTGAGCATGCAGAGGAAACCCTGTTATTAGAGGCTTAATAGGAACCGGTCTAAAAGCTCCCATTATAAAGGAGCCATCAGCCATTCGTCTGGATTCAGTGGATTTGGGCTCGGTTGTGTTCTTTTGTGCTTGCGTCCATCAGCGTACCAAATATTACAGGCTAGGGCGACCAATTTTCATTTCGCTCGGCTCGGGGAAGCTGCGATGCGATGAAACATTTCTGTTTGAATCGCCATAGTTTTGGCTCAAACTGCTTTTTATTTTCTTCTTCTTCTTCTTCTTCTTCCTCTTTTTTGTGGGCCAGGAAGCCAGATGGTTTCGTTCTGATGAGGACGTAGTTTTGGGTTTTGTTTTTTTTTTGTCTTTCCAGGTAAACTGAGTCTTCTCATACATCCTGTGTCTCCTCTAGTATGCGCTATGTGCAAACAGCATTAATAACTAGGGTAACCTCAGAAGGCCTCACGATCTTATTTCTCTCTCTCTTTTGCACTAGGATCACATCTTTGTAAACACCTGCTTGAGTCTGTTAGATACAAGCCATTCATTACATTAAGGGAAAACGGGACATGCTGTTCACATGTGAGCTGGCTATACTGTTTTTACGGTTGTTACTAAAGGGAACAGGGTGGAAGGAACAGTGCTGGAATGAAGCAGATCTGGTTGATGGAATGCTCTCCGGTCATTGTCCAGTCGTGGACACATAATGGTCTGGCTACATCTCCACTCACTCCTGTAGTTCAACTGCCTGTCCTCAGGCTACTTAGAGACCAGTTAAATTAATTGAGGAAACCTCAGTAGCTCAAATAAATAAATTGAAACAGGTGGTTTCTCTCACTCTCTCTCTTTCTCTCTGTCTCCCCCACACTGACACAGACACACACACACACACACACACACACTCATAGACACACACACACACACTAACTCACTTTAGCTTAGGCTGAGAATAGAGCTGAGCTGTCTGGGACAATTGCATTTCCTTTCTGTGTCGCTCTCTCTTCATGCGACTGGATGAGAAGACAGTGTACCTTACAGTGAGGCGGTACATGGTATTCTGGAAGCTCAGCTCCCTGACAGACACAAATCGTGAAGGACATTACAAGTTCGGCTGCTCAGCGTCCTTGAAGACGGCGGTTCAAGCGCCGCCATTAAAGAGTCCTTGTCCTAGGGACCTGGCCCTCGACGGAACGTGGTTGTAGTAAACACAGCGACCAGATCTCTGGCTGGGAGCCTTTTAGCACTCTTGACTGTCAGTCGCCCCTGCACACATTCATCTCTGTCACAATGGAGGAGTCAAATCACTCGTCATAGCCGTTGGCTCCATCATCGCATTAGCGTTTCAGCCGAGCGTTTATGGGGATGACAGCACCCGACCAGACCCTAAGGGACACCCACCCACCCCCCCCACCCTCCTCCCCTAAGCTCAACGCATAGAAGCAAGTCTCCCACAAGCCCCGCTCTCTCGAATGGCGGCAATCCCGCCCGTCCAGGAGCTGATAAGTCAACAGGACAGGAGAACATGGCAGAAACAGCTGCCCCTGATTGTCGGCTAGATGTGTTGGGCAAACAGACGTCGCTTGGTAATTGCTTGGCACCTGATGAGGCCTCTGTGTGTGTGTGTGCGTGTGTGTGTGTGTGTGTGTGTGTGTGGCACTATTGTCACTTTATCAAAAGCCAGTAGGTGGGTGTGCCGAGAATGCGGACTCTTTGCAGCGGTTGCTCAAACTGCTGGACCGTCTGCGCTCTGATTGGTATTCCAGACACTAACTGTAAGGGTTCTCAGAAACGTCGCTGAACATCCTTCATTTTTCAGGGAAGAGGGAGATAGGGTACAGAGAGGGAATTATTTTGTTTTTTTTGCCTTTTTTTTTTTTCTTTTTTTTTTTAGGACAGACTCTGAGAACCGAAGGATTTGCACAAGTGAACTTGAAAACTGCTGCACACTGAAGCCTCAGACATGAGTTACTGAGTTACTGCCTATGGAGCCAGAGACTTGAGTTTTAAACTTTGGGCAGCTGCTTGCAGATTTTGTATTGAGCCCAAACCCACTTAGGAAATGAAGTCCCCTCCATGGCTTTATGTTTCACACACCTTGTTTTTTGGAATTCAGACTTTTTTTTAACTTCATTTGATCAGAAAAAGGATCCTGGTTCTTATGGAAAGCACAAAGATAACAATCACTGTGTGACTGCAGGAGCTATTTGTATCCCTTATGTTAGGTGAAAGTGTGACCTTTTTTGGGGGGCGTGTGCTGGAGTGGAAACTGTGGTGCATGACAGGTATTATGTAGCTCTTCCCGAGCTTAGGCTGTGATTAGTTTTCCGAAACTCGTATCCCCATCGACTGAGAGACTGAGCATGCTGACACCGCACCATTTGAAGTGACATCACAACCGACCCTGATGCTCCCCAGTGTGACTGCTGCCCCTTATACACACCCACACACACACACACACACACACAGAGTCTCACACTCTCTTTCTGTCTCTGGTCTGTCGATTATGTTAATTGAGTCGCTCTTGAACTGGGAGCACAGTAAATGAAATTGACCATCTCTGGAGTCCAAACAGCTGGGCCTGCAGATTAGTTAAATGTCTATTTATTCAAAGGATATGTCTCTCTCTCTCTCTCTCTCTCTCTCTCTCTCTCTCTCTCTCTCTCTCTCTCTCTCTCTCTCTCTCTTTCTCACTCTCTCTCTCTGTCCACCCCCCTGGCCCTCAGAGTTTCCTGTAACATTAATATGCTGTGTTTTCTAAAGCCCCGTCTCTGGCCGTGGCGAGGGGTAATCAGTTAACCTGATTATGCGGCTGATGAAATTAAATCATTTCAGTAAGTGAAAATAATAAGATGAGTGATAAGAGGGGAGGATATACTCATGATAACTGTTACAGCCTCAGCTGTAGCTGAGTCCTCTCTGTGACAGCGTTCTACGATAGAGTCGTAATAAAAGGCACTGCCACTTTACCGTGACTCTGTGAGCAGATCTGACACGCTCCTGAAAACATACTTCTGATGGGCCTGTTGGTCCGTTGGTCCCGTGTTTGCTTTTAGACAGCTGTACTTGAGGATCTGAAGTTTCTGACCATCTGGTTGATGCGGTTAACGATAAAAATCAGTATTGCTGTTTGATCTACGTTAACGATGACATCAATACACGAGAGATAAGTCAGTGCTGCTGGCAGCGTCGTAGGACTGTAACCACATGAACCACAGGTGTACGGGTCCGTTTGGGTGTGCCTCAAAATCCACTGACCAGATTAAAGGCTTTGCACCTGTTGCTTGTGTAATGGCATTAAATGGCAAACCACTATTAAAGACAATTACCATTAATGACTGACCCCCCCCCCCCCTTTGCCCCCATTCTTCCCCCCTTTTTTTTTTTTTTTTGTCAAAATCAGCCAGCCAGATATGGAGGGCAGGTGTGGGAACAGCAAGTACAGTCCGCCACAGGCTGCTGGACATTTAAATACAGACCCAGCTGTCAACCGAAAGCGGTTGCCACATGCAAAACCGTCACCCTCTCTCCAGTTCTTATCATCTTAACAGCATTATTATCAGAACAGTTTAACAGTCTCTCTGCCAAGCTAGGGGTCAACCATTGCAGCTGCCCAGATGTCAAACCTCAACAAAGCACCATACTGTAATTGCACTTCAGCGTGTGTTATTGAAGTAGGGATGGGGACATGCAAAATGGTTTTTTTTTTTTCAAAAAAAAAAAAAAAAATGGAGTCGAGACAAGTGAGGAGAATCAGAATGGTACTCCAAATAGGCAGCAGGGATGCACTTTCCAAACCAAAACGATCTCGTTTAGCAGCTGAGGGATGGTGAGGTATTTTTAGGCTAATATATGTTTCGTTTGAAAGCCCTCCAATTAAGTCTGTTCGTGCTGAGCAATGCATTACAGTGTTTTTTTTTTTTTTTCGAAGTCTCAACCGTGGGCAAGGGCAACGTCTCATTCTGCCAACTTCACTAGAGCAGGCCCAGACAGGCCAGCCAATAGTGATCCTCTCGCATCAAGACACTGAGAGGCCCCTCCGGAGAGAGAGAGAGAGAGAGAGAGAGAGAGAGAGAGAGAGAGAAACATTGAGCCGTGCAATTGAGCGATCAGAGTTGATTTGATTAGCTCTGAGGATTTGCCATAACGGAAAGCTCGAGCATCTCGCCAGCACGAACACAAATGGAATTGCTGGCAGAGCCTGAGGGGAGGTGCCTGCAGGGGCCGCAGTGCGAAGCCAAGCTTTCTGATTGGCTGCTTCCTGTCCTTTCTTCCGTCGCGCTCGCTGACCCTCTACCAACTCTACACATCTTTAGCTTTGCCTCACAGGTTCTGTCCACATCTGCAAGGGAAATTCTTATTGATGCTGTACCTTCAGGAAAACGCATACACGCGTCATAATGTTCGTGCAGGGCCGTCTCTGGTGCTTGCTGTATTATTCATAATGTCACCAGTGCTTGGTTCTCAGTTCCTTTATTAGAGCTTTTGTGCTACCGTTCCTCCTGTCAGTAATGACATTGTTATTACTCTAATTCTCTACCTCACTCCCCTCGTTCAACCCATATTTGCCCAGTGCTTAATATGTGTCAGTTATGGTGTTTTAATTGCCCTGACACGTTCACACTTGTGCTCCTTGTATGCCTCGACTCTAGACTCCTCCACACGTACATCTCTCCCTGATCCTGCCATTTGCCAGCTTTAATTAAACTCAAATGGAATTACTCATAGTGTGTTTGAGGCTTATCGTGTGTGGTTATGAGAGATCATTCTCAGCGACGGTGAAGATTATCTGGTCTGAATCACAGTTGAGAGCAGTAAGTCGGGGGAGGCTTGCCGAAGGTGTGGAGAACGGTACCATTCGAAAGGTCTGTGGATTGAAGGGAAGCACAGGCTGGCACTGTTCAGTATCAGGTCGAATTCGGGCCTATCTGGAGCTTTGACATAGAGATGTGAATTCCAAACAGAGTGAGGTAAAGTATATGTGCAGTGGTTCCAAGAAAAAGATGACCTTTAACATAATTACTATATGAAGGCAAAAATGAAATACAAACATACATGCAAGGCTGAGAGAGTAATCCTATGTGAAAATAGCCCTTCGAGTATGAAGGCACCATGGATTGGTAGTGCTTTCAAAGCTTAGATGGTATATTGACGTTTACCACTGGACTGCTAAAATAAATGAGAGTTACATCACTAAAATTCCAAACTTAGAGTTGTGCTTATTTGTGTGAATTGTACGTAAATCATGAGTATATTTAAAGATGCATTCGCAAAAAGTAATGTGTTAACAAAGCACACAAGTCAAATTGTTACATTGCATTTTTACAGCCGTGTACCATGGTGAATGCTTCAGTTGTAGAAAAAGACTGAAGTAGAGAGAGGAGAAAAGAAGGGGAGAATGCAGGATGTGTAGTCATAAATTCATGAGAGGTCCCACAGGGATTAACTGCACAGAGATGAAACAGCAGCATTGGTTAAAAATCGATAGGGAATTTTGAGCATAAAGCTTAAACAGCAATGCCCTCATTCAGCAACGAAATATTTATCTCATGAAGGAGCCAAACATGTTTGGCCCAGCCTCAGTCTTGCTCTCTCTCACTCTCTCTCTCTCGTTCTCTCTCTCTCTCTCTCTCTCTCGTTCTCTCTCTCTCTCTCTCTCTCTCGCTCTCGCTCTCTCTCTTATCGACTTTCCATTCAATATACAACATCTCTGAGTCATACCCAGGCCCAGAAATTATGCCAGTGCACGTGAGGTCAAAGGCGACCTTCACTTGCCCAGATTGGCCAAGTGCGTGCCCCCGGGTCAAGGCCGCAGGGTTCTGGTCCCATTGTGTAGTGCCCACAGGTTGTCAGCAGGGGTGTGACTCGTGCCTGCACCAAAGAAAGTGAGGTCAACAGGGCAACAAGAACACCAAAGGACCCCCCCCCCCCCCCCAACATGGTCCTGTTTGCCTTTGTTTACTAAAGCGACAAAAGAGAGAGAGAGAAAGCGCTTTTTAATTGGAGCCTTTGCTAACTTAAGTTCCACTACATTAAAGAGAAAGGTTATCAGATGTCTTGTTACTACTCCTCTGAAGTCTTTTAAATTCTGGTGGTGAGATTTCCTAGCCTGTTTGAATGTTTGTTTGTGTTTGTGTGTTTTCGATGGTCTCTTTGGATAGGCTCAGGTCTGTAAGCCACTTAGATTTGAAGAGGAATCAGAGTTAAATGTCAGCTGCTTTTTCCTGATGCTAATCGTCATGCGATTGTTGTTGTCCATCCCTAAAACACGAGGAGTCTGACTGCTCCAGCTCAGGGAGCATTTTACTGGCTTATCAAGATGATCCCAAAGAGGTCTGATTGGTTTATCGAGATTATCCATCTTCCCAAGCCTCATGTAATCCAAACCATGGTGAGGTAGAGCTCTCTGCTGTTGAAGGAGAGGAGTATCCTTTGAGAGATGCGTAGATTAGGCGACCCAGACGCAGAACAAGGCAGCGATTCCATTGTACACCTCGGCCATTCACAAAGCCAAGCCAGAGGCAGATGGATGGTGACTACTGTTGTTAAACATTTGGGTTCAGTGTCTGATGCAGTCAAACAGTGTCTGGCTTCGGCGGAGTTGGTGCATTTCAGCAATGGATGAATCGCTGGCTTGTTGGCACGGCGTTAAACATGGCTCATTGTGTTGGCACACCGCTAAATAATTACCTATAGACGCACTAATTACTTTTTTGTCTAATTAGTGAAATCCTGACTATAGAAGAGAGGTGAACATGTGGTGACCTGTGATTTTCACAGAGCAAAAAAGCAGATTCTCGTGTTTAAACCCCTTTGAATGGTTTTGTTCAGTGTTTTGCCCTCTCTTTGTTCTTCTCTGCTGTATCCAACTACACCCTGTCACGTTCCGCGCAGGACGCAAACTAACTGAGTCTTTGCTTCTTTTCCTCCCACAGAGGACCTGCTTCCCCCAGGCTTTCCCAACATTGACATGGGTCCTCAGCTGAAGGTAGTGGAGCGCACTCGTACGGCCACCATGCTCTGTGCCGCTAGTGGCAACCCTGACCCAGAAATCACCTGGTTCAAAGACTTCCTGCCCATAGACCCCGGCACAAGTAACGGACGAATCAAACAGCTGCGATCAGGTAAGAAACTCCGTCACCGTGTCGGCCATACTGCTCATAACCTCTCACTGATTTTTTTTTCTTTTTTTTTTTACTTTTGCTTTCCAGGTTTCAGCTCGAACACACACACATGTTAGTTTTCTATGCTCTTGCTTGCTTGCAAAAAAATCCAAACTTCAGTTTTAACTCGGTTGATATTGTACAGACATATTGACGCTGTGTCAGAGGAAGAGCTTAGTCCAAAATTGGTAGTTTAAGCTTCTGTAAATGTCTGTTTCAAGCCGATGAAGTGTTATTGAAAGACCTAGGAGGACCTAGCCTAATTATATACCTCATTAATTCCAGGCATCTAGCTGCTGCAGACTGATGTTTTTGGTCAATGATTTGTTACCACCAGAAAAAAAAAAAAGGAATCCAATAAATAGTGGTTTGAATTTGAATTTTTTTTTTTTTTTATGTGAACTGGAGTGAACAGTTTGTTCTGTGATATTTGCTTTAAACGTGCAGCTTCTGCTAGCCACGAACACCCATCAGCCTCTTGTCCTCCTAGTGCTTACCATTTAGACATTTTGTCGCATACAATTCAGTGTAAATAAAGTATCACAGAAGCCAGAAAATCCCCCCGCCCTTTCACTTGGGGTTTGATACTTAGTGGCTCCTGCATTTGAATGATGTAAAACCTGAGTGCACCATTTCCCAGTGTTAATGGACAGGCTGGGCCCAGTGGGGGTATCACGTCGCCGTGTAGTACTTCGGCGTGTTGTGCCTGTGCGTAAATGCTTGACTTCCCCAGCCGAGGACAGGAAGTGAGCACGATGGAGGGATTCCGTGTAGAAAATGTTGAGCTTCTCCATTTGTTCAAGCCTCTGGAGCCTCCGTCAACCTTCATAAGTAATACACTGCCACGGAGCTCTATTGTCAGCAGAGTCCTAGGGCATCTGATGGAGTTTTGAAATTGAAATTTTTGTTTTTTTGGGTTTTTTTCCAGACCGAGCCAGAATGTTAACACAAAAGCGTCCCATTAATTGCCTGTGAGCTAGAACAAGTATCTAGCTTTTCTGTTGAATTGTGAATCTATTGATTCAGACATGGAACTCAGGTTAGAGCGAGACTGTGATATTGTCTTTTAGCTGTCCGCTGATTGTTGGTCTGACTGTCCACCATTTGTGTGTGTCCTTTGTCTTCCGTCACAACTCTTTTGTCCTAATTCAAATGTGTGTGTCTGCTTCTGAAGTATCTGGTTCTGTTTTATTATGTTCAATGTCTGTCTCTTGATGACGCATACGTTCACACACACACTGCCAGGAGAGCGATAAGTCCATACCTCAGTTTTTAATATTCCTCTCCTCTGTCAGTCATCTCTTGAACTACAGCTAATTAACAGACTCTGTGAACCCAACTGGGCAATATATAATATGTACTAATTTGATTGTATAAAAAAACAGCAATGTTTAAAGTAGTCAATGAAGTGCTTTGCTTAGCAATTTGCACCTAGACTGTATTAATTATCACTTAACCATAACCCAAAATTCTCAGAATATGTGCTTTAACATTTGAACCTTCTGTAATAACTTTGTTCCATGGAACATCTACCCCTGTATCACCCCTTAAGGCCCAGTCAGTTCTTGCATTGAATGGAATAAATCTGTCTTTCCCAATCCTGCCTGTGGAGGCCCACAGCACGGTGCATTTTAGATCTCCAGCGTCACCTGATCCAACTCATCATAAAGGTTAAATATCAAGCCCTTGATTCACTGGAGCAGATATGTTACAGCAGGAAGGGACGGCAGAGGTGCAGAGCTGTGGGTTTCCAGGAGCAGGACAGGGAGACTAAGCTGGCCAGACTGTTAGGAATAAAGGCCTTTTTAAAAATCTAACACCTGATGCTTTCTGTGTATCACACAGGCAAATGCACTAAGGTTTATTTGTCTAATGCAAAAATGACCCTTTGAAACGAATTTGATTGGAAAATGTTGAATGAAAATATTTAGCGTCTTGCCTTGTGACTAATTTTTGTTAAAGAAAATTTTGAGACACTCTGTACCTTTGGATACCCTTTCTAAACCCTCCTGGTCTCAAGGTGTAACGACAGTGACATGAAAGCAACCCTAAAGTCCGCTGTTCTGTTTTCCCTTTTTTTTCTTATCTTTTCTTTTTATTGTTTTTTTTTTTTAAACCATTTTCAGAAGCCTTTGGTAAGTGCCAGAATGAGTTCACAAGCTACCCTCTCTCCCCAAAGCAGATGGCATTTTAACTACTTCTAAAATGCATGCCTGTCCTTGTATTCCTCCTATCTCTCTCCTTCCCTCTCTTCTTTGTTTTTCTCTTCTTATCCCACTAACATGAATCATTGAAAAGCCCTTCATTTTCTCAAGAGAAGTCCTGGCTTTGGGAGAGTGTACAGTGAGTGTGTGTGTGTGTGTGTGTGCGCGCGCGCGCGTGTGTGTGTGTTTGTTTGTTTGTGTGTGTGTGTGCGTGTGTTTATATGTGTGTGCGCGCGTGTGCGTGTGTGTGTGTGTTAGTTCACACATTGAAACACACATTATGCCTACTGTTGTCTTGGTCTGTGTGCCAGAACTAGATTCCTCCACGGACTTGGCTTTAAGTTCTGGCCTCACAAATCCTCTAGTTGCGTAATAATAACTGGCAGGCACACGTCGGGCTGCCCTCTCCACACTACTCTTTGCAAAACACACCTACACAGCCTCTATGGGACCACATACCATAGAGCATGGCGTTCATCTTTGGCCTAACATGAGGGTCAATTACAACATCAGACAGACTGGTGTCAAAGACCTGCATAGTTCCTCGTCCCAGACAGGAAAGACGAAGAGAACTGCTTTTTGGCAGAACCTGCTGGTCACTTCTGTAGTGACCTGAGCTAGAACATCTTGTTCTAAGCAAATATTATTACAGAGCTGGAGTTGCACCTTGGTGCACCTCATTCAACACTGAGATAAAATTCCTTTAACACTCAGTCTCAGTCATGGGTCGATGTGTTTCTGCATCGTCCACATTTCATGTCTTGTTTTTTTTTTTCTTTCTTAAATATAGTTGACAGAACGTTTTTTTTCTGTTTAACAGATGTTTCTGTGAAACATTCTGAGAACAGAGTTGTGTACTCCCTCATTTTGTAAAAGGAGGAGTCAAGGAGAATTAAAAAAAAAAAAGAAAGGAAAAACATGATATTTGCTTTGGGGAGGCTCTGTACCTTTCAAAGAGAAGCTGTCTGTTGATCGGAGCCTATCCCAGCAGGCACTGGGATTTATACTGATGAGAAAAAGGTCTGTACCAATCCTCCTTCTGCTGCTATCATTTCCAGTCAAGCTGCTAAGTTTTAATCTCTATTCCAAGAACAGAGAGCAGGCAGCAAATTTGCAAGTAAGGTAGAGACGAAAGTTCAATATTGCCTGTTCCTCTCTTGAGAGGAAAACAAGATTTTAGGATCTTCCTTTTTTTTTCTTTCACTTTCTGGCATGCAGGTAGTGGTTTTCTTTTCTCAAATAAACCACGTTGTTGTTGTTGTTGTTGTTGTTTTTTCCGTAGTTTGAAGCTGTGACTACAGTCGTTAGCTTTTCATTTCGAGCGAGGCGTATTAAACTCGGTGATATATGGACCTTGTTCAGGTTTTGTGTCGGTAACCAACTCTCCAAACCTTCAGGCAATGCCCTGAGAGAAACACAGTCAGAAGAAAGGGGGGAGACGAATGGGGGAAAAGTCCCTGCCTTGGTTACACTTCCTTAGAGAGACTGCCTTCTCTTGATTGGCTTTCTCTATGGCACTGGCTTCTTGTTTTGGCTGTGGGCAGAGTTGGCCCAGAGGTGCCTCTTTGATTGATGGCTCTGCTGGCTTCAGAGAGGTAGAGTGAGAGGATGGAGAAGGGTGGAGTTCAATAGTTCACCCCACCCCCCCACCCCCCCGCCTCCTCCTCCTCCTTTTTACATCAAAGCACGGTACACCACACAAAGCCAAGAGCATATGTACAAGTAATATCACGCAACACTGCAGAAAAAGTTACACAAAATGGTTTCAGTAATGTCTTTGAAGGGGAGAGCGGAGTCTTGAGGGGCCACACTGTGTCGTATAAAGACAATATTGGCAGAGGAGCAGCGGCAGGTGCGTTGTGCGCCTCGCCGTCGGAGGCGTGCTATTTACTCTGCCTGTCCCCGAGGTGAGCAGTCCTCCAGGTACGGAGGGGAGGGGGGGCGGGGGTTGACATTTTCTCCTCAGTTTCCATGGTCTCAATCCTCAGGCCCTAGTGGCCATGATAGGAGAAAGTCTTTCAGCCCGCCTTTCTCTTAATGCTTGTATACCGCACAGAGATTCAATCTTTTAAAGACAAATATGCATAGAATGACAGATAGTTTTTGTGACTCTTTCTGTCTCTCTCTCTCTCTCTCACACACATACACACACAACCACATACACACATACATACACAATAACGTACATACACGATAACGTTGGTGTGTTCATGGCGGATATGTGCTGGGTTGGGAGTAAAGATGAGGTTTCTATGGAGACTCTGTAGTGAGGTCAATGCGGCCTTGCTGGGGCTAAAGACATGGCAGAAGGCCCAGTCTGTCCCATGCAGATGGGCAGCAGCTCCGGCCAGATTGTCCCCTTACCCCCTCCCTCCCTCTCACCCTCCTCCTCCTCCTCATCTATGAGGATTTTCAGACAGACATGCCACTCACAACAAATAACAAATCGCTGCTCTCCAAAATGCCCAAAGCCATAAGAGACCCAGGCAACTCTGGGTCAGGGTGATCCTCACAAATCTCTTTACTCTCCAATCCGACCATGTCACCTTTGCACAGGGCATGAGTTTATGGCCAGTATTGATGGAGAAGAATAATACGTGAGCCTGATATTTTTCATTGTCCCTGACCTTGGGCACCAGTTGCCCACAGAATATGTCCTGTATTGTCTGAGAAAAGAGACATTGTCTTTCTGGCACTGTCGCTCTCAGGCTTATGAAAAGAATCCTTTTCTCCTCTGCTTTGGATTCTGTGGCAGCTCAGTGTTCATCTCACCTCTCAGGCTTTTTTCAAAGTAATCGTTGCTTTCTGATGGAAATTTTCAACTACAAGTTGTTGCACTTTTTCTTTAACTACATTCCTCTTCTGTCCTTTCCACACCACTTTCTGATAGAGGAAATAAAAGCTACACAAAAGATTCTCACTTTACAAACCTGCTTTATTAACCTTTAAACTGAAACCTCTTACCTTAATCTAACTTCACCTAACCCTAACTAGTCCTTCCTAACCTTAACCTTAACCTTAACCTTAACCTTAACCTTCACCTTCACCTCCACCTTAACCTTAACCCTAACCCTAACCTTAACACTCAGGTGAAACAATTAAATAAAATTACAACTAAATCTTTTGCAGCCAAAAAAAAAAAAACTCGTAACTCTAACCCAACTCTAATACTTAACAGTCCTGATCCCTCTTCCTCTTCTTTTGCTTCCTCTAGACTTTCTAAAACGAGATAATAAAAAAAAGAACTCTAAATGTTTTGCCTGGTTACTGAAAAACCTCGCTATGGGATCAGAAAGTTCTCAGTCAGTGTTTGACCAGCCTCTGCATAATTTAGAGGACAACTCTGAACTGGTCATGCATCTGTATTGCCTGATGTTTAGAGAGCAGGACAAATATGAATAGTTCATGAAACACAGCTCTCTAGTTGTAAGCCTTTGTTGGTAACATACAGCTCTTTGCTGTTGCATATATCCTTTTCCTGCTTCTTCATAAATGAAGCTGTGCCCCCCCCCCCATTCAAAACACGTCCGCTATTCAGAGACGTGCATTATGAAAAGACAATAGACAGTGGAAATGCTAAGAAAGGCTACAACACAGCAGGTTCAGAAGCAGGCAAAACATCTTTCTGACCACAGCTATGACCTACCCACTGCTGGTGAACAAAGTAGCCCTCTGTCTCCAGCAAGAGAATAAAACAGCCATCTTGTCGCTATATGAATGGGGCTTTGGGCTTAAGCAGATACAGTACTCTGTTTTTCTGCTGTGTACAATTTACATATGTAAATACGAATTAATGTTATTATGCGCATATGTAAATGAGGGTCCAGCCTAGTTATTCACTATAGGGAAGGCCAGGACTGTCGTGTCAAGCACTGTTGAACTGACTACATTGACCCCTGATCTGGAGCTTTGTGCTGTAAAATGGGGCTTCTCCACTGGGCTGTCATTACCCTGTGGTACTCTCTATGGACATGACCTCTGGGTAGATCCCTGTCAGTCTACAGCAAGTTTGAGGGAGAGATGGAGAGAGAGAGGAGGGGGGGTCAAGGGAGGGGATGTTAGCAACTCTTGCCCACTCTCAGTCTCCGGAGTACTGAATTGAGACGAGGCAGAATAACTGAAGCGTTAATGGTTAGAGGCTCATTTAAATATGCAGTTTTGGGATTCAGCTATTTAGGAGACGTCCGTCTCTGGGCCCCTTGCTGTACCGATGCCCAGACTTACTGGACAAACACTGACTCTCTGCAGTGACCCCCCCCCCCGCCCCCCCCAGTCAAGTCAAGTCAACAGGAGAAAGCTTAGCCTGCATGACTTTAGCCCCCCCCTCCTGCTTATCCTCACTGCAGTCAGTTAGCACCATAAATAGAGCCAAAAGTGCAGGCTGCCTACTAGACCCATAAGCTTCATGCCCTTAATATGTGAGCACAGAGAGGGAGGGATAAGAGGAGAAACAGGACTGCCAGTCTCTAATATGTCCACTGGTCCTTCTCCAAACCAGCAGTGGGAGGTCTTTAAATTTTAATCAGTGAGTTGACTCTGATAAACTGATAACTAATATCCATTTGAGGCTCTACTGAACTAACCTTGACCGCATTTAACCTAAAACTAAACTGTTGTGTGTGTTTCATTTGTGTCTCTTACAGAGGGCACCCCTATCAAAGGTAAGGTACAAATATGACAAACATGATCATAACATCTCTCTAACCAATTGTAATCAGCTACTGCTAACTAATGACACCAGTGGACAACTCAGCTCTTTCCCCAGTGCAGCCAAATCAGCTTCTCTCTCTTCTCCCTGTTTAACCCTCCTTTCTCTGTCTCGTGTTCGTGTGTATGTTCTGTTCTGTTCTGTTCTGTTCCATACGTGTTAAATGTGCGTGGATGTGTCTGTGTATGTGTTTGTGTGTGTGTGTGTGTGTGTGTGTCTACAGCGTGTGAATTATCATGTGATAAGACCTGACAGAATGTGTAGGGTGTGGTAGTGTTTGTGTTTCGTCTGTGACATTTCCCACATTTAGAGAGTGGAGCGTTTTTGTATTCGATCAGAGATGCTTTCGCCAGACTAATGAGTTGCTGGGTAAACAGTTCAGCCAAACGGTTCCTGCGTCAGCCTTAATCTCCTCTCTGTACACCAGTCTTATGGCCTTTTCCCATATGCTAATGTGCTATGCTAAGGCCCCGTGAGGGCCAGTAAGAGACACACACAGGAGAGCTTGGTTAAATGGCATTTAATCTCATCCTAGTTTCTTTTTTTAAATCTCAGTGCCACTTTAAAAGATTTAAGAATAGTATCAGTCCACTGCGGCGTTTCCAAGATGGTCTTTGCCCCATCATAAGGTTTTGCTCCGAAAATAAATGACAACATTAGAGAGGATATCAAGGCTGAATGGAGTACGAAGAAACAATGGTTTAAAACAGTTTTTTTGTTTTGTTTTGTTTTGTTTTTTTAAACCATTAATGTGGACCTAACCAGAAAAGGTTATTTCATTTGTGAGATTCCTAAACTGCATATTTTTCCACCAGCATTAGCATATGCATTGAAATGTACCCAGAACAGAACAGGAGAGTCAAATGTATGATATGTAATTGTATAAAAGTGTCTTTTTTTCCCCAGGTTGATCAGGTAGGTGAATAAACTGTTGTTATAACCATATTATATTTTCAAGCTAAGGAGGGTGGGGGTTAGGGGATTGAATAGGGAAAGGAGTGGAATCTGTTGAATCCCAATCTGTTCATAAATCTATTGAATGATTTTGTCTTTGTTAATTATTCTGTGTTATGTTTCTTGGATTGTACAATATTTAGCATTGGTTCAGTTGAATGATTTATCTACCGTGATTAATACTACATAAACATATATTATATGTATATCTAATCCTTTATTGACCTTGTGAATTCAAAGAGGAGTATTAATGGCATAGAGAAGGCAGTAAAGCCCTTACACCCTAACAGCACTCTCTCGTTTTTTAGTTTGCATGCAATAATAAGAGTTTTTTTATCCGGGGAAAAAAAGAGACTGCCCGTAAATCATATTGTTGCACACAAAAGTGAGCGTGACTTATGAACTTCACATCTGCATAATGAGATTAGCAACCCAGAGGGGAGATTTCCTTCCAGCTTCCAGTGGGTAGAGAGAAGTCCAGGCTGTGGCAGACACTGTGGGGCCGGAACATCAGTGGTGTGTGTGAGCCGCTCCCTCTGAGGAGGTGCTCGGGAACAGGCGGAGAAGCGCGAGGGCAGGGACACACCTGAGAAGGCAGATCAAACTCCGCTTTTCAAAAAGGGTTTTCAAAATGGCAAACAGTAGACTGAAACTCAACTGGAGAGCAAAATATACACTCTCCATCATTTATATATGAATAGAGGGATTTTTATAGGTCACACATTTTCTAGCTGCTGACGCTATGGGCCAGTGTTGCATTTTGGGGAGTAGTTTCCGAAGTTTTGGATTTGCAGAATTGTAAACTTTGCGTACCACGCTGCAATTACTATATAAATCGCGGGACAAGGTTTCTACACAGTATATTTTTGCCATGCAACTAATTATGCTTGGGGAGAGTGTTCAGTGTTTTGACATATGGTAATGCTAGTTCTCACTGTGCTTATGCATTCAGAGATCTGAATATGGAATATAAGGCGGCTCCATAGCCGAGACCACGGCTTGAGGGTGTTGCGGTGTACAGCGCTGTCCGACAACGCTGACCGGCCTTAGGTTAAGCCACGGGCTCAGGGCACGGATCATTGCCGTCCTTATGAGAGCATTACAAGCTAACAGATGGAAGTTGACAACAATTGCGTTACGTCTGGGGACCCATGCTGGTTCTATCACATTAAACGACCTTGGCGCCAAGTCCACGCGTCCCCCTTTGACAGCAGAGAGAGGACGCCAGCTCTTACCTTGACTGTTATTTCTCCTCAACTCTCAGTTTCTTTTCTTTTCCTTTTTTTTTTTGAAGGAAAAATCCCTCCTTCTTTAAACTGGTCGCATTGAGCTGGATTTTTTTTTTAGAGAAGGGTGAGGAAAACTAGGAGGTGGAAATAAGAGAGAAATAAAATGAACCATCCACCCCCCCCCCCATCCTCCCCCCGCGTTCTCTAATCAGTTCTGCCTTTTGCCTAAGAGACGAAAAAATAGTCGCGCAGTTGATTCTGTAAACCTAATCAATCAGCTTCTGCAAGCATCCCGCTAATTGAATTACACTGACGGGGACTGGAGGTGCATGGCCAAGCATGGATGGGTTGCCTTTGGCCATGGGTTGTGTCTAGGATTAATCAAGCGTGTGCCAACGTCCTCCAATTTTCCCTCCCGTAGCCCCTTCTTGTATACTGCCATCAGTCGCAAACCCGAACAGACAGCTGCGTGTTTGCTCCCGGGCGTGCCTTGCCACCCTCGTGCAGTTTCACACCTGGGCTGTCAGACTCCACGCTCCGTTAGGCCCACTTCCAGGTGCCACCGAAGCAGACAGCCAGTTCTGTATGCCCTCTGACACCCACTCCTCCTCAAACGCTCTTCAAAACGCCTGGGGACGCAAAGCGGCTGCTTACCCACCTAGAGCCATGATTACAGACTCAAGTGAAAAGAACACAGTTCGTTTCCGACCGCAAAGAGCACTTTTGCTCTCTTCGTGGGCAGACGTATCCAAGATGTGTGGGGTTTTTGGGGGTGTTTTTTACTGTATTATTTCTGAAAAAAAGTTCTCCCTTTCAGTTTTGTGTTGTGTTGTCTGGATCATGTGGAGGCCATTGCCTTTGACACTGCCTCAATCTGCTACCAGCAGTGTTCTTGTCCTAATGACTACATTATCATAACGCTGCCACACAAATATATATTTAAAGCACGTCTCTCTCCCTCTCTCTCTCTCTCTCTCTCTCTCTCTCTCTTTCTCGCTTTCTCTCACTCTCTCTCTCTCTCTCTCTCTCTCTCTCTGTCTCTCTCTCTCTTCGAATGCAATCAGAATCTTTTATTATCTTTGTTATTGTTCTGTTTGTGATAATGGCACACAGCTGGAGGGTCTGTGTCTCTTCGTCTGCTTAGAATATTTGTGGGTGTGTGTGTGTGTGTGTGTGTGTGTGTGTGTGTGTGTGCTTGCTATGAGTATAGTACAAGCATTAAAGTTTATCTCAAAGAAATACCACATGCCTTTTTTATCGTGTGGCACGCTATGTGGCAACACAGGACTTTGAGCAGATTGCCACTCACTGGAGCAAGATAATTTTCTTGCTTTCATTATTTCTCTCTCAGTGGAAGGCAGCGTGCAATGCCATTGGCCACAAAGTCTCTGAGAAGCCACAGGCAGCCAGAACCATGGGATTTCAAAACGCAATTACATTCATACATAACGAATAATAATTATAAAAAAAAAAAAAAAGAAAAAGAAAACTTTTTGGGTGTCCATAAAAACTGTTTATTTAGGTTCCAACATGGTCAACAGTGTTTAGAGGCTGTAGTCATTAAATACTTTCAACTGGGGCCAGTGACTTTGTTAGATATATATTTAAAGTAGACAAAAGACATGGGAATGTTTGGGGGGGGGGGGGGGAGTGGGCGGGCAGAAGTGAACGGCAACTCATTTGAATGAAAATCATGCTCATTGTGTCCAATACCAAAGTCCTCTGACTTGAGTGGCACACAACGTTTAGCCCGGAGAAAGAAAAGCTAGTAAGATATATGAAAAAAGTCAGCCGCCCAAGACCTTAATTAACTTTGTGGGTGCTGTTCCGTTTCTGTTCTGCCACACGATGATGATAAAGAGGCTGACAGATAGAGAAGACAACGTGAAATGAAATAAAATGAAATGAAATAGGAAGATCAACCCCATTTTCCAAACTCAGAGATTCTCTATGTACTTTAGATCTACTCTTTTGGGAGGGGGCGGGGTGGATATGCTAATGCGTAATGAAGTCAGAGGAGACTCACTTGCCAGTTGGTAACGCTTTTAGTAGAAATTCACCTAAAATAGTGTAAGAGAAAGGAGGGGGAAAATGGTCAAAGTCCTCATCAAAAATTATCCTGTATTCAGCAGCTGTTGGTGGGATTTTAATTAACTGGCATTTAATTAATTTGGCTTTATCATTGGTGAGTCCTGAAAAGGTTTCATTTTTTTTTTCCCCTTCACGATCAATATGGCTTCTGACACACTGGCTGGCATGCAGTTGATTAAGGGTGGATAAGATTTTTTTTTTTTTCAATTTTCTTAGGCTGGCCATAAGGATGAGATCAGCTGAGAAAAGAAGTAAAAAAAATAGATTTTCTCGCTTGAGCTGCATGTCTTGGGTTTTATAACGCTAGCTCCAGACCCCCTCTCCAACCCTGTCAGACACACACACAGACACACACCTACACACACACACACCCTGCACCAGAGGAGACTTCAAAACATGCTCCAATCCTCCCATGAGGGCACTTTTCGAAGCACACATCAAAAAAAGCCAAAGCTGCACCCGTTCTCCACAAGCATCTAGCAACCCACCTGCCCACCTGCAGGCCCACGTTTCTAATTGTAGCGCTGAGACGCAATTGGGGTCCGACACCCCAACGGTAGGCTGGAATGATTAAAGCCGTGACAGGGAGAGACAGAAAAAGGAGGATGAATCATTTTTTGGAGGGAGAGTTCTTCTCCAGATAAGAGTAGTTCTGAAACTAGTTCCAGATTAGGAATTTTGAATCAGACTTCAATGCGACATTCAACATATAGTTCCGTACCTCCAGCGCCACCTGTCTGAGCTCTGGTTTGTAATGACGCTATAGGGCTTGTGTGGAGACCTGACTTAGATTGAATGTGTTGGTGTTTAGGTTGGTGCAAAAGTGAAATGACTGGTAGCGGTTTTGGGTGGTGTTTGGGGGGGGGGGGGGGGTTCATACAGAAACAGTGTACTAATGTGTCTGGCCTGGAGTGGAATTGCTGCCATCTGTCTTCTGGTCGGGGAGAGACAGCGCTCTGCCCGTATGTCCGACCATGGCACAAATCCTAATGATATTATCATACACTGAGTGTGTGCAATGAGCAGGGTTAGGGAGGAAAGACTCGTAGAGCAATTGTTGTGCTTTGAGCTGGTCGTGCTCCGTTTCTAAGCCTCACACACTGACCTGTTCACGGATAGGCAGTGTTTTAGATTCCGGCAACTTCTTTCATTCTTTATGCATATAGGCCATGGCTGTGAATGATCTCCCTGATGACATAAACTAGAATTTCTTTTTTTTTTCTTTTTTTTTTCTCAGTTTTCAGTCTCAGAATTTCAAATAATTCATGCCGTGGGATCTAAGTGTCTTGCCACATTTGGATATGAACTAATAGCCTGCTGGCTTCCAGCCTGGCCTTAACCCCACTCTCCCTCTGGGACTGCGGGCTGGTTCTCCCTCAGTCAAACATCTACCCACACTTTTACATAGTGACTAGTAGAGCTGATTGATGGAATTTAATGGGAATAGTGCAGAGGAGCACGCTGCTAGCAGTTTCCTTCCACTCACATATGATTGAAGACATAGTGGGACATATTTAGCCCAGATGTTTCCTCAGTGAACTGCGTGTGCTGTGATGGATAGACCCCGTCCTGGAGTTGTTACTCTTTGACCACAATTTTTGAACCTGCTTTCAGACGGAAAAAAAAATGATTCTGACAGTCTTGTCACAATCAGATCGCTCATATTTCTCATCATCTCCTTTTCTCTCTTTCTCTCTCTCTCTCTCTCTCTGTCCTTCTCCCTCCATCTGTTTGGGGCGTTTTCTCTCACAGGTGCCCTGCAGATTGAGAACACTGAGGAGACAGACCAAGGGAAGTATGAGTGTGTGGCGTCTAATGTGGAAGGCGTCCGCTACTCTTCCTCTGCCAACCTGTATGTGAGAGGTAGGGAGCCACGCGGTCCGGGAACCCAGTAAAACTGCCAGATTTTCACTATTAAAACCCACACACTAGTTCCAGTTTCTCCAAATTCTGTGTCTCTAAATATCCAAATAATGTCCATTCAGATAAATGCAAATTATAATATAGCGTAATATAGCATATAATATAGCATATAATATGTCTTACTGTCGCTGGTAATATATAAGATATATTAGCACTACCTCTGAGCCATTTCAGTTCAGAGTGCTGTCTGTCGGAGACAATGCAATAGACAATAATAACTAACTATTCTTCTGTCAGAAAGAGAAGAACACTCAGCATGATTAGCGTTCTGTGATACTGATATGATTATTATTTTTCATAAAGGACTTGCCCTTGAAAATAGGTGAGTGTTTCATAGTTACACAATGAAGAGACATGGGATTGAATATGTACAGAAGTTGCCCCAATAACAGCACACCAAAGTACCCATGTAAAGGCTAAGCAAACTGGAGTGTTTCTATCCAAGATTCACTTATGCCTCAGAATTCCTTCTCAAAGCTTTCAGTGATACAAGTATAATGAATGTGGTGTCTCCCAAGCGTATCCAGAGAAACAGAGGTCATATAAAGGTCATTTTTAAATCCCCCCCACCCAAAAAAAAAAAAAAAAAAAAAAACTCCCGGAGTTTTCTCTCATCAATAAAGTTTTCAGGTATGGGAAGATGATGGTAAGTCTGATTTTGATTGGCTGATCATACAAACCAATCAAAATATTCAAACCGCTTTGTGTGAAAAAATCAAAAAGGTAAAACCTGAACACAAAAATTAGAATGTTTTGATTTACCAGCAACTCTGCGTGTATATCATATTTCAGATCCCATACACAAAGACGGTGTTTTCATATTTATGACTTGTGCTTTCGGTTTAAATTCGCATATGCAAATACTTCTTAAGATAGAATGTTTCCATCTTAAAATGAATTGCAGAAATATTTTAAGGTACAAATAATGTAATACAGAAAGTAGATGACAATAATATGATTGATCATCTAATATCATACAAGGCCTATAGAGTTTTATGAGTACTGTGTAGTTCTTCATGTCTAACTGTAAAAGACAATGATTTCCCTACAAGTTGACATTAATACATTGAGACAGATGCATTTTAGACATGTAATATTTATTTTGTGTAATACTTAAAAAAAGAGAGAGAAAGAGAAGGACTTCCTATATCTGCTGAGTTTGTACCCACTGTGCACTAAATAACTTTGTTCCCAATAAATTATTTAGTTGCTTTTCATTATAAAATGGGTCAGGAGGCTGTCTCTTCTTTGTAGTTTTTTATTATTACATCAGCTGAATAGACTCCTTATCAGCAAGTACAAATAACAGTGATGCAACACTGTCACCCTCTCTGGTGATGCTTCCCTTTTCTCCAATTACAGCCTTAGTGTTGTACCAGTCAGTCAGGGAATACTTTAAGTCTGCATTGGCCTTTGGTGTTACTAATACAATAAATCAGCATCAGCCCTCAGCATGAGACAACATCCCACTATGAATTCCTAAGGAGTTCTAAAAAATTTTTATGAAATGATCAGAGAGCATTTTTGAAACTTGGAACAGCAGGGAAAGTTCATAGACTATTACCTTAGTCCCTCAGATGACTGTAGAGGAGGTTTTAAATGCTCCAATTGCCATGTATTTTTTAGCCATTTAGAAATCAGCTTCTGTTGTGCTTATATATTGTATCAAGATTCTATCATGTCACATTTTTTTGTTGTTTTCAAAGCCTGATTCTGGTATTTGGTGTAAACAGATGTGTTTTGTTCTCAAAAAAAAAAAAACTGCACATGAAATTAGCAGCTACAGTGAGAGATTAACCAGTACCACTTTTGCAAAACTAAACTGAATGAGACTGCAGATGCAGGTCTGTATACAGATAACTGCTATTGAATTGGAACACTGGGGATTTATGATGGCGTGACTTTTAAAAATCAGTATCCGCAATTGTAGCTGCTAACTTTTAACACAAATTATGTCTTTTTTATTGGCTGTTTTGGTTTGTTTTCATTTCCGTTTTGGGTTGTTTCATTGGTTTCCTTTATTTTCTCTTTGTTTTGTTTCTTTCTCTAATTAAAAGCAAATCGTCCACTGTGGGAGAACTTTTGGTGGCTACAGATCTTGTGATTTTATTTTATTTTTTTATATATATATACATATATATATACATATTGTTATAACATGGTGGAATTTACTCCAATGGTGGACCTTTCTTCTAGCAGGCTGTGGAACAAACACTGGGGTGGATCTAATTGTTTTGGGTCAAAGTAGATTAAAGGGACAGGCAAGTTTTCTAACAGGCGATACTCGCTGCTTTCTGTGTCAGAGAGCAGAGGGGGGAAAAAAACAAACCAAGGAAAAAAAAAAAAGAAAGAAATGTAGCACCTAAAAGCCTTGAGGTGGCCTTTTTTACTCTCTCTGTGTTTCCCCTATTTTTCTCTTCTCCTCATGTCATTGTGTTCTGCATCAACCCCCTTTACATCCCTCAGAGCTTCGAGAAGGTTGGTGTGTTTTTTCTTTTTTACTTTTTTTACCCACATGAAATAAAAGAAAACATGTTTAAATTAAAAAAAAAAACTATATTTATCTATTTGCAAAGCTCAATTCATTTAAAAAAAAAAGATTGAAAGAGCCTAAACAAATATTCAGACCTGCAAAGGAATTATTTAAGTAAAAAAAAAAGTTAATTTGCTTAAAAGAAAAGAAAAGAAAAGAAAGAAATAATAACAGAAACCCGCCAAGTTCGGGTTTATTTGTTTTTGTTTAAGTTTTAAGTTTGCATTGTGGGGCCTTTTTCTCGTTTGCATCCTTTGATATTGCTTCTGCTCAAAAAGCTTTCTTGCACTTGTTGTCATGGAAACCCAGCACTTGAAAATAACAGCTTGATGCATGATGGGAGAATGTAACTACGCTTGCATGCCTGAACACAATTCCTTTGGTCGTTGAGTGTTTTATTTATTGCACTCTTGTGTTTTTGTGAATATGTCTCATTTTCTCTCTGTTTCCCAACAACTATTTACATAGTTAAGTCTTTGTTAACTCCTTATTTAGTTTCTTGTGTTGTGGCTTTAGTGTTGGTGTGATTTTAGTTCCCTCTGCTTCCCAGTAGCCTTTATGTTTAAAGTATCCGTTTGTTAGATGTGGTTTGTATTTTTGTGCGTGTGTGTATTTTTTTTCCCTTGTAACACTGCTACTTGTATAGTTTCAACCTAGAATTACTGCCGAAAGAAATTATGTGTGGTCAAGCAAAGCCAGTTTTCCTGTCATCTGCTTAATGTAAAGCCATTACAACAAACAAGACCTGATTGGGCATGACTAGCCTCAATGGCAATTTTGCACAGCAACTTGGATCGTTTTTACCGTGCCACATGGATCAATAGCAACCATAATGACCTCTGCAACCCAAACCGTCCCTCACAGGGACAGGGCTTGGCTTTTCGCAATGGCAATAAACTAAACAGGATTATTTTTGCCTGTTGACTGACTGCCACTTGTTCTTTAGCCATCAGCCAGCTCCATCAAACTCCGATTTATTATTCATTCCATCTGAATTGCTTTTCAGATTGATGTGAGGTGAGTGATTAAGCTCACAAATTGGACCAAAAAAATAATAAAAAAAAAATTGTTTGTTTTGAGTCTCAGTATTCTGATAATCCTTTCCTAATGCAGAGAGAGGACAGTGCCAGAGTAATTGAGGCCTCATTCCAGATCAATCTGCTGGCAACTATCATTGCAAATTGAGTCCCTGAATTTTGTTCCCCATCAGTTTTAAGATACGCAGCATTAAACATTACTGTCTGTAGACTGATTCTTTTTTTTGTGTGTGTGTCTTAGAGATACCTGAGCCATTGGCAGGTCTACATTAAATCTCATTCTGTGGAGCGTAGTAAAGCTGGCACTTTTTTTTACAGCTTTGCACTTCATATGAATGCATTAGAGAACTGAATATCAGGCTAGCAAATCATATTAGGTCCGACAAGTTTGCCTGATCAGGCGTGTCACTCAATGAAGTGGAAGAGACTCGCCAGGCTTCCAGAACTTTCCTCAGTTCTCTTTCATGACCCATGATGACATTTTAGCCATAGCGTTTGTCCTTTTTTTTTTTTTTTTTTTTTTTTTTTGGTTGGTTGGCTGGGGGATGACAAGGCATAATTGCGCCCGAGGCGAGCACACCTCCTGGCTTCGTGCAGAAGCACACCAGGCATCTCGTAACATCTGCACCGAAACAAAATGGCCTCCTGCATAATTCATGGGCAGTGGCGGTCATGTCGGTATGTGGGGGGGGGTGCGAGGGTGGCGGGGTGAGGGGTTCTGGATAGAGTAACCACCTCCCTGTGTGTGCTGTCGCCACGGCCGCGCCCAGCGGGAACAGGGTATAAATAATTAAGAGTGCTGCGCTGCAGCTCCGTCCCTCAGGAGCTGGCATTTATTAGTAGAGCTGTATTTTTCATATTCAGCCATGCCCACTGCCGAAAACACCCCGCCTCCCCCGCCCCCGACCCACCGCTCCCCAACTACCGCGAACGCTTACGAGCGCTTACCCCCAGCCTACGATAAACCTATTCTAGCTCGAGCCGCATCCTTCCTCCTGCCCTGTGGGCAACTTCTATCAGCTAAATCTTCTCATCTCACGTGGCACCAGGATCCAGGGGCTGTGTGACTCTACTCGTGAAATGCGGGCTCAGCAGTAAAGTACTGTGCTGTTAGGTGTTTTACCCAGTGATCCTTCACTCCTTAGGCCTGTGCTCTCTCAGCTTGGGTGTTCCCTGCTCTTTGCTGAGGCCGAGTCTTTTGAGCCGATGGAGCTATAGACCCCATTACAGCCCTTCGCCCGAGTAGTAATTAGCAGGAAAGCTAATTGCTTCACCATGTAAAGTAATCCCCCCCCGAGCCTTGACTTCTATCAGAGCCCAGAGCCAAGATCATTCGGTATATAATGTCAGCTAGTCTCCACTCAACCTCGGACTGGCTGACAAGAGAAATTACAGTTGTGCAAATTTCTGCGGGATTGATAATCTCTTATTGTTGCCCTATGACAATAGGGCTCTCAAGCCACTCTGTCATTTCACTCAATTAAATTGTGACAGCCATACAAATTAAGCAAATTTTCAGTTCACCTTTGAACATTTCTCATGAATTGTGAGCATATTGGCATAATTACTTCCTGATATTATTAGATGAAGAACTCACTTACCTATTTAAAGATACAGGAAGACTGTGTTGTGCTGTACAGTGTTCTGTGAATGTTTGCGCATGCCTGCATGACCTCAACTTCTGCTTGCATTGGTATGCATCTGCTTGCATGTCTGAGTGTGCATTTTGATGTAAGGTTGGGAAAAGAAGCTAGATTACACCTTTATCTCTGATTCACTTAGATGGAGGCTTAGCCAGTGACAGTTTGTGTCCACGTACTCCCAGTCGAAAAAAGATATATCCAAATATTATTGCTCTTTTCTAATGAACCAAAACTTTCAAGGCTAGAATGTTTTCACTAAGTCGTGTATTGTATGCAGTCCAAATTCTACTAAAGCATAACTGTCTTGCCTAAAAGAAATAACTCCATTAGTGTTCATTATCCCATAATTAGATCAGCTGAGGGGGGCGGGGGGCGTCATGACCATTTTGTTCCAGTACTAACTTAAGTTACAGAAGCTCATTCCACCAAGTTCCCCTGGGACTGGTTTACAAGACTGCAGTGGAGGTGTGTTTTAATGTGAGAAATCCCTGCGGCCTATCTTTAAATGCCCTGTACATCTTTCCATCCAAATAACCAAAGTTTTGAGCTATCAGGCATAAGCAGGGTGTAATCTCAGCTTCAAGGTGAAAGTAAAGGCTGCACATTATTTTGGCTTCTCCCTCCCCCCTTCATTTTGGGGCTGGACAGACTGGCTCTTGGACTGTCGCACCAAAATGGCCGATAATGTCCGCCTTCGAACCGGTCTGGTGCACTCCCCTCTTTTTTTTCACGTCCTTGTTAAACGAGTGCAGCACTCTGGCGTTCTCTCTTGACTGCCTCTCCACCTCGTCCACTGTAAGACCTTTGAGTTGCCTTTCTCTCCACACCGGGGCTTGAAATCAGATTGGACTTGCACCCCAAAGCTATTTTATTTTTTTCCCATTCTGTTTCTATTTCTATTTCTATTTCTATTGTACTCTCTGGGCCTGCTGGGCTCCTGGTTTTAGTGAATGAGGAGCATGTCCATACTATGGGATTGTCTCTTTCTCCCTTTACCCCTTTCTGTCTTTCTTTCTTTCTCTCTCTCTCTCTCTCTCTCTCTCTCTCTCTGTCTCTCTCTCTCTCTTTCGCTCTCTCTCTCTCCTGCTCCCTTTCTCCTTCTTCTTTTTTCTCCAAAGATGAACATCACACAAAAGAGCACCTCACCATATGAAACACTAGTGTGTGTGTGAGCTCTGTGACCATAAGCAAGCTGTCTGCTAAAGTCCTTGCATTCTCTTCTATATTTCTCTTATTTAATGTGGTAACATTTCAAAGTGATGTCATGTTAGACCGGGACACAAGTGGTGACCTTTATCCAAAGATCCTAATTTGTGCTACCTTTAATTCCTTTATAGAATTTATTGTGCTAAACTGACCCTTGAAATGCATTTGGAAGATCTCTTTGTGCTATCAATATGACTTAGTGTAGTTTTGGTGTCACGTGCACCTCTGTCAACCGGAGATCATTTTGGTAGTAATTTGTTGTCTTAGAGGTCATAATCAGTGCAGTTACCCCAAAGGTGAAAGGTCACAGCCCCAACTGTTGAGCCTCATTCACTCAACCACCAAAGCTCAAGGTCCACCAGCTGACAAACCCCCCAGGGAGAGAATAACACTGTTTGGAGTAAAACATGCTTTATGTGAATCAGAAGTCACCTCATTGGTCAACACCTAAACGTCTGCCTCTGCTGCTATGATTATAGTCAAAAAATTCGTGTATAAATGATTTGGAGAACATTGTGGACATGATGTCCATGTGCTGATATAACCAAATGCTAAAAATTGCTTTGAATTCCTCATCATTTTAGATCAGAGTCAGAACCTTCGAGAACATACCTGGTTCATGTCTGTGTTGTGAACAAACCGTTCCATCGTGGACCTTTATTTTGATATTTTTACATTTTAATTTCGTGTGTTCCATTTCAAAAATAAAGCTAGATTTGCACAAGGGAATTGCATGCTTGGATGGGCTTGGGCAATTTGTTTGATAATGTTTTAAGTCTAAAAAAAATGTGGATGGTTGGGTCCTCTCACGACAGTCATAACCATGCATGACTTTGTAAAGAATGGGCTGCTCTTTCACCTTTGTTGTTGTATATGCACTTTTTGGGGGGGGGGGGGGTTGCTTACACTACTGTGAATGGTCCTCCATGTGTGGCGTAGCTTTCTATTGTTTTTATTTATTGCCTCTTTGATTTTGTTGCCAATCGATGGATGATACAGATTTACATCTATCTGGATCTAATGGCCTGCTTAATTACCATTTTAGAGATTGACAGATGTTAACGCACGAATTTTGAATGTTGAGCAAATAACTGCAATATGTTTGAGGTCTGATAATTTAAAACATTTAAGAAGCAGAGGTTTTAACAGACTTTTGATCGGAACACTAATGTAAGATAAGCTAGAAATATGGCTAGCCCTTATTGTTGACCGTTATTCATGGTCAGTCTTTTAGACAAAGGTTCCCCAAATTCAGATCTGGGGGGGCCTGAAGATCTGCTTTTTTCTTATCAGCCAGTTATTGGGATTTCTGACTGGCTGCAGAATGTACTTACCTGTTTCCCAGGTGAACATTAACCTTTGATTGTCAAGGGAGGACAATAGAAAGCAGCAGGGCTTTGTCCTTCTCAGACTTGATTTGGGGAATCTTGTGTTTGACCAATGTCACTGAATGAGTTTATTATTAATCACAATGTAGCCTGACAGGAAATTCTAGCAATTCCATATCCTCTATGCAGCTAATGTGCAGTGACCCTAAAAGTGATTAGTTTTCAGTGAGCCAGTCGTTGTGGAGTAGCTCTATGTTATTAAAGGTAGGCTATCACACACTTTATCATATGGATCCAGATTTGAATGCAAGTGGCACCTTGATGAGCTGGCCTTAATAATTGTTAATAATCAGGTAATGAAATAAATGTTGTATGCTGCATATGTGTATATATTCACATTCTCCCTCATTGGAAATGTCCAGGTTCTTTGATGTTTGGATCCCTTTTGTATTGACACATTTGTTTGGGATGCAGTTCTGCATGGCCATTTCATCATTACTCTTGCTAGAGGGAGGTTCAATATCAGATTTCAAGCCCCTATCATTTGAGATATCAAATCCACTACAAAACCATGCTAATTCTTAGAGTGGACCAGAGAGGCAGTCTTCATACTCTGCTTACACGTTGTCCCCCCCCCCCCCCACCTGCCGTCGTCCTTACCTGCCCTGCCCCCCATCCCCCGGTGTCTATCCTCTAGTTTGTCGGTGTCTGTCTGTCCCTCTACTCTGTTGTCTTGCTGCTCGTATCTTGTTCCTGCCTTATGTCTGCCTGTCTGTCTTTGCCCTTCTGTGTCTGTCTCTGTGTGCTTTGTGTGTCTCTCAACCAGCCCTAACACCTCAGTCACCATGCCTGTTCCTTCTCTCTCTCTCTCTCTCTCTCTCACTCTCTCTTTCTCTCTCTCTCTCTCTCTGTCTCTCACTCTCTTACGATTCCCACCGCTTATAAACAAGGTTTACATCATTTCCACGCTCAGTCACATCCATTCAAATCCCAACCCATTACTGTCATTGCCTTCATTAGCTAAAATGTTGCTTTGGCAGTTGACAAGGTAACCAAGGTAATTCCACAGCCTTAGTTTCAGTTTATTCTTTTAAAGTTTCTAGAAATTACCGCAGCTCTCTAAACTTCATTGCCTAATAAAAATAGGACCTCAAGACTCTAAAATGTTCTTTGTTATTTATATGTCTACTTAGTACTGATGTATATTTGTTTACCATCTATTTGATTACCAACATCTGTTCTTCTTAAAGGAATGAAGCTCTCTTCTAGCCAGGAAGTAACATTGTTGCTAGCCGTATCCACATTACTAGTGCCAAGCTATGTTAGAAGTTAATGTATTTATCAAACATAATGTTTACAAGTACAAGGCTTTAGAAAGCAAACCCATCCTTGGTAATTATAAAAAAAAAAATTGTGATAAAAATGATGAAGGTTACCAAGAATGGACTGGATTTGGCAGGCTCAGTCAAAAGCCAGGTCCATAGCCTCGGCACTTTGGCCTTAGCTCATGCCTGCCATCCACCCTTCCCTAGTCTCCTTATCCATCACCTACCCCCAACCATCTTTACTCTTGTATGTAGGTTTGGCAGCTCTACATTAGAGGTGCATCAGTCTGTCCATTGTAGACTAACTTCTTACTTCTCATGTGCTTTTTCTCTACTTGCTGTCTGTTGATTCTGTTTGTCCCCCCCCTCCCGACCTTTTTTTCTTCTTTTCAGTATCTGTAATAGTTACTTAAGAACTTCAACTAGTATAGTTATCTGTTGACTTTAGTTTAACAGACACTACCATTTATCTTTCTTTCTTTATGTTATGTTACCTCTGGCCAGGACTGCAATGTGACAACGTGGTCCTGTCACATTAAGTCATATTGGCCGGAGAGAGAGAAAAAAAAGCTGACACAGCGTTGAAGTGGGTCTCCCCCTTCCCTCCTCCCTCCCCTTCCCTTCTATCTTTTTTTCTTGCTCTCTGTGCGCGTGCTCTCTCCTTTCTTTCTTTCACTATCTCTTATATTTCTCCTTTTTTCTCCCCACAATCGTCTTCGTCTGGGCATGCTAGCGACCCCTAAGTTATATTCCTCTATGCATTTTATCTCAAGTTTATATCTGGTTCTGTTATTATCGTTTACTTTTTTAATTTATCTCTTTACTTATGCATGATGTCCGTGAAAATGATAGCTGCATCTATCAATGGAACCGTCTCAGATTTTAAAAAGGCTTTGTCCAGTTGATCTACCCTGAACCACAAAAATCTGATTAAAGTTTCTCATCTTCAGTCGCAGATAGGGGGAATGTCTGCTCACCAACACACTCACCAAGATCACATCTTTGTCTTTAAGGGCAGTAATAGAATAGGCACAAAAGAAAGGGACAACAACAACATCGGTTCAGTACTTGGACAGAAGTGTAAATGAGGCGACTCTTGCTGTGTTGTGCATGGCAAGGAGAACAAACAGTTCTTGGGGTTTTGACCTTCTGTAATCTTCAAACATCTCATAATCATTTACTGTAGATAGTTATGTCAGAAGGGTATTACATCGAGGTATGGATAAAGATTATGTAGAACTTCAGTTTGAAAGATGAGAAACTCATAATAGATTTTTGTGTAATTAAATGTGCTGTGATGGGTCAAATTTTGGTCAATGGAACCTTGTTGCTATGAACTGTTGCTTTAATGTCAATCTATATTGTCGGTGAAGCAGTTTTGTTAGTTTAGTTCTTTATTATCATTTTTTTAAGTTTTCTTTTTATTTTCCAAAAAAACCTTAAGAGTTTATTTAGTTTTTTTGGTCTCATATATCATTTGTTGTCCTCTCTTTAGACAACTAGCGCATTCTAAAGAAGGACTCATTTTCATCGGCCTGTCTTTGTTACCTTTCTTTCTTTCTTTCTCTCTGTTTTCATCCCTTCCTCTACTCCCCCGCCCTCTTTCAGTCCGCCGTGTGCCTCCTCGCTTCTCCATTTTGCCCACCAGCCATGAGATTATGCCGGGGGGCAGCGTCAATATCACTTGCGTGGCGGTGGGGTCACCCATGCCTTACGTCAAGTGGATGCTCAACTCAGAGGACCTGACCCCCGAAGACGAGATGCCAGTGGGCCGCAACGTGCTGGAGCTCAACAGCGTGCGTGAGTCCGCCAACTACACCTGTGTGGCCATGAGCAGCCTGGGCATCATCGAAGCAGTGGCACAAATCATCGTCAAGTGTAAGGAACATAGGTTTTCCATCTAATTGATCGATACTTGGGACTGAGTGGTAAAATATACGATGGGGTATGTAGTGGTAAGATATGGTTTGTATCTCTCTGTTTCAGCAAAAACCTATTTGAATTGCTATGATCTTCTAATGATTGATGATGAAATTATTAGTTTTTTTGTATTAAATCTTCTGTCTTTCTTCTTTACTCCTTTTTTTTTCCTTTCACAGCCTTGCCCAAACCTCCAGGTACCCCAGTGGTGACTGAGACCACAGCCACAAGTGTCACCATAACCTGGGACAGTGGTAACCCTGAGCCTGTATCTTATTACATCATCCAGTATCGTGCAAAGTCCCCCGAAAGCAAGTTTGAGACAGTGGACGGCATTACAACCACTCGCTATAGCATAGGCGGCCTATACCCCAACACCGAGTACGAGATCCGCGTATCAGCCGTCAACACCATCGGCCAGGGTCCACCAAGTGAGCCCGTGGAGGCCCAGACAGGGGAACAGGCACCGGCCAGCCCTCCCCGAAACATCCAGGCACGGATCATCTCCTTGAACACCATGATGGTCAGGTGGGATGAGCCAGAGGAGCCTAATGGGCAAATTAAGGGGTACCGGGTATACTACACCATGGACCCATCTCAGCCCATGAGCCTGTGGCACATACACAACGTGCAGGACAGCGTCATCACCACCATACCGAGTTTGGTGGCCTCTGAAACCTACACCATACGCGTACTTGCCTTCACTTCGGTGGGAGACGGTCCCTTTTCCGACCCCATCCACGTCAAAGTGCTTCAAGGAGGTCAGTGTTTTCCCCAAGATGTAGTTCTCTGCAAGAAGCAAAACAGAAGATTAAATACATGGACTTCTCAGATCAGCTCATTCTCAACTGTAGATTTCTTCACTGACAGAGTGGTGTTGTGGCATTGGCCTTGGATGTGCTAATCTTTGTCTTGTACAGTTGAGTCTAAATTTTGTTCATTGTTTTGTCTTGTTTTAGTTCCTGGACAGCCAACAAAGTTCCAGATTGGTGCTGTGTCTGACACAAGCATCGAGCTGACCTGGGAGGCAGCTCATGAGAAAGAGGGGATCATTAACTACGAGCTGCGATATAGAGAAGCAAACCAGGGGAACCAGGTACAAAACACAACTCACTGAAACACTTTCTTTAGAATATTGCACCAGTCACATCCCCAACTAACATCTTGCTAAACTGAAGAGAGAGATTTTTTAAAAAAAAAAAAATCAATATATAAAAAGTCTGTATTGAGAATGAAACTCAGAGCAAACCATGTTACGAAGAGACCACTATCAACAAAGCTGAGTGGTACTCTCCAGCACTCTGTGTACAGTCTCAAGGTTGTACTTTACTTCCTACTTTGTTCCCTACCAATCAGGTAACAAAAACATTCGGTCCCACATCCTCCTATGTAGTGGAGGGTCTTCGAGCCAACACAGAATACTTCTTTTCTCTGGCCGCCATCAGCGACAAAGGCATCGGAGCCTTCACCAATGAAATCTCCCAAAGAACGGCCCAAGCCAGTATGTAGTCCTCTTTTTTTTTTATTCTCCTGATATCTTTCTCCTGTCTTGACGTTTCAGGGAGAGAAGATTCTGCAGTATGTAGATAGAACAATGCATGGGGTCAGTGGTTGGCAAAATGTATCCCGAAGAGATGTGGAAACAACAAGGCTTTATGTATATCGATGTGTAATATGTTTCTATCACCGCAGTCTTCAACAGCAACTACTTTTTTGAGAGGGGGGGTTCTAAAAATGCTATTATAAAACTTTGACAACATGGGGATTTTTTTATTTCTTAGTTTGTTTTGGAGGGATTTTTTTGTTTGTTTGTCTTTTTTTGTATGGAGTGGTCCATTGAATCAAATACATTTCTAGGACATGAACTTTGTTTGGCCCCAGGTTATGACAAGTGGGAGAACAGTGTTGTGACAAGGGTACTGCTATTTTAAAGAGAGAGAGCAGGCAGTGCTCATGGGCATCTGTCTCTCTCCTCCATGCGCATCAGTCTCACCTTTGAGTCATACACTGGTGTTCCACAGAGTTCAAATATGACTCTTCTCCTCTCAAATGTACTTGAATAACTCCTTTTTTTAATATGATGCACATATTCCAACATTGTACATATGCTGGTCAAAAGGGTTTACACGTAAAAGTTTTATTTATCTGGTACACAATGACTTATGATACCTTTCTGATCAAACCTTAACAACATAAGGACTTCTTCATGCTTATAAACTTCATTTTTACTAGTGTTGACACTAAAGATGATTTGTTGTCTGTGAGGTTAATGGTTTCAGCTGACAATTAGGAAGGGGTGTGAGTGTTTTGTTTAGTTTAATGGATTCAAAGCCCCCTGGGTGAACACTGGCTGTTGATACCCACACCAACTCTCTCTGTCTTTTGTTTTGAGCTGATGTTCTTTTTGTCTCCCCAACATTGGTTTCTCAGTTTCAGTTAGTATTTTGAGGTATATTATGTGTGATACATTACCAATCGATATGGAAAAAATTCCCTGCCAGACAGGCGCGTGTTTCGCTTTCCTTTCTTCCTCTGTTTACATTTATTAGTTTATTTGTTTGTTTTATTCGTTTTATCAACAGCAAGTGCACTTTCTCCCTTTCGACATGAAAAGCACAAAATGTCATAGACTCCGATGACTGCCATGGCTTTCCACCGAGCCCCAGGCCTCACAAGGGGAAGTGCCCTAAAGCAGGCTGGTGAAAGGACAGCGCAGCTCCCCTACTCGCTGAAAGCCTCTCCTGCTGATTAGCCCCCCTAATGCTAGGAGCAGGGGCTGAATTATTCAGTGGCCCTTGTCCTAAAATACCCGTTCACCGATGACGTCACCATACAGATCAGTTGCCCGAGCAAATTGAACATTCGAAGCTTATCTAGCCGTCCTGGCAATCTTCCAGTTCGCTAAATTGATTTGATCGGGAGAAATCCTCCTGCTTTTGGATTGCCCATTTGTTGTGTTGACCTTGTTTAAAAAAAAAAAAGTCGTAACTCAGAAAGTGAATTTCCCTTTTCTGAATCGCCACCCCTTTGATAGGACGTTTATATTCAATGCAGAGTATGCCTAGTAAGACAAGGTCTCTTGTACAGGTGAGGGTATCTGTACTGACCTTTCTCCCAGGGATTCAATGGGATGACATGCATATTGATTCAAAGGAAACAGCAGAAGGAAAGCCATGGCAGTGGGAGCAGACCTCTTTTTAACACATTTTCTGTTTCTACCAGTGCAACTTGTTGACTCTTTATACCCAGCCTGGGTGGGTTAGATGTGTTCTCTCTGGGGAGGTGATGGTGATTCACCACAGTTACACAGACAATAACAGGCTTGAGTGTGAGCCGGCACCAGCTGCATGTACCACTCCTCTTCTGCCCCCCTCCCTCCCTTGGGGGCGCTCTGGAGACCCCTATCAATGCATCCCCCTATCACTGACCGATCTGGGCATGCTCCCCCCCACACATGTTTATGTCCATCTGTTTTATGTGTGCGTGTGTGTCTGTCCTTAATTTGTCTCTTGCATTGTTTTCTGGAATGGTGAGCTGCAAGCGGATTGGAACAGATACACTCTTGTCTCTTTATAGCTCCATCTCTCTCTCTCCTCTCTCTTTCTCTCTCTCTCTTTCTCTCTCTCTCCTCTCTCTCTATTTCTTTCTGTCTCACTTGTTCCCCCAACAAAAAGCTTTCCTCGGAATGGCTTGACATCACCTGGCTTTTACTTTTTTTACTTTTTTGCTTTCAGAACGACTTTGAAAGACTTTTTATTTTCAAGATTTCGTTTTTATTTCTTTCTTTCTTTCTTTCTTTTGCCGAGTTTCTCTTTCCTTTTTATTTATTTATTTGTTTTTCTTTTTTGGGGGTGAGGTTTTGTTTGTTTGGTTTTTTTGGGGAAAATGTGTACAGCTCACATCACATTACAAGGCAGCTTGCAGCATTCTGATGCGCTCTCTCTCTCTCAGTTGGGTTAATAACTGTGACAGTCAGCTGCAGCCACAGCCCCTCAGAAGCAACACCAGCAGCAGCAGCAAAGCAACACTAAGCATTGCTAAAGCAAATCCATTAAACTAAAGGTGAGAGTAAGTATCCTTAAGGGGCCTGTTTTAGCTCTGTGCATGGGCGGAGCACTGGACTCTGAGGAACTCCTCAAAAGTGGACCTCATGGGCCGCTCCATGTAATCCCTTGACTGGTGCTTTTTTTTTTTTCATCGGTGGTTGCTTTTTTTTCTTTTTTTTTTTCATTCTGCCTATTCTTAACCTACTTAAGAGTGCTCCCTCAACGAGAGGTTAAAACAGCAATGGATTCCCCAGGCTTAGTAAGAGGACAGGAAAGTCATGTGACAGATTTAAACAGTCAGTACAAATACAAAGCAATACAGTACACAAAACAAAATAAAACATAATATGGATTCACAAAAGGTAAGTGCTTGATTCTCCTAAGAAGCCCAGTCTGCCACTTCCGGTTGGTAAAACACATCATGCCACACTGTCCTACCCAGTCAGTCTTGTCTCCTTTCAGCTAAAGTCTCCAGCATCTACTTCAGCAATATTTTTTAAATTCTGCACCTTGCCTTACCAATACACTTGGACAACTCTTTAAGAAACTACAGAGGTTGTATACATAAACACACACATATCTATATATTATTATTATTTATGTGTATGTGTGTGTGTGTGTGTGTGTGTGTGTGTGAGCGCATGTATGCGTGCGTGCGTGTGTGTGTAGACATTCATGCTGCGTACACTGAGGTTATGAGCAGATAACTTTGCTCAGAACTGTGAAACTACAAAGCCATCAGTGAACTGCTTAACTCATAGCACACCTCAATGTGCCGTAGCTTGTTTAAGTTTCAAAAGGAAAGAGATTGCAGATGCAGCTGAGTTACTCCTGCCTGAGAAAGCTCCGTACGTCTGCTGTGTTGAGGTGCAAAACACACCCTCACAGATGGTTATTCACAAAGCACCAGTCGTGGAAGACAACGGTGTCCCTCTGCTTTCGGCGGTAATGGATCCGAGTGGAAGGCGCGAGGAGAAAATGAAAGAGAGGGACGAATGTCCCAAATCACGCGCTTCCCGACACCGAACAAAACAAACAAAACAAACAGACTCAAATCGGGAAGATTTGCAGCAAGCTATCTAAAGAAATAAAAGCGTCCTCTCCGTCCCGTCTCTCCCTTGTCCCCTCCAGCTATGAATCCAATTACCTCTATGTAGCACTTCCAACCACCTTCATTATACGCACAAACACCTCGTTGGAGCAGCGTCGGATTGTCGCCCGCGTGTGCACACGCATGTGGAGCCCATAATGAGAGTGTCTTGTTTACCAGCAGCTTGGCACTGCAGCTCCACAGAAACTCAGATGTGTTTAAATGCTAATAGGCTAGACTAAATGACCATTAGAATGGGAAAAGAAGCAGCCTAAATGCGAACTCAGATTCGTACCAGCGTTGAGTGGCAGCCTGGACTTCTTAGAGAACAAAAGGAAAGAAAAGTAAAGTAGATTTCTTCATGCCTTTTTTTCCCCCCCTCCTGGTACAGTACGTTGTCTTTAGATTATTTGTGTGCAGTCACAGCGTGCCTGCAGGGGCCACTGTTATTGGTCCATTCTGCCCACTACTGAGAAATCACAGACCTCGTGCAGCTCAGACAATGGAGTACTCTCCAAACCCTCAATATCCCTTAATCTAAAACATCAATCAGTCAAGCTCCTTTCTTACCAAAAAAAACCCCACGTACAATCAGTTTCATGCTTAGTTACAGGTTTTAAAATGTACTAGACAAGATGCCTGAAAACCTGTTTTACCTTTCGAGTTTCACATCTTGCTTTGCGGGTTTGGTCGCTAAGCAACCCGGTTGAGGGTTTGGAGACATAGACGCTCCGGCGCTGGTCAGGTGGGCAGCAGTGGCCTGCTGAGACATGCCCTCCAGTCAGTGGCAGTTGAGACAAAGATGCTCTCTTACAGACAGGGGGTCCACACACTGGGGGCAGGAGCCCTACATCATCCTCTGGCGCTGCCCAGACAGATGGCTAGGACTAGCGGGAGCACTGAGGAGAACATGTGCAGCCTGAAACAAGAGTAAAGAATCCCATTTCATCGCCTAACTCTGCGTATTTTTTTTTTTGCTGAGTTACACGATGATGACTAATTGTTTTGTTTGCTTAGTGAAGCTGCAACCAAATGGCACAGCTTCTTCTCCAAAATTAAAGAGACGGATTCTAAATCTCACATATTTAGCCAAACAAACAGTTTAATCGCTCACTTTGTGTAATTGCAGTAGGTTTTGTGATACGCTGAGATGTTTGTAATAGCTCTGCTATTTAGCACAGAGCTAAATTAATTCCTAATTATTACAATGAATGCCGTGATTGACAGAATCTGAAAAATAGCAAAAAGAAAAGGAAAGAAAAGAAAAGAAAAAACAGCTTGTGCTTTTTTCCATTTTTTAACAAAATGGAAATAAATGTTGCAGCACTTACAAGAGGCCCAAATATCACATGCAGTAATTGATGAGATAAATAGTAATCATAGAAGAATCTTGGTGTTAAGGAGAGTGTTTTTTGAGGCTATTCAGTGAAATTTCAGTTATTTAAATCCATAATCACATAACAACAGCAATATAGCCAGTTGTTTACACCAGATAAAAATTAGTGAGGTAATGTCCATTCCCGGAATTTTTTAGATGGACCTATCGATTCATGTAAGTCCATCACTGTCAGACATAAAGGCTTTTTCCCCACACTCAGATGGAGTGGTGGCCATTGTCAAACACAATTTGAGGCAAATAAGGAGGCAGCAATCCAAATCCGGTAAAAGCATAAACAAATAAGCCCATTTTGCTATAAATATGGCCCTTGAATTTGACCTCTGGGCCGCACTGGAAGTGTCGCTGACATTCACTGATGTCTTCTCAGAGACCGAGTGGCAGAGGACTTGTTGTTGTGATATTAAGCTTAATGAATGCAGCAAAAAGTGGGCATCTGTCTCCCTCACTGTCTGTTTCGGTCTCCGGCGTCCTGTGAGCTTACTGTGAGCTGACCCCTGGATAAACGGCATGGTGACACTGATCTCTAAAACCAGAGCCACTGTCCCCTGAAGCTCCTCAGAGCACGCTGAAAAAGCTTGCCTATTTAGAGGGGAACTGACTGCTAGTGTCGCTTCCATTTCACATCACAGAGGCTAACGGGATTGGCCATGGAATGGGATTTTCCTTCAAAAAGAAAGGGATTATGCCCTTTTATGTGAGAAAATATGGGTGGATGAGAACTTTGTGCTCCCGTTTTTCTCCCAGTCCTGTGGACCCTCGGGCCGTGATAAGCAGTGTATAGTGCAGACCTAACTAAAGCACAGGTTCAGCTCTCTCCCTCCGACTACAGCACAACGCATGCACCCAAAGCCTTTATGGCTCAACACGAGCTGGGATCAAAACTAACCAAAGTCACAAAACCTGCATGTAGGGCATTTTAATTTGGCAATCAAGGCATCGGTGTTGACAGAAAGCTCAGAGAGGGGAGGGAGAGCGTTGACGCCCACAGACCCAGGGAGGGTAATCTCCTTGCGGTCGTGGTGAGAAAGTGCTTATGGTAAGAAAGTCTTTATAAGTTAGTGATTGATGGAAGCCAGGTACGTATAATTGTGGAAAGTATTTGCGTTTTGCTGTTTTTTATAATGGTCTTTATTTTTTTCTGTTCGATGCTTTAATAGAATTCCATGCGTCTTATGAGTTTTCGTTCGGATCTGAATGTTTCTTTTTCAGTCATTCGTTTTGCAGAGAATTTCATTCTTCCTAACCCCTGAGTTCTGAAACGTTTGATTTTTCAGCCTTTGTTATTTTTTTGAATGAATAAGTGTTGTGTTGTTTATTTCTGTTGAATTTTAATTTGTGTTTCTCTTGGTTTGATTTCTGTGAAATTCCCTTCCTATTTATTTCTATCATTTGAACATGCTGTCAGAAATTTAAAAAAAAAAATATGCGATCATTCTAATAATGAACTGGGCTTGACAAAGGATATTTAAGAGTCTGTTCAGTATTCACCATAAAAAAAAAAAAAGAAATTCCCCCATTTCTGCTGGAAAAATAGAGAAATAATACATGCGGTAGCAAACACACCCAAATCCCTAAAGTGGCAGAGTGTGAGAAGTAGCTTTATCACACCTTTCACAAGCTTTTGTTGAGTACTTGCTTCGAGAGCTCTCACAAGATTAAAACCAGCCTTTTGTATTGATTTAAGAGTTCACACATGTGTAATTTCTAATATGTTTTGGTAGAGCGCTCCACAAGAAAAAAAACCCAAGCACTTTAACCAAATGGATTTCATAGACTTACAGATGAAAGGGTACGATGTTATCCTTAGTTTTACTGAAGGTACCTCTACTGCCAGAAATATATATGCCAACTAAGGAGAGTTGGATTTTGGGGGGGGGGGGGGGGGGGGGGGGGGGGGGGAGAAAAGGATAAGTAGACTTTTATATACAAATCTATGAAAGTTAATTAGGGAAGCATTGCTCATCACAACCTTGACATTGTTTAAAAAAAAAAAAAAAAAAAAGCAGTGCTCTAAGGTTTGTTAATGTATTTTTGGCTCATGTCATGTGGCCTGCTTTTGAAGACTGCAAAACAGCCCAGCTTTTAAGAGGAAGGCCCACTTGTTTCATTATTATGCATGTCATGTTGCATTCTTTCTTTTCTACATTTGCATTTGCCCTTTGAGTCTTTGAGGGTTTTCTTTTTTTTTTTCTTTTTTTCTTTTTTTTTTTTTTTCCTTTTTTACGTTGGTACTGTCTTGGCTTGTTTTTTCATTTGGTTTTTTTCCCTTTTATCATTTTCTTTTTCTCTCCCATATTTTTTTTGTTCTTCTTTTTGTTTTTCACCCCTCCTCCTCCTCCCTCCCCCCCCCCCCCCCCTTTCCCTCTTCCCTCTACTCCTGCTGCCTGACCAGAGCCCTCCGCCCCCCCTCAAGACATTAAGTGCAGCAGCTCCAGCTCCACCACCCTGCTGGTAAGTTGGCGCCCCCCTCCTGCCGAGAGCCAAAACGGCGTCCTGGTGGGGTACATAGTGCGCTACCAGGTGGTGGGAGCAGAGTCCGGAGCAGAGCCCTTGGAGGAGCCCCCGGTGCCACCCACATCCGAGCAAATCCTTCTACAGCGTCTGGAGAAATGGACCCAGTACCGAGTGACGGTCGCAGCCTCCACCACCGTTGGGCCCGGACCCGAGAGCGAGCCCCTGCTCTGCCGCACAGACGAAGACGGTAACTTCTGCGTTTGGATCACAAATGTAGCTCTTTTTTTAAAATGCAAATTGTCTCAGAAATAAGCTTTCTTTCATAGAGCCTCAAGACCTGACATTCTGAAAATATGAGGTGATTACTACCAAACTAGAATAGTGAATAATTCCTGGCTTGTAATGTTTTAGGCTGTAATTCCAGTATTACACTCAAGGGGACACTGCAAACACCATCTTAGCATTTTTTGTTGTTAACTTGCTAAGCTACTTTATCCCTGGTGTCTCATTTTTAAAGGCATCTCATCAGTGCTCAGAGACTAAGGATTATTGGATAATTCACAGACAGTGTGCACGAGCCAATGTTGTGGTCATTAGGTGATTAGCTGTGATGTTGCCAAGACATGATGAAAATATGATGTAAGACTGGAGAAGTTCTGCGGGGATCTGTTGATGAGAACTGAATCACCAGTCAGAAAAAAAGCAAGTAAAACATGTACTAACCCTGTCTATGAGGGATCTAGCATGAACTGAAAATGCTCCAATTGATCCACCAGGATTCACACTTGTCTCAGAAAGTGCTCAAGCTAGACTCTGGGAAAAGAATTCAAGCATTATACAGTGTTTAATGCATAGCTCACAGGTTAGGCTCTTTGGTGTTTAACATCACACAGAACAGAGCAGAAAAGGGTTGTTCAAAACAGCTCCCTCATTAGAAGAATGCCACCCACCTTAGAAAAAAAAGAAAAAAGGGGGGAAAAAAAGGTCTCGACATCCGTTTAATTTGGACATTGTGGCTGTGGACTTGAGAGCGGTGATTATGTCCGTCTGGCCAGCGAGTGTGAGAAATCAGTCACACGTCTTCTACGAGTGACAGCACTCTCTCTCTCTCTCTCTCTCTCTCTCTCTCTCTCTCTCACTCACTCTCTTTCTCTCTCAATGACTGACAGGCCTTGCTAAGGAGCCTAGCAACTAATCAGTGGCAAACACACTTAACATGCTGGTGGCCCCTCCCTCTGTTTTGTTGGGGGGGGGGGTTTGGTGTGTGTGCTGGGCTGGTGAGAGGGACTGGTGCAGTGATGGATATCTATGCTGTGGGTTGAGGGTGATGTTGGTTAACAGTTGTTGCCGAGGTCATTCAGAAGAGTCAAGATTTGAGGACTGGCCTCTCAGCACTCCCATGGGAAATATCATTTTAATAATCACTGTGTGTGGCAAAAACCCCAAGAAGAGGTTATAGTTCAGGTTAAGACATTATGTTGGAATCACCCAACATCTTGGCTGGTGCTCTAAAAGACTCAAAAGTTGGCTGTCTGCAGGAAGTTGTCAGTTTTGTCCAGTCCTCCAACCCCCATTAGCAAAAGGGTCATTCGTATTAACTGCTCTTGGAGCCATACAATACACACAAAAAAGCAATACACAGTAAACACAGGATTTAAACGCCAAAGCTTCACATAAAGAGGTTTTTCATTAGATTTAAAACGCCAAGTGTGAAGGACAACAGACAATTCTGTCTGCAGTTCTGAGAGAGGGAAATGATGAATGAAAAAAAAGTAATGGGTTGGTCAGGGTTTTGATGTTTGATTGCTTTCCTTTTCTTTTTCTTCTTTTAGGTGTAATTAAATGAAGTGCGTCATTTATTGCAGATAATTGTGATTGAGTCGCTTAAGTGTTTACAGGTTAAAACAGTTTGCTCTGTTTTGATGTAAGTGAACACTTGGGTACATGGTTATGCAACCATAATAAAAGTAGAAAATAAGTATGTTTTATATCTCATTAAAGTAGCATTCTTTACTAATAATATATCCTTTTTGTAATGTAATTTCTGGTTGATACTGCAGACAGATGGGCTGACAGAGCTGGAGTTATGATCGTGATTATATAAAATATTAGAGCATTTTTTTGGCGTGAGTCAACAGAGTTGTGGGGTCTTGGCCACAATGATAATTACCAAGTAGGAAGACAGAAAGCTGCTGCATACTCAGCTTCCATCTGTGTTCAGGTTATAGTAACATCCATCAGAGTACAGAATGGACTTCAGAAACATCAGTTCAAAGCCCGTATTATGTCTATGTGTGTACTGTGGGTGTGTAGATGCGTTAGTAATTTATAATACTTAATTATGTATTGTTTTTTCAATGTTAGTACAAGCAGTTAAAGGGCATGCATTAGGCTTTTGTCTCAGTTGTTATACATTCATATTCTTTCCCCTCACAGTGCCTGGGGCGCCCCCTCGGCGGGTGGAGGTGGAAGTGCTGAACTCTACTGCTCTCAAAGTGATGTGGCGTTCCCTGTTGCCGGGGAAACAGCACGGGCAGATCCGCGGGTATCAGGTCCATTACGTTCGCGTGGAGAACGGCGAATCACGTGGGCTGCCTCTCATCAAGGATGTCATGCTAGCTGACGCTCAGGTAGGTTAATTCCCCAACACCTCTTGTCTTTTGGCTTTACAGAGCAATCTTGGTCTAGTCCGCTCAGAACCGTCTTACAAGCCATGTTACGCAAATTTGCATTGAAACCTCTTCTGTACCAGCCCATAATATTAAGTGACCAAGTACTTGTAAATGCATCTAGGAATTCCTCTGGTGCAACGCTGTTATGCACTTATGCAAAAACCAACTCTGCCTCTGTGTGGAATTATAAGTGAAGGCATTCTAATCACAAATGCATTGTGTTTGTGACATGCACAATCACATGTATAAAAAAGCTACACTGTTATTATCTAGGAAGTTGTAATATAAAAATAGATGCATTAGGCCTCTTAATGTAAATTGCAGTAGCCTTTTATCTTTATGTAGGCAATAACCTGCCCTTTTAGGGGTTCAGTTTTACAAAAAAAAAAAGAAAAAATCATTTACAATGTTGACCATTACTCTCTTGTAAAATCCCAGCTGCTGTTGGCTGTGTTGATCCAGCACAGAGTACAGTGCACAAAAATGACTTTTCAGTTCATCAAACCAAAATAGATATGGATTTTTTTTTTTTTTTTTAGAGAAGAACTCCTAACCCTGAATGGTAAAATTTTGATTCATCCAATAATTATGTCATCAAAAAATAGTGTGAAACGACAGGAAAAAGCCCCACTATTTGTATCCTTCAAATGTCCTGTTCCATTAACTAAATCACAACCTGCTCTCTCCAATGCAAAAGCCAAGAAAAATGTCTCTGTTTAATGAGGCTTATTTCTAAGATGGAGAAAATTTCTTCTATCCAAGAGCATAACATTAATCCTTTTTACTTTAACATGCAACCTCAAAGTATGCACGAGGAGACATTACGCTGTTGATGAAAGCGTCTCTACCCTAAAATGGTAGTTGCTCGGAGACACATTACACGACAGAGCTACACCAACTGAATTGTAAGATGTTGGTAAAGTGTTTGAAAATATTTATTACATTTGTAGGTTTGCTCATTGGTATGTTGTGATTTATTAACTTATCACATCTCTAAAATATTGGTTTTATGATCTTGGGACCTAAATGTGCCTTGGGCATAAAAAGTGTATATTATTGGAAGCAGAGTTCATTAAGCATTTATAAAGCCTTCATGGTTCATTTATTACATTGATAATTTTACATAAGTGTAGCTCTTTGCAATCATGTAGCAAAAATGAGGGAAAGAGCCACAAAATTGAGAAATTTAATAAAAACATCCTTTTATGGAGCTCATGCTTTTTTTCCTAATTTTCCAACTGTACTTTCGGGACGTTGGCTGTCTTCTCTCCCTGGTCTCCAGTGGGAGTATGTTGACCCACTTAAAAAAAAAAAAAAAAAAAAGAACACTCCTTGGTTTCCCTCCATTTCTGTATTGCACCACTTCTTTCCTCTCTCATACTTTTCTTTCTTTCCCCTCTCTCCTTCTGTCTCTTTTTTTTCTCTGTCTTTCTGAAATCGCTTTCTCCCTCACTCTCCTTACGGGGTGGGGGGGGGGCGGTTAGTGGGAGAAGGACGATACTGCAGAATATGTGAGTATAGCATTGACGAATGCTCGACGTAGTCAGAGAGTTGGAACCGTTGCATCTCTCTTGCTACTGTGTGTCTTCAGTTAATAGAAAGTGACATTTCACCATCCGCCAGAACGGCGGTGAGAAGTCAAATTGCAGGAGATGACTCATTCGTGTCATTTAACGACATAGAATATGATATAGCGTTTGACACACCGTGAGAGTTAAAAGAGCAACTTCAGTCCAGTGACGGCCAATTAATAAGCACGCCTGATGACGCACAGATGGGATGCAATGTCTACCTCTCTTAAGACCTACTAATGGAGTGCATGTGAGTGCAAGTACACGTGTGTGTACGAGTGTGTGTGTTTATTTGTATAGTGTTGTGGTGGATTGTGCTGGTGCCATGAAGTGTTGTTTGTCTGTGTGTGTCCATGTGTTTCTGTATGTGTGTGTGTGTGTGTGTGTGTGTGTGCTGTGTTTGTAATTGTATTTTATCCCTAGGAAAAGCTGTATCCCAACTACGATCAACCACATCTTTTTCATGTTGATTTAATCATTATTTTATTTTTTTTCTGTACATTTCTATTTTGTTGTTGTTGTTTCATTTTGGGTTTTTTGTTGTTGTTGTTGTTGTTGTCATTTGGTTACAGCTAGACACAGCTGTAACCTGTGTGACCCAAACATTTGCATGATTGTATTGGTGGGGAAGTGATGGACAGTGTTGTCATTATATTTCAGAACCATGGACAGCTGCTTTCTAAAAAAAAGAAAGAAAGAAAGAAAGAAAGAGAAAACAGCTCTCTACTTCTCTGCAAACACGAAGCATTCATTTTCCCTCCTCTGTTAGGAGAAAAAAAACATCATCAGCATTGATCTAGGCATCCACTTTCATGTGGTGTGTGTGTGTGCGTGTGTGCACAGATTACTAGCCGACACGATGGAATTAATTATTCAGCTGAGAATGTTAGCAAGCACTGTTTGCACAGAACGTCCCTGCATTAATTCACTCTCACGTTTTTTACCCAGGCTACCCACAGCCTGCAATCCATAATGAATGAATACTAAATACCAAAGCGTAGGGACTCTGTTTTTGCTTGGCAAATGAGCAAAAGGCCAAATAGCAAAATGACCAGAATGCCTGAAATAGCAGTCACTGGTAAATAATCCTAAATGGAAATAGTTTACAATAAGCCGAATTTTGCTCAACAGAAACTGATCTGACGTCAGTTTAAATTCACGGCATGTGTGACAGTAAGACCTAAATAGTGTCATCTCCAGGGGCTTTTTTTCAGATTTAAGCTAGTGTCAACATAATACAACAGGGGGGTTCAAATGGAAGCCTTGACATTGCAGGTGAGGTTGCACAGAGCTGGGAAGGGTGTAGACAAGGGAAATGCTGATCTTTCCCCTTGTCCATTAATCACAGGAGATGGTCATTGGAGGCCTGCAGCCTGACACAACATACTCCATCACTGTGGCCGCATACACCACCAAAGGAGACGGTGCCCGCAGCAAGCCCAAACTGGTGGTAACCAAAGGAGCAGGTCAGTACTCACACTGTTCTCATTGCCATCGACAGGGTCCTCAGGCAGGTGTGTGAGCAAAATGAAGGATATAAAGGAATTTGGGAGAGAAGCAAATAGACCATACTGCACATTTACACAGCCCTCACATGAGAGACGCAACGACAGACTGATGTGTGTGTGTGTGTGTGTGTGAGAGAGAGAGAGAGTTTATGTGTGTGTGTGCGTGTGTGAGAGTGTGTGTGTGCGTGTGTGAGAGAGAGAGAGAGAGTTTGTGTGTGTGCGTGTGTGTGTGTTTGTGTTTGTGAGAGAAAGAGTTAGAGAGACAGAGAGAGTTTATGTGAGTGTGGGTGTATGTATGAGAAAGAGAGAGAGTGAGACAGAGAGAGAGAGAGTGTGTGTGTGTGTGTGTGTGTGTGAGAGAGAGAGAAAGAGAGAGATCAGAGAGGGGGGGGGGGGGGGGTTTTGTGTGTGTGTGTGTGTGTGTGTGTGTATGTGTTTGTATGTGTGTGCATGAGAGAGAAATCAGAGAGAGACCGAATTTATGTGTGTTTGTGTGTATTTGCACATGCACAAGAGAATAACCGATGAGTAACAGACTTTACGGTAAGGATTCCTCCGTAAACCTGCCATAACTCAGCTTAGTCTAGACAGGCAATGGCCTTCTAGTTGAGAAGGCAGTCCCTTTTGCACCGTGTAAATGGCCATCTCGCTCCAGGGGAGAGAGCTGTGGCTAACACCTTTATGGAGAGAGACAGAGATTCAGAGACCAGACCCAACTGCAGAGAAAAAAAATACCCTCAGGTCACTCTCCCTCTGCACAGACTGTCTTGTACAGGTTAAACTCTGTTGAATAGAGTCAGTACAAAGCCAGGACTGAAATGAGGCACTTGAAGCTCCTTTAAGGAGGCATAAGCTGTGCTCTGGTCGGGCAGAGGCACTGGGCTCTGTTTCTGATGCTGTGGCACCTTCAGAAGCCCTTCTGACAGACCTCGAGCGTGACAGGTGCGCCTGTTGCGAGTGTCAACGTGTGACAACGCCTCAGCGGCTGCTTGTCACTTTCGTCACCTGTCTCTCTCTCTCTCTCTCTCTCTCTCTCTGTCTCTCTCTCTCTCTCTCACACACACAGACACACACATACACACACACACTCGCACACACGCACTGACTGATCTGTGATGGCCACACACTCCATCCCTCAAAGATAGTTTTCTCTTATATTCTCTTTGTGAAACTGTGGAGAAACAGCTTAAGCTCGCTAAATAAATAAATAAAAAGGAGTAAACAAATAAAAAAAAAGAAATAAGCAGGGAAAACTGGCTTAGCCAGACGTGGGTAAAGAGCTTCACGCCCTTTCATGTGACAGTTGTGCCAGGAGCTCGGCCATGGGGCTCAGTAAATATTTCAGACACTGGCATGCACCGTTTTGGGATGGGGAGGTGAGGAGGGGCAGTGCGCTGTCAGACAACTTAAGCCCTGTCTGCTTCACGCTATTGATAAGACGCAAACCCCTTTCCAAGCGTTTACGGGTCTAGCGCTGCATGCTAAGTGTCGCCTGTATGTGCTAGCCTTGCTCCTTTCCTCTCTGACCATCAAAGGTGACAAATCTTCAGGATTCTCTTCACCCCCCCCCCCCATAAATGAATGGTTTACCTATGACCTCAGAGCTTCCACCAAACACCGAGTGGATGTATTCCTTTAAAGTAGATTTGTAGCCAGTATCTGCAGTGTATCTGGTTCTCGGTGAAATGGAATGTGACACGTCCCAAACGCTTTTGTATTCATGTGATTAAAGTTGTTTGGAAAGAGCATTAGCAAGAGTGTAAAAACCAGAACACTGAGTTGATTCAGGTGTTTTTGGATGTGTGTGTGGGTGTGTGTGTGTGGGGGGAGCTGTTTGCAATAGGGGCTCCATGTAGGAATGGATTGAGCAATACTGTCCTAATATAACAATATGTTAAGGGTTATTTCAAAAGGAGCCATAAATCAAGCTGTTATCTTCACAGCACATGGCTGATTGATAGAAGGAGTGCATTCAGATTGGAAAAATATATTACTACTTCATACCACTTTGATCTCATGCCCATGTCCTGTTATTGATTTCCCTTTGATTTGTGCTGTGTTGTCTGAGAGGGAAAACCTAGACGAGATGGATTGTTGCTCCATCATATACCTCTCTCTCTCTCTCTCTCTCTCTCTCTCTCTCTCTCTCTCTCTCTCTCACCCTTTTGAGCTGGGTGCCTGCTCTCTACAGTTCAGTTACGGAATATTCTGTGGGAATAAAAAAAAGATACTTTTTTCACCATGACTAACAAACAAATTGAACTGCTTTGTTCGCCGACACTATCACGCGAAATGAACATAGTTGCTTTATCAGAAAGTATCGTCCTTCACTTCTCGCGACCCTGGGCCGGCTTCAGCTCCCACTGGACCTGAGTTTTCATTTACGCACCTTGTTCCTCGTACCCAAACACAGACAACACTCTTCTCCTCGTCCTCCCATCCTCCCTCCGCACTCACGGGAGTCAGAGCAGATTGCGTCTGGGCGCAGGCCCGGAGGTTCCAGTAATGAGCGTTTGGACTGGCTCGGCCGAGGAGGATGTCGTCTGGAAGTCTCTCAACCCCCCCCCCCCCCCCCCCCCCCCCCCCCACCCCCACCCCCAAGACCTCAGGGCTATTCCTTCCTCCTAATTGGGCTCTTTAGTAGACCCACTGGCTCTCCTGCTGATTGCATGGGGCAAGATTGCCACATTTGGATGAGGCTGTTCCATTTTCTTTCTCTCTCTCTCTCTCTCTCTCTCTCTCTCTCTCTCTCACTCTCTCTCTCTCTCTCTCTCTCACTCTCTCTCTCTCTTTTGTGACAGATAATGATGCTTTGGCCATGCCTGTGTCTCCCAAACGTGGCGCCCTGTGCTTAATAGTCATAAACAGCACACTCAGTTCGCAAACGGTGTGAATGATGGACCTTTTTTTTTTTTTTTTTTTACTTACAAAAGAAAGAAAAGAAAAACAATTAAAAAAAAGAGCAAGGGCTGCAGGTTCACTGAAGACCTTGGCTGTCAGATGCCAGGAGTCTACGAGCATACAAATGCAATTTCTCATCATAGCTTCTAAATAAGCTGCATGGAAAACATTTTCAATTAAATTTGCCCTCCATTGCGTGCCAGACTCAGCCTCTTGGCTTTTGCTGATATTAGTTGCGGGCAAAATGCTGTGGAGCACTTTTGAATTGCTAGCTGCCACTGCAGCTAGCTGAAGTGTTTTACACACTCTAACTCACTGTACGTTGTAGCGGCAGGTTAATCACCAGATAGTTGAAGGTTATTTTTTCTCTGTCTCTCTCTCTCTCTCTCTCTCCCCCAAGCTTGCTGGCTCAGTCTGTTCACCTCCCATCTCTGGCTCTGAAGATGAGAAGGGCAGACAGAGAGAGGGGAAATGAGAAGCCATACAAAGAGAGAGAGAGAGGAAGGGGAAGAGAGAGAGAGAGAGAGAGAGAGAGAGGAAGGGGGAGAGAGAGAGAGAGGAAGGGGGAGAGAGAGAGAGAGAGAGAGAGACAGGGGACGGGGGTGAGGAGGGGGAGGGGGGGTAAAGAGGAAATGAGAGTGAAACACAATCCTTTCTCAATCAGGGGCTATGTGTCAACAGTGGCCATTAATGCCGGGCCTGATGGGAAACGTGCCTGTGGCTCCAGCATGAGGGATTGAGAGAAGTGGTGGGCAGAGTCAGGTGAAGGGTGTTTAGGGATGGGGGGGGGGGGGGTACAATCAAGGTGGCAGTGACCCCAGCTGTCCTTGCTTTCTGGGAGATTACGCTGCATCCCGTGTCACCTTCATAAGCACTCTCACTCTCTCTCATTCTCTCTTCCTTTCCTTCTCTTTTTCTCGCTCTCTCTCTCACTCACTCTCTTTCTCTGTCTCTCACTCACTCTCTAGTAACACTGTTCTGTGTTTATTGTCTTGCTGATTTACTCTTACTGGAGTCTTCTCTGCCATTGCCTCTCTGCCTGCTTACCACATTCTCACTGTCTACATATAATTTAAGCCCAGGACCAGTGGAAAGCCTTGTTATGGTCTTGATTACCAGTCTGTTAGGAAGTAATGGTACATGCATTTGTATGTACTCTGTTTGAGGGTGGCAATTCCATTACTTCCAATTCAATTTCCCTTCACCCAGAAAATGCCCATTACGTGCACAAATAAAAAACAGCACAAGCAATAAAATGAGATCAGGATGTCTGAGCTTGTGTGTGTGTGTGCGTGTGTGTGTGTGTGTGCGTGTGTGTGTGTGTGTGCGTGTGTGTGTGTGTGTGTGTGTGTGTGTGTGTGCATGTGTGTGTGTGTGTGTGTGTGTGTGTCTGTGTGTGTCCACCCCCACCTCTGCTCCTACAGTATATCTTTTGGATTTCCTGTTCCCTTCGAACAGTCTGCTTCTCTGCTATGGCCAGGCCCAATTTGAAGGGAATACGCATTTGTCTGGAGCCTCAATTTTGAGGCACAGCAAAAGAATTAGTTCTGCTTCACACTGCTGGTAAAGGAGACTGTATATGAGTGACTTGAAAAATGTTAATTGCAAATATTGACCAATAAACAAAGACATACGACAGCTCCAGGGCTCTAAGCATGGCATGAAGATTCTTTGAGATATTCAAGTGCAATTTTGCAACTATGCCGTTTCAAATTGTGAAATTATATATTGCACTCTTATTTATGAAGTATCTGAATCATGGCATTTTTGATGTTCGGTCTCATCAGTGGGATTTTACTGTGAGCTTTCTGATTTCTGCTTATGCGGACATTTTGTATCAATCACTTCAAACACTAATCCGATGAATAGCGTTTTAATTATGACTAGAAACTAATTATCTAGCACTTGATTTGTCAAATCATGTGTGTAACTTCTATTATCGCTACAAATGAAATTTTCAGTTCTGTGAATCCAGTTAAGGCAGTTATGTGTAAAATAGTGTTTTAGGAGGTGGAATTTTCTGAGAGCGATAATGAAAAATGTCAATGTGAACTGGATGTAATTAAGGTCAATCGAAATTTCTCTCCTCTTTTTGTGCTTGTAGTACCTGGTCCTCCCTCTCTAACTGTGAGACAGGACTCAGAGAGCTCTGCGTTTGTGCGCTGGCAAGCCCCAGAGTCTCTGCCCCCCGGCCTGGAGGTCCAGGGTTATCGGCTCCAGTTTGGTCGCAAGGACATCAGCCCTCTGGCCACGCTCGAGTTCGGCCCTCAAGAGCAGGAGTACAGCGTCAACAACATACACCGAGGCGCCACGTACGTCTTCAAAGTGTCAGCCAAAAGCCGTTCGGGCTTCGGAGAGGAAGCTACACAGGAGCTTGACGTTCCTGAAGAGGTCCCGCGTGGCTACCCTCAGATTGTCGAGGGCTCAAACATCACTTGCTGCTCGGTGCAGTTCGCCTGGTTACCTCCTGTCCTGGCCGAGCGAAACGGTGCCATCACCGAATACACGTTGGCGTACCAGGAGGCAGGAGCAACTGGCACTCCCCTTGAGCTCCGCCTACCGGCAAGCCAGTCAAGTTACACGCTCAACAGCCTCAAACCCAACTCCGTGTACGACGTGAAAATACGTGCGCACACCAGTGTAGGTGCGGGGCCCTACAGCCCCCTGGTCCAGTATCGAACAGTGGCCCTCGACACAGGTAGGGCTTGCTTGTTTCTCCCCATCTCCCCTCCATTGGGGGAAAACAGTTAATCCCTTATGAAAACACAAAATTACCAAAAAAAAAAACTGCCTGCACCACGACCAGAGTACTAAAAAAATTACAAAAGTCAAAAGTGAATGTTTTGCGGGGGACACTCACTTCACTAACCCAAAAGGTAACCAAGTCAGTAAGTTACAGTCAGTCAGTTTGAAAAGGGAGGAGCCTCAGGCTCTTAAGGTAAGTGCTGATTGGTCAGACATGTCTTGCCAGCACACTCACGCCTTCAGTCACATACCCCCAAGTATGCCAAGGTAGGCTTTCAGAAGAGAGAAATCACCACTCTAGAATCGGTTTAGCGAGTTCTTAGCAGGTTTTGATTCTTTGGGGTTTTTTGTTTGTTTGTTTGGGGTTTTTTTTTTGGTTTTTGTTTTTATTTATTTTTCTATTTGCTTCTATTTTTTGGTTATGAATCTCCAACTTTTCTTCTCCTTTTTCCCTCCCCCCCACCGGGATGGTTTGCGGCATGGCATCCCATGATGCACTGCTAACGACTGTCGGCATGTTGTGTTTGGTTCTGTCCTCGTTCCCTGTTGGTGCCCTCTGTTGGCAGTGCCTGTCCAGACTGTGATGCCATTCAGCACTGAAGGCTTGTGTATAGAGCTGAAGACTTAGCCCTGAGCTGAGACACTGGAGTCTGGTGTGGGTGGCTGAATGGACTAAGCTGGTATGGCACTGCCAGCAGGGCAAGGCAGCGTTGCAATCCTGTACTTCATGGGTCTGTCTCCACCAGTCGCGTGTTGTTTGTCTTAACCAAGCGCCCCATGTCCCCCTTCCTCGCCCCCCCCCCCCCCTCCTTCACAGCGATCACCACACACCGCTCACTCCGAGGGACCCCCTCCGCCCCTGGGAATAACAGCTCAAGAGCCACTTTCTCTCTCTCTCTCTCTCTCTCTTTCTCTTTCTCTCCCTCTCTCTCTCTCCATCTTTTTCTGTCTTTCTGTGTCCCCGTTCTGTGCTACTCTTACTGAGTCTTTTTTTTTTTCTGTCAATTTTCTCGACCTAACAGATGTTCCTAAAAACTTCACGGTGAAGTTGGTTACCAAGACAACAGTACTTCTGACCTGGAAGTTTTCAGAGAGTAGGCTGCCGTACCTCTGTATGGTGAGTGAAGTAGCGTAAGATTAAAGTCCACAGCACTATAGAGAAGCGGTTAGGCCCATTACACATCACTGCCACTCACTCTAAGCTCAGCTAACCCACACAAGGCGGCAGTTCAAAACCTGATATTCCCCTGTAATTTTTTTTTTTGCCGCAGACCAGTATCTCTTTAGAGCTGCACTGGGCTTTTTAAAGGTGTATGGTTCTGAGAAAGAACAAAAATATAATTAAACGGGATTTATCTGGAACCAGTAGTAGTTAACAGTGAGTTCCTACAGCTGGAATAACAATAATTTCTTGACTGAATTGAAAGACTGAACGTGAAATGAGGTGAAGTGAAAGTGAATCGAAAGATGGGGAGTATCATTGGTATCTGTGTTCACCCCCAAGATTGAGAGCAAAGGTCAGAAGGTGAGCGTTGATGCCCGGGCCACCAAAACTCTCATCACCAACCTGAAGCCCAACACCACTTACGAATTCCGCATCAGCTGCCTAGAGAGCGGAGATGGAGGGCCCCGGCACCGGGTGGTGGCCCGAACCGCTCCGGCCATCCTGGTGAAGAAGCCAGAGTTGGACGTACAGCGGGAACCAGAAAACGTCCTCACCATCATCTTCCCCCCTCTGGAGACCAAAGAAATGATCAGGTGAGGACTGGTTTCTCTTGATTCCAAATTTCACACTCAGGGTCAAATTTCCAAGGGCCTTTGTGGACTTTTGCCCATCGTATCAAACCGATAGCACTTGAGTCACAGAATTTACTTCAGTTAAATGTTCTTGTAAAACAGATCCTTGAGATCATTAGAATGTCATTAGAATGGAGTTTGGTCCCTCTGTTTACAAATATGTGAACTATTTTTACCTTCAGTTTCCTCTGTCCCATTACCTTTTATATAGTAGATCTAGATTACTCTGTAAACATTTTGCCATGACTCATGTGAAAGAGTTTATATCTTTTATAGAATTCTAGCACATTTTTTGTTTGATGTGGTATTGACAAAATGAATGAATCGCCTGTGTGTTTCCAGGGCTGTGTATGTAGTAGTGGTCCCACTGAAGAAGGGCAGGGTGGCATTCAGACAGAATAAGAACCCTGATGAGATGGACCTGGAGGAGGTGAGTGTCATGGCAACAGTAGTCTCATTCCAGAATGTTTGCCCCCTCTGAATTCAAAGACCTAAATGGTAGTTCGTCCACACTGAGCATTGAGGGAGCGCCCAGTGAAGACTGATTTGAGGGTGTACCTTTTATTGCAGAAAGTGTGTTAGAGAAGAATGTTGGTGGCATTGTTGTGTTTGAGTTTTCTGAGTGCCACACTGAGTACTACAAGTTTCTGAAGTGGTGGCAGTTTTTTTTTTTCTTCTTCAAATCACATTTTATTCATGTCTCCCTCGACTCTTCGCTCTCAGACACGTGCCAGCTCAATCCATTCGTCCTTGAGCGGCGGTCGGATTTGGGATTAGTAGTTTTTTCATTTCTTTAGCACGGCCCTTCATTTTTGTTTGGTATTGTTTTCTTCCTCAGGTTTAGGAGTAATATTCATTTAGTCTGGGTCCTTTGCCAACAGGCATCACACTGAGAGAGAGAGAGAGAGAGAGAGAGAGAGAGAGAGAGAGAGAGAGAGAGAGAGAGCGAGCAAGAACTTGAAAAAGCACTCTCAATTTGGAGTGTGATCCCTGATTCTGTAAAACATCTGATTTTGTCCTTTTTCAAAGATTTTTCCGTTTCATCTCATCTATACTGAATGCCACTGTTTTTCTCTTTTTCTCAGCTGCTGAGAGACATTAATCTCAAACAGCGGCACACGAGAACTATACGACAGCTCAGGCAGGTGGACCTGAGCAAGCCCTACATTGCTGCCAGCTTTAAGCCCACTTCCATGCCCTCGTCTTTCACCCTGGGAAACCAGATGGTGTATGGAGGTTATATGAACCATGCCTTGGAACCCCAACAAGAGTATGTCTTCTTCCTGCTGGCTGAGCTCAACAGCACTGATGGGGTAAGCAAATGTTACCACACAGTCTGAAAAACTGTATCGCTACAGCATACTGTTAGCATTTTTCATTTCTAGAGACTTTCCTTACGGTTTGTGGCTATTTGTGTTTGTGCAGAAAATGTTTGTGACAAGCCCGTACACAGAAGTGGCTGTGGCTCCGTACGTGGATTCCGTACCTGTGGACACGCCCGGAGACGGGCTAATTTGGGTGGTGGGGCCTGTACTGGCCGTGGTCTTCATCATCTGTATCGTCATCGCCATCCTGTTGTACAAGAAGTGAGTGAGGAGAACGAACGCCTCAGCTGCTAAGTTTCATATACAGGAGCCACTGTGCGCCGCTAAAGCTTTTTTGCTTTTTTGCTTTTTTGCTTTTTTTTTTATTGTTTTTTCGCCCATAGCATGTTTTGCCCTCTCACAACAGTAACAGTAAACAAGTAACAGTTTGCTTGTTCCTTCTGAAATCAAGGGAGTTCTAAAAATGAATGGGCTAACTCAGGTGCTTGCTAATAACAGCTAAAATGAATGTGGCAATAGGTGAACATGACAGACATCTTTGCTGCTGGTTTGTGAGTCTTTGAAAGAGTGAAAAGAACAACTCCAGCCTGAATGCTTTTAACAAGCTCTCCCAGCCACTGTCCTTCACTCTAGATTATATTACCTTTAGCTGTGTCCTTGGTCTAGACTTTTGTCTGGCCTAGCAATCATAACTGTTTCCCTTGCTGGCTGACTCTCACAAGACACTTCAACAGCCTGTGTCATGATGCAGATGAGATGTATCTAGCCGGCAATGCTCTGCTACCCCTGTGAATTTTAAATGCTCTTTATTGATTTTCTTTCTCCTCTCTCTCTCTCTCTCTTTCTCTCTCTCTCTCTCTTTCTCTCTCTCACTCTCTCTTTCTCTCCCTCTTTCTCATTTCTCTTTGTGTTGTGTTTTTTTACTCGTTATATATTTATTTCACTCTATCGCTTTCTTTGGAAGCAGCAAGCCTGACAGGTAAGGCTTAGCTGTACTTCATTACTGTTGCTTTTCTGGTGGAGAAAATAACCTGTCTCAGCATAAAAGCTGTTTTTTAATTTGATGAAGGAAAAGAAAAGCGAGGTGGGGGGGGGGGCAGTGTGTGTGTGTGTGTGTGTGTGTGTGTGTGTGTGTGTGTGCTCCTTCATTCTCCCAATATGCCTCTTAGTTGTTGTCATTCACTGTTTGGTGTGTGTGTGTGTGCGACTGTGTAGTCCATGTAGCATGGCAGAAAGGGCATTTGTGTATTGTCCATTTATTTGTGTAATTTTTAAGATGATTTTACAGAAATTGTACTTTCATCGTTGGCACTGATGTTTGCGTAGACAGGGTATTATTAATGATCTAGACAGATTTGCTGCGTTTACCCATCACATCCCTCTTTAGGAAAGTGTTCACAGAGAATGTGAGACTGGGAATGGAGATTTAAGAGTGGTTTTTTTTTTAGAGAGTGTTGGCTTACAGCCATACACAGGATAAGGTTTCTGTCTTCTGTCTTAAGGCTGGATATTTGGTTTTGTTTTGTCTCTTTATGGTAGTTCTCTGTTTTATCTGTACCCCCAAAGCAGCAAACGTAAGGAGTCAGAGCCTCGGACCAAATGTCTGCTCAACAACGCAGAGATCACCCCTCACCACCCAACAGACCCAGTGGAAATGAGACGCATCAACTTCCAAACTCCAGGTACACAAACACACGTGCATCATTCTGCAAAGAAACACTAAACACTCTTTTGAATATGAAAAGTTATTTTCAAAGCAAGTACACATATACAATAACACAAATATTTACACGCACACACACCCACCCACACACACGTACGCAAGCACACACACACACACACACGCATACACACACCCCTTCTTGCTTGTCTGTAAAATCGACTAGGATGTCATCCAAGAATCACTGTCCTGATTAAAGATCATCGTTCTATCCTACCATGCTGGAAAAAGAGAAGAGTGCAATTCTTACATTCTTCATTTGTGTCGACTCCTGGAATGCCTCAACTCTAGTGGTTTACTTACCACTACCATTCATCTTTGTGTGGAGCAAAACCAGTTACACTTTTTTTTTTTTTTTTACACATTTGGTTAAGAGGGTTCAGTTCTAGCATTCCTCTAAACCATGGAAAAGTATGGAGGCTCAGCTCAGTTCTACTGGAGCTTTTTTTTTTTTTTTTTTCATAACCCCTCCTTTTCGCTCACAGTCTGCAATTCAGCCAGAACAAGACACAGGCTTTTGTCTTCTCCAAATCCCCCTGTTCAAAGAACATTATATCCTGTTCTCATTTTCTCCGACTTTGGCCGCTAAACCCGGCCTGACATTTCTGCGCTGTTCTGTTTGGCGATGTGGAGTGAGTGTGTCTCTCTCTGTCCCCTCTCTCTTTTCCTTTCTCTCTCTCTCTCTCTCTCTCTCTCTCTCTTTTTTTTTTCCACCTTGTCCATCTTCTTCCTCCATCCATCAAAAGGCTTTTGTTTCAAAGGCTTCAATCTCGCTGCGGGAAAAAGTGTGACACACACACACACACACACGTAAGAGCCACCTATCCGTATGTTATATAAAGACAGAAAGAGGAATGTTGAGAGAATAGGGCAGATAAAATGGAAGAAACAATGAGCTGTTACCAGGTCACCACAGCCGAATAATTCCTTGTAGTCCTCACTCCACTGGCGGGCAGTGTTTCCACAATTCCTCTATTATTAGTCTGTAAATGAGCATAAATGTGCTCAAATCTTATTTGTCAATTTTTCTCACCTCACTACATTCTTCCAGCCTCATGAAGATGAAGAAGAGGAAGAACAAAAAAAAAAACTTTAAATCTTCCCTTTCAGCCCCGTCCAGCTTATTAATTGAGCGCTGTTCCGTTTGCCGTGCGCCATCATTCTGTTCAATTGGGCTTTGTCATTATCTCTCTGCTTTGAGGATTTAATTTAAACGGACGTTTTAGCCCAATTAAGTGAGGCGACGAATGTTTCGCGACATTTCCATCAGCTAATAGTGGCCATTGTTCAAATGACGACACTTGAGTTCGCCTGGTTGAGTCATGCATATGCTTTAACTGTTTGAGCGTGGAGCCATGCCTTGGGTTTGCTCTGTTGTTTATGTGCAGCATGCGTGCGTGTGTGTGTGTGTGAGAGAGAGAGAGAGAGAGAGAGCGTGTGTTCTCGCTCGACTACTGTCAGTTAATATGTGCGCATCTCGAGGGGAAAAACGTGGCTCTGCCATTGTCTTCATTTGCGGCCAGTGTTGGGCGCGTGGATTTGATCGGCTGATGCTGAAGCTCTGCCCGACAGCCATTAGCCCTTAATTCTTCCAATCTTTCTTCTCCTCCTCTCCACCTTAAAGAAAATACACCGCCTTCCTCGTGTTCTGTCTCTCCAGACTCACAAACACACACATAGACCTCCTCCAGCTTTCTGCTTGTCTTCCTGATGAAGAGCAGCTGTAGAGAGAAGATTTATAGACCTCCCTCTATGTTTAATTAGTCTTTGTCACACTGAAACAAGGGTAAGGATAGCATGGGCCTTCCTAGGGATGCTCATCGTGAGCTGATTTGATCAGCTCATCCACACTCATCCACACTCATTAGTGCTGGACCAGCTCCATGTAATTTTCCATCTAAGAGAAGACAGTGATTTTGTTGTATGGCGTTCAGTGACTTAGCACTCTGTGTATGTTTTCTTCTAGTTTGAAGTCACTGGCATCTTTTACTATACTACTTTGAGTGTAAGAGCCCCTTGGACACATGCATCACAGATGGTCCAATTTGCTTGAACAGAAGTGTAAGAGATCTCACGGTCTCTTTCCCCTTTGGTTCTGTCAGGGGCTAGACAACGTTTTCACTTTAAACTGTCGGCTGCACGTCATCCTGACAGTCAGTCGGCTCTTAAACCTTTTTGACTGATTTTTTTTTTCTTCTTCCCAATATTTTTATTTTATTTATCCCTCCACTCATTTATTCTCATTTACTTATTTATGTGGAAGGGATGACTATCCTCAAGTCATCCTCTCCACAACCTCTTTACTGTCAACCGCGATAAGAAAACACCTCCTGAAATCATGAAACAGAATCTATTTTTGTCTTTTTCTACACTCAGTTATTACTACTGAGTATAAACACTTAATAGAAGAGCTCTCTCAATCAAGCAGAAGCATTGAACACTCGTGGCGAAACAGTCAACTCTGATTGGATTTTGCCGACGGGTGGGAGGGTCAGTGTTGAAATGAGTGGCCTACTTTTGCTGCCTGCCTGACTCTCTCTCTCTGGCGTCAAATTCAACACCCTGCCTGCCCCCACCCATCAAAAAAAAAGGGAGGGGGTGTCTGAATTATTCAGGTTGGGGGGGGGGGGGCGTTGTCCACTGTGTTGCTTGATCAAAAATGCAACGACTTTGAGAAGGAATGAAGAAAAGTAGTGAAGGATTATGTGCACCATGCGATGGATGTGACACCTCACCTTTTTACTGGCCTTCTATTCGTTTGTTTTTTTTCAGCCTTGTCATTTTTCTGCATTTCAGGGTTCGCTTTGCCATTTAAATCATCAGCATTATAAAAGGATTCTATTTTTCTTTCTTTCTTTTCATGTTTTGCTGTTTTTTTCACAGATTCTGGTCTGAGCAGTCCTCTAAGTGAAGACGATTTTCACTATGAAAGTTAGTTCCCGTGTACAGTAATGCGCTCCTCTGTCAATTTGCATATTTTTAGTTTTCCATGTTCGCACTGCCCCGTTTCCAAATACTGTGTTTTGTTTTTGTTGTTTTTTTGTTTTGTTTTTTTTATTTTGTGTATATTTGCATTTTTTTCCACGAGCTGCAAAGTCAGCACTAATTTCCTTTTATATTCTATAACACGCAGTTTGAAGTTTGTTTGTTTTTTTTGTTTTTTTAATAATTTTTTTTCTCCTTCACTCGCTCTATTCTCACAAGCTGTTGGCTGCTCATTAATTCACAGTGTAACCTTTGCAATCACTGATGAAGTAGAGAAGAGTTTTTTTTTTTTTTTATACCATGGTCTTGTCTCTACTTCTCCCTTTCCTGCTTCCCCCTGCTGCTCCCATTCCAGTCTCAACTGATGGGGTCTTTCTGCCGGCAGAGATAACGAGCAGAATTAATTAAACCCTCCGCAAACAACAGTCCGACATTTGATCACCTCCTGCTCAGTGAAAGGAGAAACAAGAAAAACAGGGTTTTCTTTCTTTCTTTCTTTCTTTTTTTTAATTTACCAAGACTCACAGAGCATTTCCCTTTTATATGTAAATAAATATGCAGTGAAAAAAAAAAAAAAAACTGCTCTTCTCCTCGCAGGGATATCCAAAGGAATCATTATTCCCCTTTCCCCATTGTCTGTGAATTGGAGATTGGGAATGTATAATTAGAGGACAGCTTGTTCCCCATTCTCACTGCTCTCGTCTTGATTGCCGGGGAAAAAAAAAAAAAAAAGACAGGAAAAAGCATTTGGGAAGTCGAGCAGAGGGAGGGGGCTTCATGGTGGTTAAAAATGACATCTTGTCCTTGAAGGAATTCTGATACTGAATATCCTTTGAGTAAATAAACTTATCCTGCAGCATCTAAATAAGAATAGGCGACTTGTTTAGCTTGTGCAAGACCAAACAAAGAACATGAATGTTAGTATGGAGATAACGGAGGTAAAACGCAACGTTTCCACAGGGATGCAAAAGAAAAAAAACACAGATAAACAGTCAAAATCACCACCAAGGAAAAAAAAAAAAAAGCAATAAAACGGTGGATTCACGCAGTGTAGTGTTTGTGGAGAGGAAAGCTGAAATCGAGGAATTGGTTGGACTTAAAAGGAGTTTTCAGAGGCAGAGAAGGTGGTAAGAATTGAAGATTTGAAGTCTTTGTTTTTTCTAACAGAACTCATCTCGAACTCAGGCTCCCTGATCCTCTTACCTCAGCTACTAGATACTTTTTGCCCAAAACTATAGAGCTAGGATCAGCTTTCCAATTCCTCCCTTAACTAGTCTGAAGAAAAGAAAAAAGTAATAGCTGATCTCAGATCAGCACCTAGGGATACATATATGATCATAAATTAGCCAGTGTCATTGACCATTCTGTGGTTTTCTGGTATTTAATCTAATTAGGGTAGATTATGTTACAGTGTATTTGTGATAGTTCAAAAACTTTAGTGATAAATGTCTTTTGATATTCTAAAGTTTCTTGAAATTGTTAGAAGGAGGATCCATGAAAAACAGCACAGTTTGCAAGTTTTATGTCATTATTTCTGAAATTTGTATAAATTATTAAAAACCTCTCCGGAGACAAATATGGGATGGTCTGAAAACAGAGCATTAAACATTTGTTTGTTGTTTGTACCTAAGTGGTTTTATGTCAAACTGCAGTTGTTTTGTCTCTCTGCTTTTCAGACACTGCAAAGGGTATTAGGGAGTATTAGAGTTTTTAAGCCATTTCTGCTTCTTCAAGATTTATCTTTATGCAGAATTTTCAATGTTGAAATGAATCCGCTGAACTTGAATACTGTCTTTCTGAGACGCTTGCAAAGTTGTATTTACCAACAGGTATTTGTTAATCCCAAGTATATTGTCTTTGAAACATAATACTAAATAAATAAATAACCATGAAATTGGAAAGATCATAGGTTTATCTTCAGTTCAGCAGAGACTGAACTGTGAGTGAACTATGTGACATTTAGAGGAAGTAAGTGTGAACTGGAACTGAAATTGAGCATGGCTAATCTGATTAGTCAGATTATGTATGGTTAATTAAATCCAAAAAAAAAAAACTTTTATGAAAATGATGTCAACGCTCTGGAAACTCTTGACCTCCCATCACACTAAAAATGCTAAAGCATTCTATAAATATGTTAACGCTGAGATTACGTGGAACATGTTTGGGCTTACTGGAGTATACAATACATTCGTTTCTCATATTCCACCACATGGCATCCCCAATTAATATGCGTGTAACAGGATTAGCTTCCAATATATAGCAGCTCCAAAATGTTACTGTACCCCCTGTTGGCTTTATGACCTAGGACATTGAGCCAAAATTGTGCTAAATGACAAAGGCAGTTATGCAGTGAGGTTAGGACTGATAAAGGTATTAGTGTTTGCCTGTGAAGCCTTGCAAAAAGACAGAGGACATGGGTGTCTGCTGATGTCAACATGCTTGCTTGGCCTTGGCTTGACTGAAGTGGAGCAGCTCTTTTTACCTTGTCACTTTTCACTGTCACTCTCACACCTGTCCCCAGGCCAGGGCTCAACAGCTGCATCCCAGCCTACCGCGCACCAAGAACGACCCCAGGTCTGTCTGGGGCTGTTTTTAATTTCAGGTTTAGGGCTAGAGTATTGATTACCTCAGTTGTTTTAGACTTTTTGGTCCTTTTTTTGGACTGAGAATATTTTTTCTTTTGTTAGAAAAAGAGGGATGATAGTTGACAGAGGTCAGGGTGTTGTTTTCTATCAGACTGTGAATTTTAGACCACTTTAAAGATCTGTCTGTTTGCTTGAAAAACCTGTTTTATAATGGATTAGTCTTTTGTAACATCAGCCTCAATAGATGGCGTAATATTTCTCAAAGACAGTATTAAACGTTTGTTTAAATAAAGAACAGTTTCGAGGTGAGAGAACCTATTGCTCACCTAGCATTTACCCATTGAGAAATGACGTATGATTCATCTTAGCAAAAGGTGCTAGCCACACAAAAAGGCAGTTATTACTCTTTTTTTTATCATTGAGTCTAAAACGGAATTTCTTTGCTTGGTGGCTGTTGCAAAGTTATAAAAAGACATATGTCCCAGTAGAATTGAGTGGTAATTGATGTGGGGTTTCTACTGCACCTCAACAATCACCCATAGGCCTTTCATTATTTCCCCTGTCTAAATGTTGCTGGGCGTTAGGTCTGTGTGTTGGGAAAAATCGCGAGTGCCCAGAATGAAAATTGGAGCTCTGGCCTGGTCCAACCGTGTCCCTAACATCACCCCATGAATTCCATGCAGACTGTGTGTATGTGTGTGTGTATGTGTGTGTGTGTGCGCGCGTATGTGTGTGTGTGTGTGTGTAATTGTTCCCACAATCCTGATGTTGCCCACTTACACACAGGGGAACTTGTGCACCACTTTCCCTACCACCTTTGTCTGAGCAATTCCCTAAATCCCAACCCTTTTCCCCACCCCATCCCGCACCCTTCTGTGTTGTTATGACTGCTCAGCCATTTGAATGGTCTGATGACGACAATGATGGCGATGATGATGATGTTAATATATACCTCATTATATCTCATTAATAATGTCCCTTACCTTGCCCCCTCTTTTTCTCCCGACTCCGCGCCCTCTGGGAAAACAGGCATGATGAACCATCCCCCCATCCCTATTGCGGAGCTGGCTGAACATACGGAGCTGCTGAAGGCCAATGATAACCTGAAGCTCTCCCAAGAGTACGAGGTAAGAATCCGTTTGAATCCGACTACTCGGGTCCAGTTCACATTCCACTGATCTGTGCCTCCTGTCTTTCCATTACCGTGTGACTTCAACATTTTTACATTTCTGTTCCAGCCCAGCATTATGATGCCGTAATCATTAAAGTCTTGATGAATTGAGTTAGGTCTGCCAGCACAGGGCTGGAACAGTGAGGTTTTCGGGAATTGCTCATAGAGAGATAAGTCACGGTTATTGCTTTGGCATGAGGCTGCAAAGCAATTGGTCAGTCAGTAAGCAGGTTTGAGTAGGGCAGTGTGAGTTCCTGCAACAAAAGCTTCATACATAGGCAGTTGGTGGAAAGGTTCCTTCTGCAACAAGGTTTAGGGTTTAGATTCTGTCGAGCACTAGGGAACTGACTTAGTCCTCCGCTAAAAGTTTTGATGAATCGAGCAGTTGTTGAACAGGTTTCTGTATGCGAAAAAAAAAAAATTAGATGAGGTTGGGTGAGTTGGTTCTGAATTAGAGGGCTTCACCCTGGCACAGCTGTCTGGGCACTGAGTGCTGGAGGTTATAAATGAAGCAGCCACTGATTAGAAATGTGGATTGCTGAATCAGCCCTTGTTTGCATAAAGCAATATCCCATTCCTCTCTCACTTAAATCATACCGAAATGGCAGCAGAACCACCCGGGTGAAGATCAAAGGGGCTTGAAGCCAAAGCGGAGCACCTCGTCTGAGCACCCACAAAGCATACACGTACAAAGAGATGCAAAGAAAATTAGTAATGCTATATTATTTGAATAAATTACGTTGATGATGGTCGTTGAGATGGAAACGCGGTCTGCAGCAAGAGAGCAGCGCTGAAGCTTGTAATTTCATCGACATGTCTTACGTGAGGCTAGAGTCAACACCCAGGCCAGACTTCTAATTACTTGGTGTAGGAAGGGAGAAGGGGAGGGGAAGAAAAAGGCCGTTAGCACATACTTACGATCTCTCCAGGAAAAAAAAAAAAAAATGACTGAAGAGTAATTTTAATTTTGTTATTTTCTTGATGAATGGCGGCTCATCTAAGTGCCTAACTGCGCCATGCAGAGCCCTTTGGTTTTTGAGTGATTATGTTCAAGCAGCAAGCAGAAGAGGAGGAGGCAAAGAGAGAGAGAGAGAGGGAGAGAGAGGGGCAAAGAGAGAAATAGCAGAAGAGGAGGCATAGAGAGAGAGAGAGAGAGAGAGAGAAAGGGGGGGGATAGGGTAGTGGTGGAGATAGAACAAAGAAAAGAGGTTGTAAGGACAGGAGCAGGGATAGTATGTGTGTATGCATATTTGTGTGAGTGTGTGTGTGCGTGCGTGCATGTGTGCGTGTGTGTGTGTGTGTGCGTGCGTGTGTGTGCGTGCATACACACTACCATAGGAGAGAGCTGAAGCTGTGCACTTTGGCTCAGCGTTGGCTGTTTGGTTCCTGTTTTACACTGTGTTGTAGATACAGGCAAAGACACAGTTTCTGCCCTAAATGTTGCAGCACAGGGGACCAGCAGAGCACACAGCAGAACACGTCTAATCCATTTCTAATCGTAGAGGTCTATCACTCACCTCAGTATTCAGCCACTCCCTCGCCTCAGAGAACAGTGGGAGAGTAGGTGGAGGGAGCAGAGCCGATCTGAAAGGGATTCATGCTCCGTTATTCCGCCATAATGATTGCAGGGGTAAACTGTTACATCAAACCCCTTATTGTGCCTTATTTAGCCCCAATTTCAACAGGCAAACGCTGCAGCCCTAAATGAAAACATCCTTCAAGCCAGGGCTGGGCGAGAGCCACTGCCTTAGAGCAGGCTCCATATTATAATGGAATAGTAAATTACCCTGACAAGGAACTTGAATATTTATTCAGAATTCTCATATCAGGGCTGCCGAGGCATTTATCTTGCAGCGTCGGGCCGGGATCGTTTTAATCCCCCGTAGGAAAGAGCTGGCACCTTTATCAATATTTTTATTGCCATTATTCACTGTCTGTGGTAATGGTCTTCATACTGCTACCTGTATGCTCTTAAATATTTGAAATGATAGCCTACTAGATTTTAATTACATTTTAACATAGTTCTGTGGTTGTGCTCTCTCCCTCCCTCCCTCCCTCTCTCTCTCTCTCTTACTTTCTTCTTTCCTCTCTTGAGCTTTCATTTTCTATGTATTTTTCTTCTCATTTTATATATATATATATATATATATATATATATATATATATATATATCCTTATATCCTTTCTTTCCTTTTCCTCCTTCAGTCCTCACTCCCTTTCCACATCTCTCTCCACCCCACCTCCCTCCGTCTCACACTCACACACATACATAGGCTAGCTCTGAGTTTGTATTCTTGCTGATTGCCTTGTCCTGTTGGGTTGCTATAAGTGTTTTTTTTTTTCTTTGTCCCTCTCTACAGTCTATTGATCCTGGCCAGCAGTTCACTTGGGAGCATTCCAACTTGGAGGTCAATAAGCCAAAAAATCGCTATGCAAACGTCATTGCCTACGACCACTCCCGTGTCATCCTGGCACCCATCGAAGGTCAGGTCTTCTTCTACAGCCAACTCAGATTACACCTTGCTGTTTGCTTAGCATGTTGTAAGATTTCAAAGAGCAAAATATTTCAACAGCCTATCATAATTTACATTGCCAGGCCATACTACCTATGAGACATCTCTTTGTCATTTTTATCCAGCAAAATACGATTGGCTCAAACTTTTACATGCATTTCAATGTTCATCCTACATATGCTGCTGAATGCTCTAAATTACCAATGATTAAAACCTCAGCCACCTAACCAGATTAGCCAAGCAGTGGTTAAGTGAGATTTTTTTAAAACCGACCATTTGGCTGACGGAGAGAAGAAAGAAGACATGGAAAGAAGGTCTATAAGAAAGTTCTTCCTGGAGGTTTCAGGGTCCCCCTGCATCTTTTCTCGCTCATCTTATATTTAGAGGGTTTTTTTTTTTTTTTACCAGGGAATTGGCTGTGTTCATTCTGCAGCCAAATGGAGGTAACAGTGTTTGACTGAAGTCAAAACCAGCAATGTTCTAGACCCGAAGAACCAGACTTTAGGAAACCTGGTCTAGAACTTTCCTTATTTTTTCTGTTGTTGTACTGACGTCTTGCTGTTAGTGGACTGAACCACAGGTGTAAAAAAACAAAAAAACAAAAACCCAGTTGCCTTAACAATGACAAAATGTTTCTCCTCAAAATGTTTGCTGCACAGAAAAGGCTTGCGTCCCTCAGCAGTGCTGCCTTCAATAGTTGTGGCGTAAGGGTTTTTTTCCTTTCATTTATAGGATTTGATTCTTTCCCTCTCTCTCTCTGTCTTTCATTCATTTCACCTTGATGCTCCTGATAGTTCACACTAGGTCAATTTTGGGAAAGCAATGACATGCCTAACAAAAATCATCGTAAAACACCGTACATAAATACATAAATTAATCAAGTTGGAAATTTCCCATTTTACAGTGCAGTGATTTTTGCCATTAGTCACAGCAGTGGAACAATTCATGCACTCAGTCTGTGTCTCTCTCTCTCTCTCTGTGCAGTTAGCTATGACTAAAACCAAAGTCGCAGTCGCAATTTCGCTAAGAGGAAGTTGTTTTAATGACATTCTTCTTCCACTCTGATTGCTAATTTCTCCTTCTCTTTATCGTATGAGCACAAACTGAGTGTTTCATTACTTGTTAAAACACAAAAACAAACATTTAGTGTTGTCTTCCATGCTAGTGGCTTTGCAAAATCTTGACAACCAGTGGCTGTTTCAAAGTTGTTACAAAGTTTGTTAGAGGAATGTCTAGCCCCTAAATATTATGAAGGTGTTTTTAAACAGCTTTTAAAAATAATTCATCTTCGTAACGACACTATAACCCCGTCTTACTGACCTAGACCATCCCCAGTCCTTCACTGAAAGGCCTTTTCAGGGAAGAACGTCATCCCAAATGTTCAAAACAGCTTCCTCTGGACCTGAGAAAAGCTTTGGTTGGTTACTATGAACCATCAAAATATTTGAGTACATGATCATTTGAGTTGCAAGAGATGACCCCAAACAAAAGGGCGGTCAGCCATACTCCTTGAAAGCCACAAACAACGTATGTTAGCTTTTTCGCCTCGCCCTGTGAAGGCCTCCCTGTTAATCTGCACAGTTGCAAGAATCCTCTGAGAAGCAGAGGGTATGTCGGATTGGGACTGGAGTAACGTTATGTATGAGCGCAGCTTTTCAAGAGGAAGGTTTGCCAACTTTCTTGCATTGTCCAACGCACTGCAGAAGCCCAGAGGGAGGAGAGGGCTACTTTAAGGGAGATTTAGTGAGGGGTTGGGCTGTCAGCCTGTCGTCAGGGCGCAGAGCGATGGCAGAGAGAGATGACCGCAGGCTGGCCAACCGTCTGATTTACGCCTCGCCCGGCCTAATTCCATCTTGTAGCGCATTCGGCAGCCTCCACTAAATCAGTCGGCTGCTCGCTATCGCCAGCCTGCAGAACCGAAAAGAAAAGGAGAGCGAGAGAAAGCAAAGACCAGGGGCTTGGTGATTTTCTTTCCCTGGGATTATTCCAGTGATGGATTTCCATCACCAGACCTTCAACAGGGCCTCACAAAAGCTCAGCCACGTATCATATTAGCCAAGCAGAACACAGGCATTAGCTGTTTCCAGGAAATACATGGTGTTTATATGTAACTACACGTACCATTTTGGCTCTCTGTTCTCACTGGTGTTTTCCTTTGCATTCCCTTGCAGGTATCGCAGGGAGCGACTACATTAACGCCAACTACATCGATGGCTACCGAAAGCAGAACGCTTACATTGCCACACAGGGTCCACTGCCCGAGACATTCGGGGATTTCTGGAGGATGGTGTGGGAGCAGAGGGCTGCTACTGTGGTGATGATGACCCGTTTGGAGGAGAAGTCAAGGGTGAGCACCCCTGGCAGGGTTAACAGGGCCTTCCAAATGTTACCACACGGAGCACTTTAAAGATGTGATTCTGTCGAGTCGCGTAGTTTTAACAGTTTCACCTGTCGTTTCTTTTTTGTGAAAACAGCGGCCGTTAGCCTTTCTTAAAAGTTGGGTTTTGCCGAGTCATGACCAGAATGTAAAATCTCTGAACATACATTCAGCTTACGTCGTTTGAAATCCAGACTATACATTTGTTTTCAAGGGAAATAACTGGCTTCTAAGTAACAGTCATTCTCCACAGGATGTGTTTAAGTGACCAGGTACAGTGCAGTTTAAATTGCTCCAGTAAAGTTTAAGTGAAAACCTTGAATGACAGAGAGGATTTCTTTTATATAAAAAAAAGAACTAAGATGACCAGGGCTCACCCTTCACAAATAGGCATTATTCCAGTTGAAATACCATTACTGGCTGAGTGAAGAAGAAAAATGAAGATAGACCAGAGAGGAAGAAAGAAGACTCTTCAATAGCAGGCTGCAATTATCTCCCCTCTCCATCTGGGCAGCACGGCCCATTTAGCAGGGATGCCAGAGAGAGAAAGAGAGAGAGAGAGAGAGAATGGAGAATTCCACAGTTGGAAACTTCCTTTTCACCTGCATCCAGCAATCTTTAGGCCTGTCATACCCTGCACTTTGAAAATGCACTGCCGTAATTCCAGATTTTTCCCTCCTGGTGCTTCTCTCTCTCTCTCTCTCTCTCTCTCTCTCTCTCTCTCTCTCTCTCTCTCTCTCCCCTCCTCTCTCTCACACACTTACACTCACTCTTACTCTCTGTCTGTGCTGGTTCCACATGGCGCATTAGGATCCTGTCAGATGTGATCAGAGTGACGAGCATCGACTGCAGTTAAGCCAAAAGAAAGCGTTAAACCTGCACATTTCCAGCGCCGGCTGTCACATCGCATCAGAGCATTTGGGGGTGCGGCCGGGGGTTGACGCCGCTGTGAACAGTATTGAATGAATCTTTATTAGGCAGCCGCAGCGCAGGAGGCCTGACGGATGCTTGGAGGTCTGAGGGAAGGAAAACATTTTGCTGGAGCTGATTGATCGAGCTGGCTAGGGAGGCACTGAAAACGGGGGGTCCAGGGGTTATAGCGTGTGATTGTAGGTGAAGCCCTCAAGGCCAGAGTCGATTCTTCCTCTCTCTCCTTCTCTCTGTCTTTCTCCCGCTCTCTCTCTCTCTCTCTCTCTCTCTCTCTGTGCTCCATATGGAGTCACTGCTGTCCACTGCCCTGATTAACTGAAGTCCAACTCTGTTCTGTTAGACCGCAGGACACATATTTCTTCAAGAAAGCCTTTTTACAGATGGAACTCGTATTCTTTTTGGAGAGGGGTACTGAGGGACTGAGAGGACTGTATGATGATGTTGTTTCTCTCTCTTCAGATCAAGTGCGACCAGTACTGGCCAAGCCGCGGCACAGAGACTTACGGGATGACCCAGGTTACACTGCTGGACACCATTGAGCTCGCCACCTTCTGTGTCCGCACCTTCTCCCTGCACAAGGTAGCTCTTCTCCAAACAGCTGTATTTCTGTTGGCTAATGACTTAATTAATCAGTATTTCACCATGACAACCGTTAACCATTGCTCAGTTACAAGCCCTTCTGACGGTTCTTTTTTAGAAAGCGCAATGGATCCACCTCCTTTAATAGAGAAAAAAAAGAATCAAGCAATTTGGAGCAGTTTTTGGAAGTGGACAATTTTCTTAAGTCTTGTTCTCTTAAGATGATTTCTTTCTCCATCTTCCTCTCCCCTTTTAACCATGCCATCTGTAATCCCAATCCATCATCTTTTAATATTGCTTTGCCAAAGACAAGCACTTAGCTAAGTGAGTGGAAAGGAAATGCTACATGCATAATTGGCAGATTGTGTGTGCCAGACACTTAACGGTCAAGTCTGTTAGAAACCTGTGGGAGGAAAGGAGTTATGTTTGCCTTCGCTGTCGAAATATAATGTATTGAGTTTTAGTTTCAGCAAACTGCTTTCTGAAAGACTTTCCCTTGGTCAACTTAACACTCTGCTAATGATGTCGCTATCAAAGAGACGACTGCAGTTGAAGCATTTGCTGCTTCTGATCTTGTTTCTAAATGTATAACATGCAGAAGAACGAATCTTTTCAGTCATACTATTTTAAATATCTGTTGTCTGGTTTCAGCGGCCTTGCCTGTAACACCCTTTTGTTGGATTTAAATTGATTTACTGTGAATGCTAGTTGATGTAATTAGCAGATCCCTCCTAGTATTTCATTTCCCCTGGGCTAGTTCACTGATACAGCGTACATCTTAGATAGCGGAAATTACAGTTTCTTTCCTCCCATTTTTTCTTTTTTCATTGTAAATCATCCAATGGTTTATTTTCAGATGTCTTGAAAATCCATTGAGACAATACAAAGGTTACACTACACAATGTTGTTCATTTTAACGATGTACCACACGGTAACATTCCTGGTTGAAACAAAGAAGCTGGAATCATACGCGTTCATGTCTAACGGTGACACAAGCCCATCCGTAGTGATGAATTCTTAAAAATCATCTGGGTCCAAATTTTCCTGCAAACTACATCATCCACTGAGAAAACCAGATTGCAAAAGAAACTCAAAAACGAGAAAAAAAAAAAAAAAAACGCCCAGAAACTAGGTCAGTTTATTCCTAATTACGTCGTTTATTTATTCATTTATTCCAAGAACCCTCTGTCAGAAAAGCAGCAACACTGCATTGAAATGCAAAAACCTTCCTCTAAAGAGCTTCCAGGATGAAGAGAAAAAAAAAAACCAGAGGGCAGGACAATGTGAGGTTTTTTTTTCTTTTTTTCTTTTTTTTAGGCTGAGAGAAGTCTTTTTTCTTCTTCTTCTTCTTCTTCTTCTTCTTCTTCTTCTTCTCTGTGTCAGGCTTCAAACCCATCTTCAGAGTTCTGTTTATGTCTCCTGTGTGTCTTTGCACAGTTGCTGCATAGTGACTGTCGGCACGGTGACAGAACTAGGCGTCGGAATACCAAGCGTATAAGGCCTCAGTATTCCCTCGCCGGCACTGTGTCATCAACATTGAATTGTGTCAGCGTGACAATTTCATTCGCGCATTGATTAGAATCATTACTGTGCGTCTAGACCACTGCTACAGGCTGATCATACTGACTGCAATTGCCCCCCCCCCCCCCCCGCCGCTTCTCCTCTCTCTCTCACAAATTCTTTTTTCAGTTTTCAGTTCAATGTCTTCAGAAGTGTCTAGCCCCCCTAAAACTCAACAGCCATGTTGCTCTGACAGTTCGTCTGCCCTTTTATGGGTATTAACTTAACAAAATATGGCCGAACACCAACATCAACAAATTTATGAACTATTTTTGCGTGACTAATGATTGTAGCAGTCGGGCTGGGTCAGGTTGGAGTTCAGACTCAAACCCAGTCTCAGATCCCTGGCTGTGCTGTCCATATTTAGATGGTGACCCATATGTTTGTCTCTTCTGTCGTGTTCCCAGAATGGCTCCAGTGAAAAACGAGAGGTGCGTCAATTCCAGTTCACGGCATGGCCAGATCACGGCGTTCCAGAGTATCCGACCCCATTCCTGGCTTTCCTGCGGAGGGTGAAGACTTGTAACCCTCCAGATGCAGGGCCTATCATTGCTCACTGCAGGTCAGTGCTGGATTCCCTCTTCTGGATTCCATCCCCTTACTGTCCTTAAGGGTGCTCGCTTCTAATAGCACCATGATGCCTGACGGTGTGTTTGTTTTTATTAGTTTTATCATTAATAATTATTGTTTCTAGCACCTCCAGACTAACATTTTAAAAAAGCGTGGTTTATTGAACTTCTTAGGTTTTGTGCTGTTTGCTTTACATCATTAGAGTCATGCTCAGAACTAGCTTAGACAATCACACGCAGTCAATCAAAACAAGGTGTGTATTGAAGTATTGTGAAGCTTTTGGAACTGTGATTCAAAGTCTATTCTTTGCCTCTCTCTCTCTCTCTCTCTCTCTTTCTCTCTCTCTCTTTCTGACCTCAGTGCTGGTGTGGGCAGAACAGGTTGTTTCATTGTCATTGATGCTATGCTTGAGCGCATCAAGCACGAGAAAACAGTGGATATCTACGGTCACGTGACGCTCATGCGTTCGCAGAGGAACTACATGGTACAGACAGAGGACCAGTACAGCTTCATCCATGACGCTCTGCTAGAGGCGGTCGCCTGTGGTAACACGGAGGTGGCTGCCCGCAGTCTCTACTCCTACATTCAGAAACTATCACAAGTGGAGAGCGGAGAACACGTCACCGGGATGGAGCTCGAGTTTAAGGTACAACCACCGCAACATTCGTCCTCGTTGTTCTTGACGCGCCAACAATCACAACGAAAGAGTCTCCAGAGAATGAAACCCAAGGACAGTGTGTTTGTTGATGAATAAGGAGTGACTGTTGTATTGCACAAAGCAAAGCAGCACGAAGATTAACTGTGTGTGTAACAATGTGTGTACGTGTGTGTGTGTGTGTGTGTGTGTGTGTGTGTGTGTGTGTGTTCAAGAGTGCCAGACGAGAACAATTGAGAATGATTAAAAGTTTTTCTATTCCTTTCTCATCAGAGAGAAGCATTTGACCTGTATTCCCATTGTGTTGTATCATGCTATGTAGTCATTTGCAAAGTGCTTGTTGCCTTGGAGATGAGCATCTGCTAAGCAAAGTAACTAATACCAGTTATCATCTCTTGGGAAGAATATATTTCCATCGTAAACTCTGCCTGTGTGACTCCAGTATCGGTTAAGCCCTAAAGTTACCACAGAATTAATAACAACAAGAATAGCAGTAATGTGTTCGAACTCTGGGGAGCGGTAATTAATTCTTGATGATGACAAATGGCGGGAGCAAAGAGGCCAAACACACGGGTGTTCGCTAATGAACAGGAAGGGATTACACCATCTAACAAAACCATTTTACCCACCATCTGACTTGTCACAGCACTCAATCAGACCAAACTCGCTATCTATCTATCTATCTATCTATCTATCTATCTATCTATCTATCTATCTATCTATCTATCTATTTGTCTGTCTGTCTGTCTAACATCTCACCATTTCTTACCAACTCTTTCTCTCTGTTGAACTGTCTTTCTCTGTGTCTCTCCCCTTTTCCCCTGCTTTCTCTGTCTTTCATCCTGTCTCCTATTCCCTCCTCCTCACAGATCTCCATCTGTCTCTCTTTTCTCTCTACCCCACCCTTCTACTTTGCTGTCCCTTTCTCTATGCCTCTATTTTTTCCTCATTCTCCGGCTCCGGGCTAAGCTGTGATACTCTCCCGACACCGCTGAGGGTCCATTAGCCCAGATCTGTCTGTACACACACAGCCACACACATAAGCTAACAGTCTGACAAGCCGACGGGAGCTAAGCATTATGGAGGTGATAGAGGATGAGCGCCGGGCATTCGTCTATAGCAGAACATATCTACGCCTGTGCCCTCCTTTTAACGTCTCCTCTCTCCCTCTCTCTCTCTCTCTCACTCTTGCTTTCTCTCTCTCTCTCTCTGTCTCTCTCTTTCTCTCCCTCTCACACTCTCACACTCTCCACCTTGAGGGCTGCCAGCCAACTGGCCTTGACCGCGTGTGTTTATATATTATTATTCTAGCAGCTCGGCACTCGGCTGGTGCTCTCCACCAGTCTGTTTCATGCTCTTCCAGCGTCGGCTTTGAAAAGGGAGTCAAAAGGGAGAGCAGGCAGGCAGCCAACAGCCGGCACAGGTGGAGCCACTGGTGCAGAGCGAGAGAGAGATAGAGAGAGACGGACAGAGAGACAGACAGACAGGCATTAACGCATGCAGAAAGATAGAGAGAGAGAGACAGACAGAGAGAGAGTATAAAGAGACAGTAGACCTATATGAGAATGAGTGTGAATTGGGGCGGGGCTCGGTGGAATGGAGTGAATAAGAGAATAGAGAAAGACAGAGCATGGTAAGGGTAGCTGAACTGGCGGCTCGCTGGATAGGAGAGGGTGAAGCTGAACATGACACACTTCTTGTATGACTGCGTGTGTTTGGGACTGGCCTGGTAACAGAAGACAATCCTTTCAGGCATCTGAGCCAGAAAGCAAGATGAATGGCAGCTATTGTAACAGCTCTGATGTTAATTGATGGGCACAGGCTCTAATTTGGATCATGACATGGGAGCCACGAGGGCAAGCACCCAGTGTGAGAACGTGTGTGTGTGTGTGTGTGTGTGTGTGTGTGTGTCTGCGTGTAAGTGTGTGTAGACAAGGCAGTGCATACACTGGCCTTCTAATATTAGAGACGACACTGACCTATTTAACCAGTTTTTCGAGAGTTTGTTCTCCTTCAGAGGAATTTGGACCAGTGTTTGGAACACTGAAATGGATAATTGATGGATTGTGTGTGATTATGAAAGTGACTCGCACTGACAGTTTTCATGCTAACAGGGACAAACTGGGTCACCAGGTCTTCTCCTACACTAATAACTCACAGCCGAGAAGGTGCTTTTGAAAAATGTATCAAATAGATTTAGGAAGAAGAGTTTTCAAAACCTGACACATTTGTGCTGTATTTAGAGCACCTGCTGATTGTATTTCAAAGAAGTTTCAATTCGTTGTCTGTTTTGTTGTTGTTGTTGTTGTTGTTGTTGTTGTTGTTGTTGTTGTTTTATCAAAAAATGTCACAAGTAATATCAAATGACAATTTTAAAAAGAAGAGGCAAATGAAGAGAAGGAGCTATTTAAAGGACTAATATTTGTTATCTCATGTGTGACTTGAATCATATTTTTTAATTAAGATTATATTCTATCACTGAGGAGTTTTAAGTATCGTTCGGCCAGTATACACGAGAATCATTGTTCATTTTATTGTCCCCCTCTGTGCTGCAGCGGCTGGCTAACTCCAAAGCCCACACGTCCAGGTTCATAAGTGCCAACCTGCCCTGTAACAAGTTTAAAAACCGCCTTGTTAACATCATGCCCTACGAGACAACAAGAGTGTGTCTGCAGCCTATCCGAGGTCTGGAGGGCTCCGACTACATCAACGCCAGCTTCATCGATGGCTACAGGTAGGCTATCACCCACCACTCTATCCTCAGACCAATCACTGAGGTTTTTTGGGGTTTTGGGGTGGGTTTCTCTGACAATGACTGACAGTAGTCATGTCTGTATATGTGCTGTATATGTGCTCTCTTAAAACAAGCGTTTCTAGAGCATTCTTTCTGGGCGTTCTTTTAGCAGCGAAGTTACGGACTGTGTTTTGTTTTTCTTGTTTCACAGGCAACAGAAGGCCTACATCGCAACACAGGGCCCACTAGCAGAGACCACAGAGGACTTTTGGAGGATGTTGTGGGAGAATAACTCCACCATTGTGGTGATGTTGACCAAACTGAGGGAGATGGGTAGAGTGAGTGTCAAGCAGATGGGGTTTTTTTTTTGTTTGTTTGTTCGTTCTCCAGACCCCGGCGACTACTCAGCCTTACATTTGACCTTTATCTGCTGAAGTTAAATGCAGCGCTTTGAACATTTTTGAACTTTGATACTCTGTCTGCAGCAGCTGCTAAAAAAACATGTCATAGACACGGGTCAGTGAATTGAAGAAGTGGATTAATGCGTTTTTCTTTTTTTTTTCTCTCTCTCTCTCTCTCTCTCTCTCTCTCTACATTCCTCCAATACCCCAACCCAACCCTCTTTCTTTTCTTTCCCCCCCTCCTATCTATGTGTGTGCCCCTCCCATCCCACAGGAAAAGTGTCACCAGTACTGGCCCGCGGAGCGCTCGGCCAGATACCAGTACTTCGTGGTGGATCCCATGGCAGAATATAACATGCCCCAGTACATCCTGAGAGAATTTAAAGTCACCGACGCCAGGGTGAGCAGAGATCAGCACACCTCCTCACACACTACAAACTCAACCTCACCCCATGACATCAGCTCAGTCTTTTACTCCCCGAACCTACGATAATGATAAATAGATTAATTCATCATAGGTCAAGCCTGCGTTAGCCATCCGGCCTGTGAAATGTAAAGTCCCTTCAGTTGTTTGGTGTCTACCTGAGCTTCTAAAGCAGCTGTGGCTGATGATTGACTCTCCTGCCGGTGGTTCTCATTGAGAAAACGTAAAGAGACGACCTAAGATTGCGCATGACGGGGCGGCTCAGAACCGGTCACGTGCAAAACGTTTTCACGTGCATGAGGAGAATGACCCGAAACACGGGCTCTGCCGAACGGAGTCAGGTGCTGCGGGCAGAGCTGCTCACATATGCATCGACATCGCGAGAATTCTCCATAGGACAGGCTGACCTCATAAAATCCTTTTAGTTAGTCAGTCTAGACCCCCCTGTGGAAGGATTAAGAGTAAATACTCCCTTTAGCCACAGCCCGTTACCACACGCACTTTAAAACACACACACACACCACACACACACACACACACACACACACATACACATACACATACACATACACATACACTTTGGTGCACGTGGGAAAGGTGAAGGCATCTAAGCTGCATACTTGATAGCCAGAAACCTTCACTCTGATTGAATCATCAAAGCGCCATCTCCCTTCCACAATCAGTTAGACAGTGGAGAACTAGTACTGCCTGAGAAATGAAAGGCAACTAAAATCAGAAGTGACTGGAATGTGTGTGCGTGTGTGTGTGTGTGTGTGTGTTTGCGCACATATGTGAGGTGTAGTAAGGAAAACGAGAGAGAGAGATGAGGAGAGGTTGCCAGAGGAGTGTGTAGTTATGACAGCTACTCGCCTCAACTTCCTCACTGAGAGAGAAAGATAGAGAGAGAGAGCCAGTCACGTATTCAATCACACAATTCGACACACCATACAGCTTCCAGGTTGTGTGCGAAATTTGCTCTTTATAATTTCCTGTCTCTTTTTTTTTTCTCTCTCTCTCTCTCCTTGGTTCATTTACTGGTTCCTTTTAATTTTTAATCATTTGCATCGAAGCAAAATGTTTGCCTCCCAAGTCAATGGGTGGAAGTAGAGAGAGAGAGAGAGCATGGAGAAACGCAGGCTCTGGGTGTAAATGCTGGGAAACTGTGGTGGTGAGAGGTCACTGTTTGGAGGGAGATATAAGAGGCTTTGGCTGTGGGGAAAGGAGATGGAGCTGAAACGAATTCTGTTTGATCTCTGGAGCGTGTTCATAGGCTCTCATTTGGGGAGGCTGAGGGAATGGTGCACTCTTCCCCTTCTCTGCCCACAGAAACATTAATTGGGCCTTCTTCTGCCCAAGCTAAAAATACTTCCTCTTTACTCTTTACTCTTTACTCCTCTCTCTCTCTCTCTCTCTCTCTCTCTCTCTCTCTCTCTCTTTCTCTCTCTCTCTCTCTCTCTCTCTCTCTCTGTACCTCTCTCTCTTCCTCTGCCTCTCTCTTTCTCTCTCTCTCTTTCTCTCTTTCATTCTCAGCCTCCCTCTCTCTCTCTCTCTGTACCTCTCTCTCTTCATCTGCCTCTCTCTTTCACTCTCTCTCCTTCTGTCTTTCATTCTCTGCCCCTCTCTCTCTCTTTCTGTCTCTCTCTCTTTCTCTCTTTCATTCTCAGCCTCTCTCTCTCTCTCTCTCTCTCTCTCTCTCTGGGCAGTGGTCTGTTATGCTTTTCTTTGGTTTCTCAGCATGACTCTCTCAGGCATTCCACAGAGATATTCTGTAGTTCTGTGGCAAGCAGCTACCGCCCCCCCCCCCCAACCCCACCCCTCACCCTCCCCTCACCCCCGCTTCACTCATCCATCAAGCCATCCCACTGGGGTTCTCCAAAGCCACGTCCTCCCATTGATCAAGCCCCCAAGATTATCCCATTTAACACTGTCTCCAGAAGAAGATGCTTGTCACGGCAGATGCACCATTGATTTCCTTTAACTAAGAGTTATTCCAGCGAAAAGAATTAAATAAATGAATGATCTACAGAGCTAAAACAAGCACAAAGACAAGGAAGAAAAAAAAAACAGAAAAAGGATTGCTAGTCAAATATATGTTCAGAGAAATGCAAAAACCTTCCATGGTGCTTAGGTTGTATCTTTCCAAACAAACAGATTGCAGTGGTGTGTTTTTGTACCTGCTGTTTGTTGGGATCTGGACTCAGGTTAACCTGGAGACTGTTGTTGTTTCATACAGTAAAGCTGTGGAACTTATGGCTTCTCTTTTTTTGTGCGTTACATGCTCACAGTAATCTGGAGTTCAAACCTTTTTTTTGTTTTTGACAGTCCCTGCCCTCTCTGGCAGCGATTTTTTAGGAACAACAAATTATAAAACCTCCAAGGAATATTATCTCAAATATCTTTTCAGACCAAACCACTGAGATCACAGTCCTCTGCTGCTGAGGTCAAACCAACCATACTTTCGTTCAATGGCTGATAAAATTTACTGGTGCAGTATTACCTAAACTTCTTTCTCTCTCTCTCTCTCTCTCTCTCTCTCTCTCTCTCTCTCTCTCTCTCTCGCGCGCGCTCTCTCTCTCTCTCTCTCAATCAGGATGGGCAGTCCCGAACTGTTCGACAGTTCCAGTTTACTGATTGGCCGGAACAGGGTGTTCCCAAATCCGGGGAGGGCTTTATTGACTTTATTGGGCAGGTCCACAAAACCAAGGAGCAGTTTGGTCAAGATGGGCCCATTTCTGTCCACTGCAGGTGAGCACACGTTTCACACACACACACACACACACACGCGCGCACACACAACCAAATAGCATACAGCGTTGCAACTCCTCATATCTGATGTACTGACATGCTGTAATCATTATGTTAATGGCCTGAAGGTATTGTTTTATATAGCAGGAATCTGTTCAGGGTTCGCAAAATCGCAATCAAGTTTTCCCGTCAGGCTGCCAAAAAAAAAAAAAACAACACCCTGCCCAACGGGCTATCAGAAATTATCCCTTAAGTGAAATAAAATTCCCTCCTTGTAGGGCTGAACGGTATAAACAGTATAGAAAGTACACTGGTATGAATTTGTCCTTCGGTATGGATTTTGACTATACCGTTCTGACCTGTAGAGTCCTCACAGGTCTAAAGTGGCAATGATATAACTATACCAGTGCAAGACAGCAATGTGCTCGACCATATTTAGTCTGAGAAAGAAGAAGGCTGTGTTCGGTATCGCTCATTTCTTCACCTACTCACTCACTATTTACTATATAGTGAATACGATGTAGTGCACTACGTAGGGAGGGAGTGTGTGGAATTTTCTTTTTGGGGGGGGGGGGGGGGGGGGGGGGGCGGTTGAAGCTTGAAACAGTTTTTTTAAATCACAAAGATGATTACAATCCAATCGAACGACGCCAGTTGTAAACTACAGTGAGTCCCAGCCCCAAGATAACGTTATAACAAGCATATCGTAACAGATTTGGAGGACAATGTTGGCAAAAATGAATAATAATACAGTTCTGGATGCAGTGTTGGAAAGTCTATAGTTTATATGAACATTTGCCTGAACTTTTTTGTGTCCAGCTATGCTAGCTAGGGAAAAGTGCTTTGCAAGCTGCATCTAACATTTTATTTGTTACTTTAGTACTGCTCTAAATATAAATCTACGATCTAAATCTAATTTTAGTGATTTTAAATCTAAATCTAAGATCTCTAGATCTAAATGAATATTTATTTTGATGATTGTTGATTGATTGTTGATTGATTTATGTATGATGATTACTGCAGTTTGTGCCTGGTAAATAATTTTTCTTTTATTGCTTTCTCAAATATATCTGCATGAAAATGGTCTTTTTTATTTGGGCTAGTCAAAATTCATTTCAGGCTACTAAAATCTGAAGAATGCCTGCCCGAAGGGCTACCAGGGATTTAGAAGTTTTACGAGCCCTGCTGTATTGGCAACAAGATAGATAGATATATCTAATGAGCCTCTAATTTAAAAGTATGTGTATAACTATGTGGGCTCATTTCAGTTCTTTTTTTTTTTTGGTCGTATTTTCATAGTTCTAAACCCTCTGGTTTGGCTATGTTAGTGATATTAAGGACCAAAGCTTTGTACTCTGTCCCGTGTTTGAACACAACTCACAGCCCAGCGTAAGAGGAGTAATAACCACTCTGATTAGAGGGACTTGTGTGGCCTGAGTAAGAGAAAGCTTCCCTCTCCAAGACACTGCCTGCACCCTTAACGCAGCCTAATGGCATTAGCAGGCATGATGCATGTGGCTCCATTACTGCTCCATTGGCCAGTCTCTGTCGTTATAAATAACAGCAGACAGTCCAGTGTCTCCCCTTAAGAGGGAGAGAGAAGCACATTTAATAAGCAAATCATTATTCCTCAAAAGAACATGTCATCCAGTTTAAGAAAAATAATCACTTGTCTGAGAGGCTTGGATGGTTAAGTTAATCTCCTCAGCCTCACAGGTGCTCACAGCCAGTGTCCCTGCATGGCTTTGGCATATTGGCTAGGCTGTGTTAGTGGATAATGATGCAGACGTAACATCACTGCTGCTTAGCGGACAGTGGACCAAAAACAGACCAGATATGTTTTATTTCAGTGGTGTAGGAAATATTGTTGGGAGGGGAAAGTCTTTGGCCTGAGTTATTGTTGATGAAACAGTATCATATTTACTTTCTCACATGTAATGGGCTCAACCGGCACGAAAGCGTGCGAAAAATGCATTGACCACAGCAGTTATGGAGTCTAGTTCACATAAAGGACTTTATATCACCCACAACAAATATAAAATATTCATTTAAAAAAAAAACGATATGGCAGTGCGTCAGGGCTTTGTTAAGCTTTTATATGGAGGGTATAAAAGACTAGCTGAGGTGAGTTTGTCTGTCGTCTTTAATACTTATGCGGTCGGGGTTTTTTGTACTCCGTGTAACTGAGCTGAGTCACTTTTGTGTTTGTCGCTGACAGAAACAGTGCCTCTCGGTATAGAGTACACTCTGGGTCCGTGGACTCATGCATATTAGTTTTGTTTTGTTTTGTTTTGTTTTGTTTTAACACTAACATTATGATTCACAAAAAAACAAGGAATAGAAAGTTCCATTCCCAGCAGCCCCCGGGCTGAATAGCACCTATGAGTAGACTGTTGAACGGAAAGTGACCCTGGAGCCAGATGGAAGTGTATAGCTTTGTGTAGGAGACAGTGTTGACGGCCTCTTGTCTGTGATGAAAAGAAAAAAAGAAAAAAAGAAACCCTGAGTCACCCAAGTCCTGATGGGCTGAATAGTGCTGCAGGATTGTGAGGACAGAAGTGACGTTTCCTCAGCTGGAAGCTCTGTTATCTCTCTAATCACTCCACTTTCACACCAACCCTGCAGCTCCACTCCAACACGCCGACGTTAATACAGCCAACACGCACACACACACTCACAAACACACACACACACATTCTTCTTCTTCATCCACTCTCCCTTTTTCCTGTTCTCTCCCCCTTTTAGACTCCGTGTCTCCCGTCTCATCTTTCATCCTGTTTTTCTGTCTGTTATTGTCTCTTTTTCTCCACTGTGTATCTCTCTCTCTCTCTCTCTCTCCCCCCCCCCCTCCCTCTCCATCTCTCTCACTCTCCCTATCTCTCCCTCTCTCTCTCTCTCTCTCTCTCTCTCTCTCTATCTCTTACTCACTCTCCCTCTCTCTCTCTCTCTCTCCATCTCTCTCACTCTCCCTATCTCTCCCTCTCTCTCTCTCTCTCTCTATCTCTTACTCACTCTCCCTCTCTCTCTCTCTCCCTCTCTCTCTCTCTCTCTCCATCTCTCTCACTCTCCCTATCTCTCCCTCTCTCTCTCTCTCTATCTCTTACTCACTCTCCCTCTCTCTCTCTCTCTCTCTCCCTCTCTCTCTCTCTCTCACTCTCCCTCTGTTTCTCCCTCTCTGTCTTTGTGTGTTTCTTTCTCTCCACCATTCTATCTCCATCTCTTCCCAAATTCATATCTAATAGAGACACACGATTTTGTCATTAATTGCCTCATTACTTGCGCTGAATGAGAATGTAAATCCTCTCATTCAGTGGGGGCACCATGGCTGTCGGATTTGAAAGTCTATCTATTTAAAACGGTTTGTGATGAAGTCTAAAAGCCATATGACAGGTTGTGACCAGCTTCCAGAAAAGAGCTTTCTCCACATTCTCTGTGCGCATGCTGCGAATAGAGGATTGTGGGATGGATAAAGACAGGAGAGCAAAATTTTCTGACACTATCTGTCCTCGGAGGGTCACAAACAGCTTCTTCTTCTTTCAATAAAAAAGAAATTAAAAGGATTTTAACCTGTCAGCACCACGGTAACCAAATCAACAAATTTCTTTTTTTCTTTTTTTTTTTTTTGAAAATGGAGGACCAGGCAAGTTGTTGTATGAGTTCGTCCGTTCTTTTCTTTAAAGACTTGACTTGACTTTGGCAAGCCCTGTCTTCACTTTCAATCTTGCCAAGCGTAAGCGGGGAAAAATAAATCTGTTGTCATATCAATTATTGTTCCATTGGTGAAGAGGGAGTCATTTCACACCAAAGCTGCTTACAGAGACAGCCCCTGGAGTATTGCAGGAGCCCAGTTAAGACTCCTCCTATTTTGGGTACTGTCACACAGAGAAAGGGTTTTCAAGGAGCTTAGAGTGTGTGTGTTTATGTGCGTGAGTGTGTGTGAGTGTGTGTGTGTGCGTGTGAGAGAGAGAGAGAGAGAGAGAGTGAGTATTACTGTGAATATTACTATGATTATTTTTGGAAGTGAATCCTGATGGATCCTGTGAATCCTCAACATTTTGTACAGCACAATTACCTTTTTAAAGATCCGAGCTACACCACAGAAAATGTCCCACTTTAAAGCCAGACACTGACTAGACACCAGGAATTCATGATGATCCGGTGTCTGGTACCTCCAGAACTGAGGCTTATATAAAGCAAGAATTTTTAGGGCTAAGAGATGGTAACCTCCAGCTCTCTTCCAGCGCTCTGAAAGAATTCTAACTCTCTCTCTCTCTCTCTCTCTCTCTCTGTCTCTCTCTGATTGGTCAATTCTCTCTCTCTCCAATGTTGCAGTGCTGGAGTAGGACGGACTGGAGTCTTCATCACCCTCAGCATTGTGTTGGAGAGAATGCGCTATGAGGGAGTGGTGGACATTTTCCAAACAGTCAAAATGCTGCGAACGCAGCGGCCTGCTATGGTGCAGACAGAGGTGAGACAGACTTTTCCTTCACATTTACTTCCATCCAATACGTATTGTTACACACCCCCATACTGAAGATTTAGCACACTCTCACATTCTTACAAAATTATTAAATTCCTATTAAATGTTAACTTGTACACACACACAAACACCCTTATATTTATTTTAAACCAAGCTACAGAAACTTTCACTGGATTAGCAGAGCTACCTATACAGTTTTAGGACAAGTAAATGTCCATTTCCCCAAAAATAAGTACAAGATATATAAGATAAATAATGACTTTAAAATTCTTTTTTTTTTTTTTTTTTTTTTTTGTCATTTCCAGGATGAATACCAGTTTTGCTACCAGGCAGCTCTGGAATATCTAGGAAGCTTTGATCACTATGCAACGTAAAAAGCCATCTCCTCCCCCTACCCTGCACCCCCTCAGCAGCCTACTGAGCCATACAAACTAGCTTGAAAAATTGGGCCGATGACATCTAAAATCAACAACAGGAAAAAGAAAATCTATATGTAAACCATCAACGGGAATATGAAATCAATCTTCGTCCCTCAAAGTCATTCAAAAAAAAAAAAAAAAAAAAATCCAACAAGCGTGCAATTCCGATTCGACACAAGCGCTCGATAAGAGAGCGAGAAGGATTCCACCAGATACAAAGTAACCGTATGTACACTCTCACTCATGAGACCAACCAAATGCAGCGGCTCAGGCTGTGGGGCGGGAAATGGTGTATATGTCAGACTGCTAACCTTACCTCAAGTGTTCTGATGTGGAGGATGTTACAGTATGAAACATTTGTGGAGAGTCTTGTTTCCAAACTAACTGTTAAAACATAAAACGGAACGTATAGTGGAGTGAAGGAAAAGCCAGCGGACAAAAAGTCAAGGTCATAATCGGAGGGGGACACGAGTCGTCCTTTGTGAAGTAAGAGTAGATGCGATGACCTGAATGTGGAAGAAAAAAAAAGAGGAAGAAGAGTATGGGTCGGCTGTAACTTAGATCTTTCCGAGTTTAACTCACTGAGATGTGGAGGGAGTTCCAAGATCTTCGCTGTCTCCTATGATTTAGGGGAGTTTGAAGATTTCAACATAGTGATGCAACTGGTCCTCTAACTCTGTCCTCCCAACATACTTTGCCAACAGCAAAAACAAGGTCTGTACTGAAACGACAGCAAGTCCTGAGACTGATGAAATGAAATGACTATTTGCATTTGATCCCACCCCAACCCACACAAACCTGTGACATCTTGTGATCCACTTAAACTTTTGGTATCACTTGAAATGCAGCCGTGAAGTGTTTCTCAATTTGAAAAGGCAGCTCCTCTCCACTCTTCACTCCTGGAGCTGACAAGAATGCTTGGCAGTTTGGCAAAGACATGGGAAAGTGAAATTGTCTTGAGGGAGCGAAACCCATCCGAAAAAGGGTTGTTTACCAAAAACACCAATCAGATCTACTCTTACTGTGACAGTTGCTTGAGCGGTTGAGGTACGGACAGTTTCCGAAGTGCTTTCGAGAACAGGCCCCAAACTTTTTTTTCTTTTTCTTTTTTTTTTTTTACCCCTCAGTGTTGCACTGTTTTCATCTCCATGGTAACAGGAGCATTTCCTTCATTCTGCTGAACTGTGGCAGCTTCAACATCAGCACCTTTCATATGGAAATCCAAATAAAGTGTCGTTCTTTTCTTATGGTTAAACTCATAACTTTTGAACTTTTAATGCTGCCAGTAACAGTAATACAAGTCGACTTGGGCCTCAGAGTGGATTGTAACAGGTAGTGGAGGGAGGGAACATCTGCCATCTGCTGTGTGCCGTCTTACAGTGACCCATACTTATTACCATCTTTCACAACTTTTGTCTTTGTTTTTTGCTTTCGATACCAAACATGCTGCTTATCTCCGTCACGCTGTAGGTCGAATGTGATGAGATTATGATCTTGCCAGAAAGGACAGTCAGAAGCGGAGCTAGCCGAAGGCCATATGACAGTAAATGAGATTACAAGCCCTCGTAAGATGTCCTAGTCCTCCCTCTTTGACCTCCTATCTGGTTCTAGTATCATTTCTACTAACACCCCACTCTGGCTGATAAAAGGAGGAACAATCTGGAACATTCTAGAAGGTCTTTGTTCCCTTCAGCTGTGGAAGGTTCTTGGTGAGGAAAAAACGGTTCCTCTTCATGCCTACCTGCTCCAGGAACACTACCCTCACCCTTAATGTGTTCAAATGTTCTTACCTTCTGTTTGTTTCTTTTTTCTTTTTCTTTTTTTTTTCCTCTTCTTCTAATTCTTTTTTTAAGTCCCATCATCAGCAGGTACTGAGCTGTGAATGAGCAAGGAGCAGGCAATCATGTTCAATGTGGATTTTTGTGATGTGAAAAAAAAAAAAATACAAGTTAAAAAAAAAAAAAAAAACAACAAATAAAAAAAAACAACAAATTAAACTGACTTGGCCATTACCAATTTTGGAACTCTGTTTCCGCTGTTGTTGGCAGAACTACTCTATTCACTCCAAAAAAAAAAAAAAAAATGAAATGAAATGAAATGAAATGAAAAAAAATGTATAGGTATATGAGGAAGCAGTTTCTCATCCTCAGTTCTCTCCAGAGGTCAGTGCTTTTGGGATTTACCAGAGCATGCTTGAACAGTGGAATTCTCAAGCAATGGATTCTGCCAAGAACCACTTATTAAGCGGGCACACTAACCCATGTGACAGAGGGAGATGTGTGTGGTCTTTCTTATTTCCAAAAAAGCCTTATTGTTATTGTAACATTATGAAACATTGGTGTTGTATTCTTATAATTCTTGTTATTTTACTTTAGTTGGCAGACTTTTTATTTTCTTGGTTTCATTTTTGAACAGAAGTACCCTAGCCATTTTTTTTTTTTTTAAGTTAGCGAGAAAAAAGATATGCTTCTTTGTTCGTATTATGTTTAAAGACATTCTATTTTTTCACTGTAGAAATGATGAGTAAGATGTGTTTGTGTGTATGTATATATATGTACAGTATATATATATAGATACACACTCGCATATATATTTAAATGCAGAATATAAAGATGTATCCAAAATCTTAGTATGATAAATAGGCTTTTTTTCCCCCCTTATTCCTCTTTTTTTGTCTCATTTTTTCATACCACCCATAAACATGTAATTGCTTGTGTAAAAAATATGCTGATTTTTTTTTAATCTTGTTTTTATAATTATGAATTGGGGGTAATGTAGTGTGTTTCTTTAAAACAAAAAAAACAGCCAGGGGAAAGGTAGGGTCCAAATGCCAGGACCGCAGCCTCTTTCTTTCTTTTTTCTTTTTTCTTTTTTCTTTTTTTTTTTACCACCCAATAGATGCGTGCAGATAGGATGCCATTTTGAGCATTATTCGTTATCATCAAGTGTACTGAATTAGCGTTAGGATTCCAGTGTTACTTTTTTTTGATAAAGAGGCCATAGAATTGGTTTACTAAACGCTGACTTTAAGACAAAACTATAAAATAATCTGTTGTCTCCAAAAATTTGATAGACTAATCAACTTCTTTACATCTTGATATGGTACAGAATGTTAGAGCCCTCTTCTGTCTTAGGCTGTTTTGTTTTTCTGTTTTTGTGTTTGGCTGTTTTCTTTTTGAATTTTTTTTATTGATTTATGTCATTTCAGCTTTCAGCCACAGTTAGATCATTCGTTTGTTACGGACCAGCTATGATCCTGAATATAATACTTGTAAATAAAACAAATATATATTGTATGTATTTGTATAATTTGACCCTCAAGTTTTCTGTCTTTGAGCAAAACTGATATTCAAAAGAAAAAAAAAAAATCAGTAAATATTTCTTTTAAACAACAAAACCTGCTGGCATTCAAGGAGGAGTTTAACCTCTCAGTAACACCTCTCTGTTCATCTCTGATCCCTCTTTCCATTTTTTTTTCTGACAGCCGCCCACTGCAAGTACAGTGGTGAGAGAAGTCACAAAGGTCTTTTCTTTCCCATAGTTACCTGTTCACAATGCTGCCCTTAGCCCGGCTTTTAACAAGCCTAAAGGATTGGACTGACTAATCCCAGATTTAATACTGTCCTCTAAAAGATTTGGCTCACTTGTCTTGATCTGCACATCTGAGGCTTTCAATTTCGCATTCTTCTCCTAACAAAATTTTTCACCATTGTCTTTGATCCAAAAAAAAAAAAAAAACAAAAACATCAAGGGCTAGTTTGCCCAGTGCCTATAAAGCCAAAATGTAGATTTTTACATGAATGGTGCCACATTTCCATGAATGGTTATGTGCCAGATGATTTTTGGTGTTAACATTAGACTCCATATTTTTTGACATTATGCATGGCTTCTCTCTCACCACTTCCCCAATATAACATTCTTCTTCTTTTTTTTCTTTTTTTTAAGTTGTAGCCTAATATACCATGTTTTTGATATGTATGGATGCAGTATCAATTTTTATTACTATTACTTTGGGATTTTGTTAAGGGATAGAGAGCGAATATTGGAGTGGAGTGAATCTGGAATCTGGAAATTCCAGTGTTGCCTTTTGAACTGTGGAGACATTTCATATGAACTTACTGGAGGTAACAATGAAGCTTTTTGGACTGGATCAATACAAAAAAAAACCCATATCAACATGATTATGATAATGGAAGTCTGTGGAAGTTTGTTTGACATTGTTTGACCCTTGGACTCTATATGAGGATGCCGGACCTTGACCACTGCGGTCGAACCTTATGAAATACTTTACCGTTGCGGAAAACAAAACAGATACAAAAGAATGAATATATAAATAAAACAGCCAACAAAAAAAAAATGTTTAAAAAAAAAAAATCCAAACTCCAATCGCGAAATAGTTTTTCTTTGTACGAGGGCCGAGTGCTATCGCTTTCAAACTGTTACTTCTAATGAGACAATAATTGGTTTAAAACCACTGTGTATGTAGATATGTTGACTTTGTATTAAAGAAATGTTGTCTGAAACTGTGCTTCATTGATCATTTTATACATTTTTCTTTCACACCCAGTTTACCCACTTAAATGATATTGAGATTAACCCAAAGATAAGATGAAAATTCCTGAACTGTGTAGAGCCAATTATAAAAGGAACGAATGAGAAAGAGCATACATACTGAACATGTGAAACATCAGCAGTTCTGATAATGAAATTTGCAGAATTAATCTGAAGCAATTATTGCAAGCAGTTATTGAGTGTTCTTCGTTCTTCATATTCATATATACCACATGGATCAGAATACTCAAGCGTTGAACCTCATAACAGTCTACCAGTGCAAACAGACAGCTTAGAGTGGTCAAACATTGTAATGAAACTACGAGTTATGAGTGGGATTCAACACAAACACACATACTCGGAGAAATATATGTTCAGTCGTCCAAACAGCTGATGGGGTATTTTGAATTTTTCGATAGTCTCATGTTTGCTTGTTGTCAGCGTTCTGTTCTAACGGAAACTTGTGAAGTTTCAGTAAAGACATAAATGGACTTTAAATTTCTGTTCTCCGGCCGAAACTGTTCCAAACTGTTTATGAGTCCCCCCCCACCCACCCCCCCCATTAAAAGCCAAGTTCATTTTATTTGTTAGAAAAACAATGTTCAAGAGGCAGAAAAAGTGTTCATGTGATTGTTTTTATATGCAATTACACGGACCATTAAAGCTGAAACACTCAGTACAAAGACGATATCCACTAAAAAAAAAGAAAGTTTTTTTAGAGCTTTATGATTCTTGGATAAGCTAAATGAAACTCTTTTGTTTTTAATGTTGACAAACAGTACTGCTTTAGATTTGGGGACTGCCACAATAACTACGACCCATGCAAAGGATTCCCTTTTTTTGTTAGCATCTGGTTCGTTTTCTATGGGATTTAACGGGCGCGCTGCCTTGCTGAATGCAGCTCTTTCATTCACTAAGTGTAATAGTTATCCGGTCCAAGCACAAGTTCAGTTAAATCTCAGCAATCCTCATTTTCTGTCATTTGTTTTCTTCTGTTGTCACTAAACAGCATATAACATTTTCACACACTTTGTCTTGAAGTAGAGATGTGACAAAAAAAAGCTATCATAATCTAACTACCAACTACCTTTTTGTTGTTGTTGTTGTTGTTGTTGTTTGAGAGAGAGGTGAGAGAAAAAAGAGGGGAGAGAGGAAAACAGGGGAGTCTGTGGACCTAATTACACACCAATCAGTCGCCGGCTTGTTAGGGCCAAAGAAAAGGAAACGATCAGAGGATGGCTGTGACAAAGTTTCCAAAACCCAGTGAAAATTCGTAATAAATAGCAAAGCAATAAATTGGATTTTCCACAGCCCTTTGGCTGGACTGTGTTGCAAATGACAAATCAATCGAATCAAGCCTCTGAAAACTAATACCAGAAAAAAGGCATAAAATCTCTTTTTTTGGGGGGGGTGGGCGGTAAGGAGGATATTTATTTATAATGCTTTTGATTTCAGGCTATTTGAACATGGGCCCTTTTCCACCCTTGGCTTTATTGCAGCTGTCAAGTATCCAAGGGCTGATAGGGAAGGAAGGCCACAGTTTTACCGCTACCAACTGGAAGTCTTTTTTTTCTTATTGAATTACCCATGTTTGGACTCCTGTGCTTCAGCCCAAGGTGTGGGCAGACAGTCTAGAGAGACAGACCAAGAGCTGTTGAATGTGTCAGAGGAGCAAAGCAACGCACACCTGGGTATTTAATATCACGTCAGGAATCCTAAAATTAGTGCTGACAATCTACTTTCTATTATTTGAAGACGAAAGCGCTCTTTTTCAGCAGTACCCACACACCTATTAAGATCAAGCAAAAAAAAAAAAAAAAGAGATAATTACATCCATTTATTCATTTGACTAAAAGTTTATCCCTCTTCCCACTGTTGTTGAGGGGTTTCAGAGATCACTATGAAAATGAAAATAATTTGACAGTTCAGAAACACCCCCGCGTTATTCTTACACGCCGAACTGTAGCCGTTTAAGTTCGCTCGTGGTTTGAACGTTATTTCTAGAAAACCCAGCTTTTGCTTTTTGGAACACAGATCCAGCTGAAGAGAGTTACACAGCAAGACTTAATGAAACCACAGGTGAGAGATCTTCTTTACTCTCATGAAGAAATCCAATTTTCCTCTTCTAGTCTCTTCTGTTGCAAAGCTCATCCCTCAACCTTAAAACCATCCAGGGTGGCTCTCCTCTGTGGGCTTTGCTGCTTACTGTTCAAACCTTCTCTTGTAGAGGGCTATAGGGCCGCATCAAGGAGCCCCTGAGCGAAAAAACCCTGCATATTTTTGAGCTCTGCAGGGAAGCGAGACACTTGGGTTGATATTGAAAAGAATCACAGCAATAGTCAACATGACTCAAGAGCTGAAGGAGCAAAGCAAGGAGGTGGTATTTGCAAAGTCAAACTGCATAACAGCAAAAAGACCCCTACACGAATGGTATGACACATCCATGAATGGGAAGGTGATTTTTTCTTTTGGTATAAGCATCAATTTGGTGACTCAGCTGCCTTTGAATTTTTTAAATTAGTGAGGCATACATTTGTGACATAAGTGAATTTGTATTATGCTGCTACATTATCGATGCTATGAACAGCAGTCCTCCACATTATGAAATTTATTTCAGCATGTAAAAATAGTAAGTGCACAAATACACAAGCAGACGTGAATTGGAAATGTTTGTGTGTACGAAACCGGGTAACCTGCTGCGTGCTTCGAGTGTGCACCCTCGAAGCTAACGCATTATGTTACTGGAATCTGTGTATTATAGATATGTATGAATGGTGTACACATAACAGGACACAAACACGAACAAACAAAGTACAACTGAGGAAAGTGGTTAGTTTGTGGGGAAAGGACGCCGCCCGCGGCCTGAGACAGAGCCCTCTGTCACAGTATACCTCCTTTCATTCGGCTGATAATATGAGCAGCCTCTTACGTTTAAAATCAAGGTCAGTCTATTTTGCATAGTTTACACATCTGCCCTCATCACCTTCTACATGCAGTCTGCCCCTCTGTCCTCTACGCCTCTCTCACCGGCCCCCCAGTATCAGCTGCTCTTTTACTCTTTGTCAGCTACAGTCTGATATGATAGAATGTGTTTGATGTCTACAGGTGTAATCTTACATTTTTCTTTATCGTAATTCTGGAATTCTGTAGAGGGATAGAGAGTGAAGATAGAATCAGCTGAGTTGTGCCGTTACAGCATCTATGTTTGATGAGCGCTTGAAAATGGTATTTGCCGCAAGATGTCCATGATGAGCACGGACTCTGACTTGATTCTGTTGCAGTTTTAAGTAGGTACATATGTACTGTAATGTTTCCTTACAGCTGCATATGTGTGCCATAAGTTAAAGAGAAAAAAAGAGGATTATGAGGGCCAGGTGACCGATACACTGGTTAGGATTTCTGTCGTTGCTTCATGATTATTCATGTGTCATGCTAAGTAGCTCTAACTTGATACCACTGTGAAATGGAGTGTGTGAACCACAGATACCATGTTGTGGCTGTTTGGATTTAAGAATAACAAACACTTGTGACTATGCTGCCCTCTTGTGCCCCAAGGTGGAATGTGTCAAATCAAAATTCATTCTCAACCATATGACAGTCAGATTCATCTCTTCTGCCAGTTATACCGATTATCTTTCACAAAATTTAATTTTAAGATTGTATCTTTTCTATCTTTATTAATAAGCTTATTTCTAACCGTTCCTTCAACAGCTGAACTTACTGGAAATTTACTCCATGCTTTGAATAAATTAGTGTTCAAACTGCAACAACATTTTTATAGAAAAGCATTCCCCTTCACTTTAGAATGTGAGCTCATAACTGAAATGTGTGAAGAACTCGTCACATAGATGTGACATGATCATTTGACTGTGGCAGTGCTCCAGACTTCCGTGCTTCTGTGGAGGGAAAATGGAGCGGTTATAAATCTGTATCTATTGCCACACAAGTACTGTTTACATCTTCTTGCTCCTGCCCTCATCAATCTCTCTCTCTCTCTCTCTCTCTCTCTCTCTCTCTCTCACACACACACACACACACTAAATGTGGCATGTGTATGTGTGTGCACTTTTATCCTGGCACTGATAGATAACTCTGATTAAAAATGGATCGTGCTGAGGAGAGGGACAATCTCTGCTTTTTCCAACTCAGTCTCCATGTTGGAGTAGTGAGCGAAACATGACCAACTCCTTTAATGTTGCGTTCCAGGCAGTTTTTCTCTGTCTGTCGTACAAACCTCTGCCATGTTTTTTCTTGATGCATGTTGGAACTAGAAAGTGAGAGATGTTACCAATATCAATAATGAATTGCTCCAATTAAACCATGAGGTGAAATTGCATTCTGTGCTTCTTGTGAAGTTACAGCCAGCTGCAGTACAATGAAAAGGTGCTTTGAGGCTATGTAAAGAGTCAGAACATAGACACAACGCTCTAAGCTAAAATGCGCCATAAGTGTTTTTAAAAGGACTTGGGAAAGAAAAGAGAAAAAGGCAAACAGCAGGAAATCCTGCATAATGCATTGACTATACCATCTACACAGAGCAACATCAGTCTATAAATAGCCTGTTTTAAAAGCTAAATTCATCTCAAAGCGCTATTGTAATAAAAGAAATACATTATTTACTGAGGAGTCTAATTTATTTGTTGTTTTTGATTGGCATTTTAAATTCCATTAACCCCAGTGGGAATATTGTTGACAGTGATTGTTTCAAACACTAATGAGACATTTTTTTGGTGAGCTTTCTGAAACATCGCTTCGTTCAGCTCTTGATAAGAGCAAGAAAAAAGAAAAAAAACACTCCTTTGTGTACACAGCTGAGGCTAACAACCTCATTTGTGTTAGCGTTCACATGCAGATATGACACAGTTATCAGTTAATCTTAAAGTGGACATCCAAATTCACATGGGAATGCTTTATGTGATAGGATCTCTGAATTTCAGAGAGCAAAATCGTTTTACCCAGATAATACATTAAAGTAAACATTTAAGGACATGAGATGATTTTCATCAAGTTTTTCATCAGCTGATACGTTTAAAAATCTCATTGATCATGTTTCTCGCCATAACCCTTGGCAGAAGTGGGTTATTTTGGACTCAGTTCTTAGGTTGCGATGTAGTGTTCACATCACTTGGTTGCTAAGGAATAATCACGTAATTTGTGTTGTATAATTAACTTACATGGCTTTGCTAGAACATGTCCAAAGGAGATGGTTTTGAAGAATGTTTCGGTTTGGGAACTTCAGATCATTACCCCTGACACGCAGTGAAAGAGTTACAGCTGTGACTTCACTGTTTTTGCTTTTCCCTACTTTGTTTAGAAATCAAATGAAGCGAAGAAACTGTGGCTGAGTACCAAAAGCGATTGCAGCCTTCGTATATGGGCATTTTAATGTTGTCAGTGCCATTACTAAAGAAGCGGCGGTGGTTAAATAGGTATGCCCTGGGGTGAAAGTTCAAAAAAAGGTCACAAGCTCATGACTTGGTTGGCGCCTGGAATGTGGTTTCCTCTCAGCTAAATCCAGAGAATGTTTTCCACGTTCATGATTCTTTGATAGTGTAGGGGAAACTGCTTCTCCTGTTTCGTCTGAGTAGCGTATGTGAGAGTGTGTGTGTGTGTGTGTGTGTGTGTGTGTGTGTGTGTGTGTGTGTGTGTGTGCGCGTGTGTGTGCATGTGCATGCGTGCAAGCACCTGTGCATTTGTCCATGTGTGTGTGTCCGTGTGTGAATGTGTATGTGTTTGTGTAACAGAAATACATCAGTATGCCCACTGAGTATGTTCTTGACAACAGGCTGCTCTTGACCTTGTCCCTGCCCCCTGCACAGGTGTCATGAGAACAGTGAGAGGACGAGACATTGGCATCCACGCCACAGGTGCCCTGTTCTCAAATAAGGCTAGGCTTGACAAGCTGCCCAGTGGGCCTGGCAGTTGGCCCTTAATTCAATTAGATGGAAATTCGCTGATTTAGGAGGAAATGAAGCAGAGCCTGTCTGTTTGTTAGCGGCAGCCCACCAGTGCCTGACTGACAGGAACGTTTAGTCGCAGGTGTAGCGAGCCAGGGCTCCACAGGACTTTGGCCCGATATCAGCCTGGTGCTGTTTGCTCCAGCGTGTCTTTACCTCATATCAGATACATCAAATCACTGGTATTCCACAGAAAGAAATAGGATATCTGCATTACCGTTTGATTATTTTGTAGTAACTACATTTCTAATGTAGGTGGGTTCTAAAGTTGATGAATATAGCAGTGGTACAGCGGTTTCTCAAAAGACAAAACTCAAGTACAATGGAAATGTGTGTTGAATTTTAGTCCACTAAATTTCAAAACTCCATCTCCAGCTGGTCCGTATTAGAAGATTGAAACCCTGATCGTAATATAAACATGGAAATGTGGATAAACTGCTTGGATTATCTTTCTGAACATCATCATAAACATTCAGCTATGTTCAACGTGACAGCGACACGTCAGACTTTTGTGGGCGAAGGTATAAATAAATGATATGTCTGATTCCTTACTCCGTTCTCATATGTTTTTTGTTATTATAAACTGGGGACTGAGTGATGCAAGATATTACGCAGGCAGAAACACAGAATGTGTGTCTGACGGAGCTTGATCAGCTCAGCAAGCCTCAGTATCCAACTGTAACAAAAGACAATCCAGTCCTAAAAGAAAGAGTGTTATCAAATGTGCCCCGGTCCACACCCAAAAAACAATAGTCATTCACTCAAACACCGGCATTTCTGAATAATGTTTCTCAAATGAGTTCCTCTTTTTATCAACGGAGCGCACGAATAAAGACCTTATATGGTCGTGGAGGTAATTTCCCTCAAATATTTGTCACAGAATGATAAGACCAGTTAACGGCCAGCAAGCTTTCAGCTGCGCTTCAAAGACTAAGTAGATCAAGCCATAATACCTTGCAGAAGTTCCTTCTCTTTGAAGGCATTGAGGACCCAGCTTGAATAACAGCCCTTTAAAAGGACACAGCTTAGTTTGATTTAATAACAGCCATGTAAACGGACAATGTAAAAATCAGACAGTAAATTCTCATGAAGAAAGGATTTTTTTTTTTTTCTTGTGGTGCTAGTCTCTGCTGGGGTGATGGGGCCTCCTGCATGTCTTTTTTCCAACCTGGCTTTACTCTCATGCACATCTGCAGAAGATTGTGAAGGCCAGTGGGATAGCAGCAGATAGCAGGTACGAGATTTAACTGGAGCCAACTGGTTCATGCCTTCATTGACTGTCAAGTCATCAACACTGTCTGTTACCTAAGGCTCTACAGAGGGCGTCTCCCAAACCCTATCACGAGAGTCTGCTAATTACTGTCTGTTGCGCTTGTACAAGGCTGGTGTTGCTATGTGACCTCCCCCCTCCACCCTATCCTCCAAGACAACAGTTCTGATCACAAATAAAGAGTTGTCTAAGATGAAGTCAATTCTTAGTCATTTAATTTACTATAGTAATAATGCACCATATTGTGTATACACTTTGTTATTCAAAAAAAAAAAGACCATGGGACATTCTGGTATTTACTTGATGTTGCATTCCCAGTTCGTTCAAATGACTCTCTCTGAAGCTGGAGTAAATGTGATTGCTTGAAATGCAATTTTCATTTCAGCTCATGTTCACCGACCTAGTTTTGACGATTATCATGTTAGGATCATCACTATGAAAAACATTACCACAAGGGCTACAGAATTCTCTAACACTCCCAGGGCTCTGCTCTGGAGTGTCCACATTTTCAGTACACGGTTCCCACAGTATTTTTTCTTTTTTTTGTTTGTTTGTTTGTTTGTTTAGCTCAGTGCATATTTTAAGTGTACGGTTCCCACCAAAATAATGCTAATAATAATCGTCAGATACTGTATTGATCCCCATGGAGAATTTCATCCTGTGCATGCAGCTCAAAACCAAGAAACACTTAATCAAAGCATATCCAGACATCTCGAGGGTATACATCTCATTTCATGATGACCTGTGCATGTTCATGTTATTTTTTGATATTTTAATGGTTTTAGAGCAAATGGAAATGCTCTGCTCTCATTTAGTATTGATATCTATTGATGGCGAAGGAGATCTTCCAAATTCCTCATGTAAAATGTAAACACAACTGAATATTTGAAAGGTCTGAGAATCAGTCGACATAATAGATTCCATTTTAGAGTTAGAATGGCTCTGATGGCTTCTACATTGATTTTTCACCGGCGGCCTGAGTTAAAATTGTTGATTTCTCTCGTGGGGAGCCGTCCCCCTTTCTTCCGGGCAGACTGTTAAAAGCGGTGAGAGGATGAGAGGGCGGGTAGTAGGCAGACTTTTCGTCATGAACGTTGTCACAGTCTAAACTACTGGAAGACCACGATCACATTGGTTGAGTGCCAGAGCTTTCCTCGCCTTGTGGAGAGTTCTTATGTTCAAGACACTGATCGAAACCGCCGTTTACTTGAGTTATAGTTTATGTGGTACAGCGCGTGGGCAATACTCTTCAACGGACTACGTTTTGTTGAGCCTCTAATGCTGCTATTCCTTAAGGTAAACTATAACGTCAAACATAGACCTGTTTTAACTTGTTTAATTACATTTAATTTATCACTTAGTGTACGGACCGTTGAGTTCGAGATAAAATACGTCCTTTGGAGGCACACAAGTTAACAGTGTTTGGCATGAACTGAAATTATCCGTAAATTTTCCTGGCGCATCGCAACGTACTTGTTTCTTAAATAAGGCAGTAGTAAGAATTTGATACTAGATAATATGTAAACTTAACTGCGTAAGAAGAATGTCCACAGGCTGACAAATTACTCCATAAATTTAGGGAAGATATTATAATTAGTTTCATGTTTTAATCATGTATCATAAATACTGAAAAAAAGTGGAACAGCCTACATCAGTGGTGGATGGATACAGATAGGGAGAAAAACAGGCTTATTGTTCTGACAGTTATTCAAATGTGCCAAATATGAGTGTTTGAGAGTTCAGTTTTGTTTCTGTCGACTTTGAAGTCATCATAAGCTTAACTGGATTTTACAAATGTTAATGGTGTTGTCAATTATACATTTAAAAAAAAAATGTAGCCCATTGTATGGACAATGTCTTGGATTTCACAAACAAATTTGATTACCTGTCTGTAAACATCCATTACAAAGCCTCCCTACACTCCTCTCCTGTCCAGCAACAGGAGAACTCTTGACTCATAAACTCTCTAAGCAAATTTCAGGCTCCATTTAAGCTTAATGAGCTTGTTAAGAGCTGCAACAGCTATTGCTGCTTTCACTGACATTGTTGTCAAATTAGGAATTTTGTAAAATCCAAGAAATCCAAGAACAGTAGAGTAATGGACGCTAACTCATTTTAGAAAGAGACATGAGTCTGATGCTTCGCCATGTTGCCATGTCTTATTTTGGAGAAATTACCATATTTACAGCTCCTGTTGCTTCAGTTCCCTTCTTTCTCTCTCTCTCTCTCTCTCTCTCTCTCTAACTTACTACTACATTCATCATTATGATTCCCTAAAGACCTGGTGAGATGTCTCAAAGACCTCTATCTCTGTGGTTAAGCAAAGACTAGGGGAGGCACTTTGCATTCCTGCTCCGGGGACACTGAAGACTTCACTTGCTTGTAAGAGAACAGTTTACTGTGGAGATTCATTCCTGTGTTTACAGAACCATATTTCTTTGGAAATTTAAAGGCCAAATCATTTCTTCTCCATTTATAATTCATGTATCCAAACTGTTACAGCACGGAAAACACCTGATTGTATTTGCTGATCCATGTTAAGATCAAATATTTTGAAAGTCTTTGAAATCTCCCTGATTTTTGGCCTTTGAATCCAAACACCAATAGATCATTGCAGGGACAGACATGCTGGTCTAGTTTTAAGTCTGCACAAGACCAACACAGAGGAATGTACTCTCCAATATCTTCGCAGAGAGCTTTCTTTAAGAAACAGTTTCAATATGTTTGAACATTTTAGGCCATACAAGACCATGAAAAGTTCTTTATTTTCTGTAGAGACACACAGTTGGAAAAAAAAAATGAAATTGTTTAGAGCCGCTGGCAGTAGGAGTGCTGGCCAATTAGTGGAGCTCTTACAGTAAATCCTACCTCCTGTGTTGTCTTCCTTACCCTGCGTATTGTATTTCCATTCAGTGGTATCCTAAATGGATTTGGGTTTTTTGGTTTGGTTTTTTTATTTATCCTTTTTATGTACTTTGTGTACCATTTTATATTTCTAATAGTTTAGTCTCAGCAGTGTTGTCAGACAGTTACATAAGTCACAACTGTTAATCTGGAAAATATAACTTCAGACAGAATATTTGTTATGTTATGTTTGTTTGGGTCAGTATAACTCAAATTTTGATTTGAAAGTAAATATTTGGATTAGTCACTATTAGATGTGTATCACACTGATGGTACCTATACATAACACCCTGGTGATAGACCCATGGGTGGTGCCCACCTATAGGCAATGGAAGTATATCACAGTCTAAACCATCAGGACAAAAACAGTTTTGGATTAGAGCTAGACGTCAGCATGTCAAAGTCTGGTGCTACAATGTTATTATTTGCGTGAATGAAAATAACAGCAATTTTCTCAGATTACATTAACAGTGATATCCTGTTGGTCAACAACAATGTTATTTAATATTAGTGTATGAAAATTGCACATGACATTAATTATTTAGCTTTAGAAAGTGTAAGTGTATGATAATTGCATAAATGTGCTTTTGGTTTGCGCAATGAAACCACTAAAGGAATCACAGTGAAAATTGTTTTCATCAGATGCATTTGCAGCTTTCCTTTTTACCAAAATACAACAAACTCTGGAGTTATTTAGATTTATACACCACTCCAGAATCTACAAGAACTCATGAGTAGTCCATGGTACTATTAAAAAAATATTCTAGCAAATTGCACTTAAAATCTCCTGTATATTTACCACAGTTGTTTATTTGTTTATTTCTGTCTAATTTTTTTTTTTAGATTACTCATTGATTATGTGAGTACGGACTGAAATTATTTTCCAAGTGATCTGTTTACGTTCGCTGCATTTTTTGCCATAGTGTTCATGAGACGGGGTTTGTAATGATGATCTAGCATTCTTTTCCTGTTTATTCTGTTCATGCAATAGCAGTTCAAGAATCAGGTTTCTGCTTACCTCATAACAAACTTCTTAACAGGCTGTCCATAACCATTTCCTGTACTCATGTCCGATTAGTATCCAAGTAACATTTCACTTGTATGCGGAAATATTACCATTGAATTTTTTTCTCCATTCATACTTTGATATTCAAAAGTCCACATATGTACAATGTCTCTTTAGTTATGTTATGTATTGTGTGGAAAAACTCACAGAAAATTTTTGCTCTTTTAACTTTAACAAAATGAAACAGCACAAGCATCGTGTTACAGCAATTGCTTGTGATTGTGATCCAGATTGCAAATCTCTCTTTCTCTTTATGTGTATGTTTGCATTCCTAACTGTAATGAAAATGTTTCCGTATTGTGACTGAATGTTTCCATATTGTGACTCTCCTTTTATCTTGAGAAATATCATAGATAGACATGTTGTTTCAGCAAAACAAATCAGCCACTCTCTTTAGTGTTGTAACACAAGCAAAAAATTTCTGATTTGAAAGAGAAGTACATACAAAAGTGACTGTTTCTCAATGTTTGAGTGAAAATAGTTAAAGCGTCGTGCAAACCCAATCAGCTGTGGTCATACATGGTTGCTTTGCACCAAGATATATATTTTTGCTACTTCAGCTTACGAAAAAAAACGTTGTTATTTGTTAGCAATTTGAACAAAATTTTTTCTTCAGATTTTGTTACCGATGAATCATTAACCATTATGTCTATTTGAAAGGCTAGCACACAAGAGGACCTGATTCCCCAAGGATGAAATAAGCACTTAGCGACGGTATTTGTTGAAAACAAGCGAAGACTGTGCCATCATGTCAGTAGAGCCCTACGCAAAAAACGGAACTTCACCAGCAGGCAATGGCAGTACCCCTGTATGCTTCTCTATCAATCGCCCACCCTTTCCAATTGGAAACAGTTCCAGTATTACCTCTCCCTTGTTCTCCAGTGTTTTCACTGCCCTGGGCCTCAGTTCCAACCTGTTTGCCCTTGTGGTGCTTACCAAGACTTTTAGACGTACCCAAAGCCGCTCCAGATCCTCCTTCCTCCTGTTTCTGAGTGGCCTGGTGATAACCGACTTTATGGGTCTGCTGGTGACCGGCACCATTGTAGTCTCTTACCACATAACACATTTCAACTGGCGTAATCTGGACCCCGACTGCCACTTTTGCAATTTTATGGGCATGTCCATGGTCTTCTATGGCCTCTGCCCATTGCTTCTAGGTGCCGCGATGGCCATGGAGCGTTTTGTGGGAATCAACAAGCCGTTTGCCAGGTCCACCAACATGTCTAAAAGCCGAGCTTGTTCCATGGTGCTGCTTTTGTGGGTGATAGCTGGCTGTATCAGCTTGCTACCTCTCTTTGGTCTGGGGAGCTATCACATCCAGATACCTGGCTCCTGGTGTTTCATGAACATTAGTTCTGCTTCTCTGGACCGGGCCTTCTGTCTGATCTTCTCCCTGGTTGGGCTCATGTCATTGGTTATGTCCTTCGTGCTCAACATGGTCAGCGTGGTCACGTTGCTGCGTGTCTCCTGCGGCCAAGACGGAATGCAGCGTCGCCGTGACTACGAAGTGGAGATGATGGTGCAGCTGATTCTGATAATGGTCATTGCCTCTGTCACCTGGTATCCGCTATTGGTGAGTGTCCTAAACTGCCCTGTGAAACAGTATCAGAAGAACATAAAAACTGATATTTTCAAAGTACATTTAAGAGGATTTCATGCACTGTTTGGGTTTTGTGTCTAACTGTACCAACACGAAAAAATGTAAATCTAATTCAAACATTCTAAAGTAAAATTTGTAGAACATATGTTTATTTCACTTCACAAATAAGTGCACTTAAAAAAGTCAAGTACAGTATCCAAAGACTCATTCGGTTATTATCAATATTCAGATGATTTGAGAAACAGTATATTAAAACAAAAAGAAAAGACTCACTTCCCCTTAACTGTAGCCCCAGTGATAAATATTGTTGCAGCATGTAGCTTTTATCCCCTGCTGGTTGAGATATTCCATAATTCAGTCCCCTCACAATAAGTCAGCACATATGAAATGTTTTACTTTCAGGAAAGTCTCATCGTTCACCTCTCACGTTTTGTGTAAATATTTTTTTCATACAACTAAGTTTGGTGTACAGTATAACCTAAACATCCAAGCATGTAAGCAGACGTGTAATTTTGTTTTTGTGTGAGTGTGTGTGTGTGTGTGTGTGTGTGTGTGTGTGTGTGTGTGTGTGTGTGTGTGTGTGTGTGTGTGTGTGTGTGTGAATGTGTGTGTGTGTTTGTATATGTTTGTGTTTTCACCTAACTGGAATAGTCTGTCCCTGTAAAACTAATTTATGGCACCCATACAGTCTTTTAATATTTTTGTCAAGAACATGAACATGCCTAAAGTGTCATATCTACCGGAAATGTACCAGAAAGTAACAGACTTGTGGAGCCAGCACTTTCCAATTTTCAAATCCACATTTTTCAGTCCATCATAACACAGTGTCTTCTCCATTAGTTCCACATCTGCTTTGGAATTTCAGCATGTTAGTCATTTTTTTTGTCTTAAAATGAAAAGTAAACTGTGAGAACCTTAATGAAGAAAGATGCATTTAGGCGTATTCCTCAGCAGTACAAGGGCCCTAACAGGAAATGCTCTGTTGTTGACGCTGCATGCTGCCTGTTGATAAGGTCTGTGTGAAAGAGCCATCTCCGGTTGGAGAGCACACAGGAAATCCCACATTTACACTGCGCCCCTGCTGGACCCCGTATCTCAGCCAGGCCCTCTTTAATAGGGATAGCAACACTACCTATTAGACCCGAGAACCCATACCCACAAGTCATGTCCATGACGGAATACTGTGAAATGTTATTAAGCATGAAAAGATGACCATCCTTAACCCTTCTGCTTGTCATGCCATTAGCAGAGAGGTGTCAGTGGTGGTAACTAACTCTGCAGTCTGCTTCCCTTTGGGCAGATATACATTCTGAAGACCACTTTATCTGGTGAGCTGGCTGATCCTATTCTCATTTTATACTTTCTTCGATTTGCCACCTGCAACCAGATATGTGACCCCTGGATTTACATCTTGTGCCAGGAATCTAAATTGAGGCGAGTAAAGGAATCATCCATATCTGTAGTAACAGCATTTGCTGCAGTAATTCACTCCAAACGCATCCCGAACGCCACGTGAATGGTTTACTGATTCCTGTTAATGTCTGTGTCATACGAATGGCCTGAGCTGTGAACAGTATGCTTATGAGGCTGTAGTGACACTTTCTCAGTCCTTCTCTCTCTCCTGCTGTCTGATTTCATCCAGTGAAGAGAGAATCTATTATAGCAAACTCTATTGAGCTTGTCTAACATTTAAGATTTTTTCCCATAATTCAACATTTCAGCACATTTCATATATCCACTCATGTCATCATCGCCGTCATCATCATCATCATCATCATCATCATCATCATCATCCTCTCTTTAGACCTGATCATGCTTTTTGTCTTTGTTCAAGGATTGCATACATGCAGGGGGGTGAGTGTGCATGTGTATGTGTGTGTTTATATTTCACTGAATGACTAGATAGATAGATAGATAGACAGACTGTCTGGCCAAAAAAAAGTCTCCATTTGGATTTGGAGCCTCTGAAAGGAGTGTTGTGATCTGGGGTTGCTTCAATTAGTCAGATCTAGGCTCAGCAACGTTATGTGGCAATAAAATGAAGTCAGCTGAGTACCTGAATGTACTGAATGACCAAGTTATCCCATCAATGGATTTTTTCCTCCCTGATGGCATGGGCATATTCCAGGATGACAATGCCAAGGTTCATCGGGCTCAAATTGTGAAAGAGTGGTTCAGGGTGCATGAGGAATCATTTTCACACATGAACTGGCCACCACAGAGTCCTGACCTAAACCCTATTGAAAGTCTTTGGGATGTACTGGAGAAGACTTAAGGATTGGTTCGACTCTCCCGTTGCCAAAAAGATCTCGGCCAAAAATGCAACTTTTTTTTTTGTTGTTGTTGACCAAGCAGCGTAGATAGATACTTTATTGATCCCGAACTCTCGGAAGCACTGCGATACTATGCCTATGTGCGGAGAGGCCCCTCTGGCATCTCCCTGTTCTAAGAATGCATTTAATATGAAGTTCTCTGATAGAGAACGGCATTGGGTAGTATCAAGGCATTACCGGGGCTATTTAGAAATCCCGAAAGGTATGATTTTCAATACCATCAACAATACAGACGCTCCTCTTTCTATTAAACTGATACGGAGATGCTGTATTGAGGTAGGGTCACCAGGCGTCCCGCTTTGCCTTGTACCGCACAGTATTTTGACCCTTTGTCCAGCATCCCGACTGTTGAGATAATGTCCTGCATTTTCACTGGTCATTTGGTTTTTAATTGTCAGAAATCTTAACACATGGATGCGTTCTTTTACCTGTCCGGCACATGAGCCGTTTAGTTTCTACTTTATTTAATAGCGCTACGTCAAAATCAGCAACCTGGCTCATACAAATGCAATATAAATGCAAGCTTTTCTAAAAGCCTGGCTTTCATCCAGAGGCTGAGAAGAGAGCAGTGACGGCGGTCATCATGTGGTTATGACTGCCATCAATCAAGCTGTGCAGAGGGCTGGCTGGTGAACTCCTCTGCTAAGTCACAAAAAACAAACTGACACAAACTTTGCAAACATGAAAGTAAAAGCTACCAGGAGACATCATGGCCACAAAGAAAGGAAAATGTTCTTTTAGTAAAGAATGGGCCGCGACATATTCCTGCACAGTAAAATTATATTAGCCTACATGTCTCGACATTTCATGCTTCCAAGCGATATTGCATATGACTGCTCTAACAACGACTTAGGTTCACTGACAGTGTCTAATATGCAATTAGCCTACTCATAAGAAACACTTATGCCTTGTCATCTAGTCGATTCCACCGCACACCAGTAAGGCCATCAACATTCCCTGCCTTGTACACAACTATATAGAATGAAAGAAAACGAAAGTAACCTGCGTATCACGAAAAAATAAATGGAATCGATATTCATCATATAGTCGTAAAATTACTTTAGATGAACAGCTGATTCTGTTCACATTTCTTTTGTTTGTTTGTTTGTTTTGGTTTGGTTTTTTGTTTTTTTGTTTTTTTTACATAAATACCGTCACATGAGTGTCACATACTCCAGTGAAATGTCAGAAAGATATGAAGGTATGAAAAAATAGTTACCACCCAAGCGTAGAGAAGGTATTAGATATTAAACTGATAAGAAGGGATTGCTTCGTATAAGAATACTTCATATAAGTATTATTGGGGCTGAGCTGAGAAGTCCAAGCTGTGTGACTAACTGTGTGAAAATTTAAAAAAAAGAAGAAAAAAAACATATTCCTGTCCAAGACTTGAGTCACATTGTCCTCACAGGGTTATGGGAAGAGGTGGGTGGGGGGAGGGGGGGGTGGTTCAGCATGTGCACTCTGCTTCCTTTTAATAACGTAATACTTCATGTTTTAGAGTGTGTTGTTAGAGACTTACATTCTTTACAAATAATGTTTCTCTGTCATTCCTTGCGGTTGTAAGTAATGAAAGGTTTGAAGTTGGAAATAGTGTTATGATTTCAAATTTCACATTGTGTTTTCTGGTTCTCTCATAAAACATTTTCAAACAAAATAGAAACACTAGAGTACCCACTATTTTAATAAAAATGGCTCCAGATAGTGATATTTACTTAACCAGTCATAAAATAACGTCACAGCATTACCAGTAAACATTACAAAAGACCAGTACATTAGTAGAGAGAGAGGGAGTGTGTGTGTGTGTGTGTCTGTGTGTGTGTGTGTGTTTTTGTGTGTGTCTGTGTGTTTTTAAGTATTTAGACTGTAAGCCATCTAAGCACCCGTTCTCATTCCACTCTCTCTCTCTCTCTCTCTCTCTCTCTGTCTCTCCTTGCAGGTGTTTATTGCAAACACAGTGCTGTCTGGAAGCAAACTCAGCGTCAAGTACCTGCTGCTATGGATTCGATTTGCAACCTGGAACCAGATCCTGGACCCCTGGGTCTACATCCTGTTCCGTCGTTCCGTACTGAAACGCGTCTACCCCAGAATGGATTGGTCCCGTGGCTCCATAAGCAGCCTGTATCCCTCTTTCACCGCCTCCCTGAGGAGGTTCACCCGCCCTTCGCTCGGAGGCGGGCTCGGGCAGCCACATATGCAGGAAGACAAACAAGACAGCACTCCTGCTCCAGTTATGTCTCCACCATCCTAAACCCCTCAGCTTCTCCTCTCTCTTACGTATTATTCGACTGATATATGTAGCTCAAACACATCATTGCTCTATCCAATGTAAATGATTTTTAGTGTGTTTTCTTTTTACGTAAACCAGTGGTTGAGAGGTCATATAATGCATCAGCGCTGAAAAAAAGCTGCAATGGAATTCAACCCAAGAATACTTTGGAATGAACTGTGAAGCACAGAGCTTTTGCTCTCAGAGACAGCAGAAACACATCTGGTAGATCCTGACATCTGTGGAAGACCGGGGCCTCTTCTACTGTGCTAAGCAGCTCCATCGCACTGTAAGGTTCAGAAGGAGATTCCTGACCCAGATTGTGAGTTAGCTCCCATGGATGACATGCCCCTGGATCAACTCAGTCTGTCAAAAGTGCAGCAATGTTTGTTACTGTTATGGAGCCTTGTCCTCCCTACTGTTATACCATGGTTCAGTCATGAACTCCTGCCAATGAATGCACAGCCCAAGTGCTAAATCTGTTCATGGTTTCAGGACCACACACAGAAGGCTCCATTTTCAGTAAGCTAGGAAACTCTGATAGAAAGTAAAATGACTGAAACTCTGGAAAAAAATAATAAATGCATCACATTTCTCGACTTCACGTTAACCACTTCTAATATAATCACTAGCTTCTTTGTGACTTCAGCTGTATGGTAAAATTGTGCAAAATGTGCAATTGTAAATTGTCAAATATGTTTTTGACGAAAGGACAGTCTGTCACAGTATGTACTCGTCTGAGACAGGACAGACAAATGAAGTGTATGACAGTGAAAAAATTAGAAATAATCTCCTCTGGTGAAATGTTAAGAAATTTTCTCAAAACAAATCAAATTTAAAACTCAAACATTCTTACACTTGTCTGATCACTTTAAACCACTGTATATATGATTGTGCTGGAGCTAAACAAAGTCAAACATTTTCTACGTGAATGATGTGAGAATAGTATAATGTGTTTGTTTGGAATATACACCTGTGTGCCGTTGCTCATAAACACAACATCATCCTGCATGTTAAAAAATCACAAAGCATGAACTCATTCCTCTCTTATGTAAAGTGCCTTTGATTAAAAGGAATGTCAAACCTCTCACCAGTGTTATGTCACAGACTGTTTGGAGACTCTATGAAGACCTCTGCTGCAGTGGCCAAACACTGATAACGCCACTCTCTAGTGCCCTGTCAACAGCCACAGGCCCCACACATGAAAGAAATGGGATGTTATCAGCATTATTTGTTTGTTTGAAGCTTTAGAGAGATTGATCCTATCAGATATTCAATAACTTCTCTCTCTCTCTCTCTCTCTCTCTCTCAAACACGCACACACACGTACTCTCTCTCTCTCTCTTTGATCCTCTTTTTAGTCACTGTGCAGTTAGCATACTTTTCTGATTTCTGATACATCGTAAGTTCCAGATGAAAACAAAGTGACTTCTGCAAACTGACGTCATTCTTATTCCCTTCTGGAGCCTTAAGGTCAGCAGTGTATGGTTTCAGGTGGATCGTTGAACAGGCCAGATGTTAAAAATCCAACAGGTTGAGCATTAATGCAGTAGTCCTTTTATTGATAATTATGACATGAATTAAAATGTGTCCTAAAGTGTCAGGTCTTCACTCAGAGCCACATGAAAAAGAAGCAAATGAAATACATCAATTCAAACTACCAAATAAATAAAACTTTCTACCACACACAAAACAAAGTTATGCATGAATTCATATTTAAAATGTAAAATGATATCTAAATTAATGTTATTTACACAAACAACTCTTCTGATGAGAAAGATCATCCATAAATCTAAATACAGCACTTATAAAAGAAAGGAAAAAAATGCATAGTCAAATTGTGAATTTTAATACACAGGAAATATTTATACATGACGTGAAGACCTTCATTTTTCAGGCCAAAAAGAAAACAATTCTCTCACAGAACTGAATAAATCCAAGACATCGTTTTTCTATATATCTCTTAAAGGGTGACCAAACAGATGTCTACTCATGGATCATTATTAGCACTAAAAATATCTGCCTCCTCACCCTAAACTGCACATATTTCTGATGAGAAACATGCATATTCACATTTCTCACTGTCAAAGGAAATGATTTACTTTGTCCAAAACACGATATGACAAATGTCCAGATGCCTTTTCCCTTTAAAGTGTTAGAGTGGAAAACAGTAAAATGAAAAAAACTGATGTTACAGAATCTTGCAAAGAGCTCTCATGAGATTAAAACTATTTGTTGAATGAGACATTCATATTCACATGAACCCTTTTTTATCATGGATATTTGTATAATTGTAATGTGCTGCCCAAATTAGTTTTTGCGATCTGTGTTTGTGTGTGTGTGTGTATGTTTCTTTCTTTTTCTTTTTTTTCGCCTTTTTTGTTGAATTGACTTTTCAAGTTTGCCTGCCCCTCTTACACTGAGACATAGAACACGTACATTCTTTTGTGGTGTAATGTTTACATTCTAAGTGCAAACGTTTCAGTAGTGTGCTCAGTATGGACATTTAGGAGTTTGTGTCAAGATATCCAAGTCAATGTGTTCACGACAGCAAATTTAAGATAAGTGTCCCGAGGTGAACTCAACCCAGATTCCATCAGTGGAAAATCACATCTAAAAAAAAACAAAACTGACCTTGGACCAAAAGAAATATTTATTTTGAAGTTTTTCATTGGCAGAAAACTTCATGACAGAGCTGGCCTCCTGCATGTGCTGGCTTCCTTCAGCTAAACCGAGACTTATTAGAGATGATGAGTAAGGGGATGCTCTAAAGTAATTTGAAATGTGGTTTGCAGAAAGAAATGGCTTCATTTAGAGATGATTATCTGACATGAATTAGAGATTTTGATTGTGTTAGAGAACTCTTTGCAAACCACTTCTATCAAAATGAGAACCAGATTTACTACTGATGAACTGATGCAGCATCTCGGTGGGGGGTGTTTTAGATTAGCATGTTCATTTGTATGTTTAGTTTGAATTTATTTATTTTTTACAAAACTGAATTGCTGTTGTTACCAACTGATTATCACTCATGTTGTTCAAGCCTGAAAACCATATTGCTAAACTCTGCCATTCTTAACGTCCCCAATAGCGCCCCACACATCAAACAAGAACACATCAGGGAAGGCAAAGTCCCCCAGGACTGAGTCCAGAGCTTCAGCAAAGTCATCTGGGTTATTCTTGTCTTTGCCAGCCTCCACAATGGTAGTTGCTACAAACAAGAGATTCCACAAAGAGAATGTTTCAAGAATGAATCATTTTCTCTCAGACATTCATTTATGTAAAAGTCTTTTAACATGCAAGAATATAAGCCTGTAAAATATATTTGAAAGTAGTACTCATACACATAGCCACAGACACTGTTACGGGTAGGCTAATTTAGAGCTTGACTAGCTCATGTTCTTCTTCAGAACTTCGTCTCTCTACACAAACACGACTACTTCCTTGAGCATAACAAATTGCTAAGAGTAATTTTTTGGGGGGAAGTGTAAAATTTGAAGAAAAAAAAATGAACTGTGACAACCCAGTGAGACTAAGGAAAATAAATGGCTCCTCTTGAGAATCAGAATATTGGTATGTTGTGTTGTGGTGGGAGAAAGCACTCTCAGGAGGTGGATGCTCTTCTGTAATAAAGCCTTTTATGGAAAACATCTAGGCCTTTTATCGTAAACAGTTTCTAGTTCGAAGTAAAACAAATGAGATTTGGTGCCAAAAAGCAAATGGAGGCATCCTACCAAGCTCTGGATCTCTAATGCCCATGTAACTTTCCAGCAGGTCATCCACTTTTTTCATGGCCTTTTCTTCAAATTCACTGGGCTGAGAGTGAGAGTGAGAGAGAGAGAGAGAGAGAGAGAGAGAGAAACGCTACACTACGATTTACATTGACTGAATCACGTAAATGTTACTAAGCTAACTAAAATTTCAGTTGGTACAAAAACTTGAGTTAAATTTGTAATTTGTACTTGTTTGAGTTAGGTTAATGAATCTGCATAATATTTTCAAGGACCAGTAATGAATAACTTTAATCTCACCATGTGGGAGTTCTATTCCTAATCACAGTCTACTAAACATCAAGTCTAACCTTGCACACTGTCAACTCACCACTTCCTGGACAGTAGCGGCTCCCTTGGAGCGTAGCCGCAGGGTCTCTTTCCCACTGACCATCTTACCCTCACTGGACTTCGCTGCCTTGGTCCTCTGCCCAATCATATCTAAATTACAGACAAGTATCTCGTAAGCAAGGCGTAGCTGGCTACTAGACGACGTTAGCATAACCGAGAGTAATCATTTAATGATTAAGGGCCTTTTGAGACACGGTGTGATAAACTTCCACAATTTTTTGTTTTGTTTGTATCATGACAAACTCCTGTATGTGAAGGGAATGCCTAGGTTTTGTCTTTTTTTCTATTTTGATAAGTAGTGTTTTGTGATTTTATGATCAGTAGTGCTGGTGTGACAATGGAAACACCATAACACCATACATTTCTGGGATGTTCTTAGATATTTAATGTCATGGTTTACTCTAGGTAATAAAAACACAGTACATTTTTATCTGTTTTTCAGTTGTCCATTGAAGCCTGATATATGTGAGGATAGGGTAAACAACATCTCCAAAGTGAACACTGTTATGGAAATTTTATATTTGATCTATTCACAGTCGTGTTATTCATCATTTAGCTATTGTTCACTTTGGATGACTGATCTCTTCACAGCAAACTTTGAGTAACACGGGCAACTTCCCAGGAACATAAAAACAATGACAAATATAAACCATGAGAAAAAGAAACATAGTGTGTAAAATTTTCATTCTACTCTTTTCTCATTTTAAAAGAAACTGCATGAAAGGGAGGGACCTCAGAAACTGCATGACTTCAAGTGACTGCATGATGCCATGTGTTTTTGACAACCTGTCTATTTATGTTTCAGTATGTAACACTTTCATCCTGTGATCTTTTCCGGTTGCCTTCAGATAAGCATCTTTTCATTAAAAAAAAGAAAGAGAGTGAGAGAGAGAGAGAGAGAGAGCAGCCAAAGACAAAAAATGATAAAGATTGTTATTTTTTATTTGCAGCAAATAACCACCCTTCCTGATTTAAGTATGCGTGACACAGAGTTTCCTGTTGTGGACTATAAATCCCTGGGGTCTTCTTTTCAGAACAATCATGTGAAGTTTTTCCCTTAAAATCAATACATCACATGTAAAAAACTGTAAATAATGACACCTGTCTGGTATGGTGTCTGAATTCTGACCTATCTGCTCATATGTTAGCAAGGACTGCATTTCTGCTACCAACATCATTAATCTGTCTCCACTCAAAGGTAATATAGGCTCAGTTGAATTCACTCATTCACTATTCCAATGTCTGTGTTAGTAAATACTATCTGATGGCAGCACAGGTAATGAGATCTAGCCAATGAGAGCTCACCTTGTTTGTAGAAGAGCCAAACAGGATGCCACTCAAGTCAGACAGCGAAAATATAGAGGCCATTTTCTGCCATATGGCTCGAATCCCGTTCTTACTAGGCACACGCTGTGGGATGCTCTATGTGCATTGGGGAGTGTAATTACAAGCATTTTGCCCGTGAAAGGTAATCCATCATTTTTCAAACATCCAATTAGCTAATGCTATAATGATAATCGAAAGCCCTTCAATTATTAACAGCAGTAATTTGCTGTCAGAGCTTGAGAGAGAGAAAAAAAAGGGGAGGGGGGGGGGGGGCAGGAGGAAAAAAAAGTGAGGGGTGAACACTCATTTGCTCAGTGCATGCATATTAACACTAATTCAGCGTTTACTCAGTCTCTGAACCATGGCAAAGCGATCCCACAAAAGAGAACGACAGTCGTTCCTGTTTGGATAACGTCACAGTATTTTGTTTGTTAATTTGTTTCTCAGACAGGCTACCATTGTGACATAGCACAATGTACTAATCTTCCTGCTATTGTTAACTTCTGACTGTTAACTTCCGACTCTGACTGTTATACTTGATCCATCTAAATAATTATTTGAAAGTGCAGCACACTGACAAGTGGCTGAGTGTCTACAGTCTCCTTTTTCCACTGACACTTTTCCTCTGACATATTTTCAAGAGGAAATGTAGCTTACTTCTACAATACGCCTGCATGTAATCAGAGTATGGTCCATTATCTGCAAATGTCTCATCAACTATGTAAAATTTTCCCTTAACGAATTCAAATGAGAGGACATTACAGAATGTAACTCCCCCCAAAAAATGCAAAAATGGAAAATATCACATTGCAAGAAATTTCTGTGCCTGTTGTGCTTGTTAGTCGTAATTCACCAACAGGATGTCAACCCGATGCCTAATTTCCTGTCAGGCTTACGGTCGTAGACGGCTCATTATGGACCTGGTGGCTCAAACATGTCATTTGTGACTCTAGAAATGCTTCCTTCCCTCCTGTTGGGAATGAAAGAGCTGTACTTTTCAGTGCCTCTTTCCAGCTTTCTGAGTCAGCCAATTATCAGGAAATCTTCTGTGTACTCTCATTTGGCAAACCTTAATTTCCTTGACAACAGTGTGTACTTTTCCTGTAAATTCCAGGACACAATCTGCTATTGCCACGAGTGACTGCATGTATGTGCTCTCGTGTGTTTGTGAAAAGAGGACATATTCCAGGAAAGAGGGTAAAATGTACATGCATGCATTTGTTTTAGGCTGTTTTGGCTTATACAAGAGACTTCATTTTGAGGTTTTGGCCTTGAGCCCAGAACGGACTCAGAATGCCAAAACAAATAAACAAATAAGACAACGAAAAAAGGGAGAACCCAAATAAATAAGTACATGTGTAAATAAATGAATTTGGTAATAAAATATCTATCTATTCTATCTTGTCCGGACGAATCCATTTGCCTATTTATAATCTTGTCTATTTTCATTAGTGTTTATTCATTTTATCATTTAATTTATCATGCCATTCCTATTTGTTTGTTTAGTTACTTATGTTCCCCTCCATCAGTCATTCATTTGTTTATTTCTTCATTTTTCATCTTTTGTTTACAATTGTCTTTGTCTTTGTCATGCAAGGAAAAGCAATATGGAGGCCAAGGAAGCAGAGGGAGCTACTTGTGAAGGATGGATGATGGATGAATCTCGACGCTGATATTTATTGTTAGTTCCATCAAGTTCATCTCTGGACGCAGCCAAAATGTGACTGTGTTAGTCCAGGCCTGGTCGAACAAACTGAAATGAGGTTCTGTATTAATTCTATAGTTGAAGCTTGAGTTCTGCAAAAATTGACAAACTGGAGTTCTTAGGTAGAGTCATTGCCCCTTGTGCGCCTGTAACTAAATTAGCCGGCTAGTTGTCAAGGTACCCTGGGAGTTAGTGACTGACTACCATGGTGTAATTTAAAACTTAATTTAGACTTCTACGACAGCTGGACCTGTGGGACTATCAGTGACTACTTGTGTAGAGATCTATTTAAGCGACGGTCGCGTTCTAACTGGCAGATCTGTTCACCTTTGGAGAACCTTAAGCCCAATCATTTATTGCTTTTCCTGCCCTTAGGAAATGCAGGAATAAACGAGTAAAAGAGTAAAGTAAAAATACTGTATTCAAAAACATTACTGACTCATTGAAACAAGTAAAGGACTACATAATCAAATTCATATTTACTATAACTCCAACTTCCTCTCTGAATATATCTATTTAATATAAACTTTGTTTTCGCAGTAAATACCTAAGTAAGAGCCGTGTTTGTGTTAGGTAGTGGAAACAGTGGATAAGATGTTATAGTACATGACCACCAGATGGTACTCACATTTCAATCAATGAAAAAACGTTAACAAACGCACTGTTGGGGGTTTTCAATTTAGTTTAAATACTAGAAACAACTGAGAAATTCTTCTCTAAAATGGTTCAAGAGATAAAGTATAACGTTCAGTTTCTAAAGAAAATATGCTGAGCAAATTATGAATGATTATATTTTGGCTATTTTATCCTATGTTCTACAATAAATGTAAGATTATATAGTATAGGTATTAGTTTGTTGACATTTTAACTCCATAACTCTGTTAATCACTCTTATGTACTTCAGTATCTCACTATTAGACCTGCTTGCATTAATAATTCTTAATTTAAAAACATGAGTTAAATTGCAATATACAATTTATTTATTTAGCAGTCACTCTTATCTAGAGCGACTTTCAAGAAGTGCTTTTATGTTGAGAAGGACAGAACTAAAATCTCCTTATGAAGTATAGGACTTCTCTATGAAAAGTGCTATGATATTTTTGATGTAAGTACAACAGTGGTAGTCTGGTTAGTCCAAGTTCAGGAACAATCGGAAAAGATGAGTTTTCAATTACAGAAAATAGGGAGGAACTCATCAGTTCTCACATCTGTGGGAAGATTGCTCCACCATTCTGGAGTAAGAGATGAGAACTGTCAAGTCCTGAAAGGAGCAAAATTCTGGAATATTATTAGTACATTTTTCCACTCCAACTCTCAAATTCACTGAATAATTTTAATATTGAAGATTGTTGTTTTTACATAAATATGAAAGCTGGTAGTAGAATCTAATGCAGACTCAATCCTGGCTGTAGAATCTAATACTGACATAATAGAATCTAATCCTGACTCCGCATGCTGAGTAATGTACAGACGAGGCACTCACCAAAGGCCCTTTTTGGTCCAACGAGTCTCAGTGTGAAGGGGACCCCACGGGGTTGTTCCTTCAGCATCTTGGCAACTTCATAGTGACGACAGCCCACAATGCTCTGGTCATTTATGGCCTCAATGTGGTCGCCCACACACACAGTTTTCAGACGGTCGATTGTGCTTCCCTCCTTTATCCTCTACATGAGAGGTGTAAAAAAAAAAACTGTCAACATCTGGTTATTCGGATTTGTCATTTCATGCTCAGACTTATCATGCGTTAAACTCTCAATCAAATCAAAGCGAGCGTGACAGTGTTTTCTCATAGAAGTAAACTGCTACCTTAATGAAAGCATAGCCAGCTCCATTATCTGTGATGGTCAGGCCCAAGGCGTCTTCTGTTTTAGTTACCTCCACCTCTTTAGTCTCACCCCTCACATGAGCAAAAATAAAGTCCTCCAAGCCAATCTGCCCCCCTAAGAGCTTCTGCATATCGACCTTGTGAGAATTCAGAGTGCAGAAGAGGATCTGGGAGAAGGAACAGGACAAAAAATGTTCCGAAATTACACATGGATAAAATGACAGATTTCACAAACTGACATTCTAACTTTGCAACACTGGAGGGCACTGTCATGACTGAATAGAACTGTGAAGAACCATGACACTAATGCTGTATGAGATGACTGGGCTTTGTTGTTATTCCAAACCAAAGTGGTAACAGATGACACATTGCGGGTCTTCAGTACCGACAGACATAGCTGGGCATAGTCTCTGCATCAAAGATGCACTAAAAAGGGAACCCACAAGTTACAATGACCAGTGTTGGGCAAGTTGCTTAAAAAAAAATGTTGCAAGCTAAGCAAATATCACAGCTGAGCTACATCAGAGCTGTCTTTCAGGGAAAAGTAGCTAGCTGCACTATGAGCTGCTTGGCAAAAGTACCTTGCCACACTGAAGCTACTTCATAATTAATGTTGTCTCTGAGGCTAATTAAAAATAATGATAGTAAGCTGCCAGTCAAACAAATCGTCCTAATAATTGTTCATTACAAAGAATACTAAATAGAGATATTTATGTTACACTTGTCTTCTGTACTTAGTCTTGATCAAACATATGAACACCTCCAGAAGGGGTACAACATAAAACATATTTTACCAAGAATAACATTGCAACACAGAGAATATGAATAAGTGAGTGTGTATCTATGTGGCTTAAAAGAGGTGCTTGATCACACAACACAGTAGAAGCCTTTCAAAATTTGTACCACAAAGGAGGTTTCTCGCAAGGCACATGTAAAATTGTACAGGAATTCCGAACAAAACTGATAGCACAAGTACTTGTGTGCAGTTCAAATCATATTAATTATTTAGTTATTCCAGCCGACCGATAGACAATACAAAACTTGCTTGGTTAAAATAAATATGTTGTCTGAGAAAATGATACGATGTAGCTTTCATCAGTGCTGCTCTGCTACTTGATGGATAAAACTTCTAATGAAAATCTACTTGATTTTGAAAATTACATTGCTACCACCTCACAACTGGGAATTGTAGTAAAAAATAATTGTTCTCCTAACAGTTGGGACACTACTGGCCAACTATGGTAATGATAAACTTTTAAGCCTTAATGATCACCGCATATACTCAAATTAGTTCATTTTACTTAGAAACAATACAAAAACTCATGTCCTCTTTTGAACCAATTTAATATCACTATATTATCTCATATTAAAGTCGTTTTAAGTTTAAAAGCACACAAATTTAAAATAGGGTAGTGACACTGGTTTGATTCAGTCAATACGACTGCTTTGCATAATATTTTCAAGTAAAGTTAAATATTAAACTTTATGGTGAGTGAGACCCACTGGATCTGAACATTTTCTTCTCAGGATCTCCATGTAACGTAATGACTAATTAGTGATTAGCGACCAGCAGATTTCGATGAGCTCCTTATGAGCTCTATCTCTGTGTTAGCATTTCACCTTAAATCTTTAAGACATTTAACAAGATTAAAACATAATATTTTTTGGTTCTTGATTGTATATATTTTGTACACTGTATGTTGGCTTAATGTTGAAGCCGTCCAGGTTTGAGTAGATTTACTGCAGGTAATTACCTTGAGTATAATCTCAACCTTCAGAAGGCTCATTAAATGTAGAGCTGATTAGAGTGGGACAAGGACATGTCCCTTGGCTCTCTTTAAGATATTGCCATAAAACCACAATGTCCTTGGTTTGACTGGCTTAACTACTGTTCAAAAAATACATCTGAGTCAATAGTACAATTACACACACTAACTAAAGGAGAACATGAATTTCAAATGCAGATCCTCATACACTCAACATAAGAGGCCACGGTTGGATGCTGACTGCATTATTTAAAGCCTATTCTTGTAAAACTGTAACGTTTCCAGGAAAGACAACAAAAAAAGATTATTCTGTTGTTACTCAACTAGGATATGTGTTGTCTCAATTATTCAGAAAAATTTTACGTTAATGAATATGTGTGTGTGTGTGTGTGTGTGTGTGTGTGTGTGTGTAAAACTATTTCTGTGTTCCATGGTGCATGACTTGAAAAACACAGAAAAAGATGTTAAACCCTCACTACATAAGGTGACTATGATCAGAGGCGTGTACATTTATGATATTAACAAAGAGGCAAAGAACAAGGCCTCTGTTTAAACAACAACTGTACCTCAGACGGGGAAATGTGGAACACCTCGGCGATCTTGGCATAGAGCTCCTTAACGTTGGTGAAGCCATGAATGCGACCTGTGGGGCTACCGTGGGCTAGCTGAGTGTGGAAAACCAGCCTGGGTCTGGAGCCTGGAGGTGCCTCTGGAGGGGGCGACGGTGATGGTAGAGGGGGTGCAGAGGGCACTGCCCTCTGGCTGTCCTCCTCTGTAATTCTTTTGTTGTCCTGAGTTTGTGGGCTCATAGCCTCTCCGTTCTGCATTTGCTCCTGCTCTCTTTTCTTTCTCCCAGATTCTTGCTCCATTCTGTTTGACCAAGCAGACACACACACAGTACTCCCCTTTGCTGGATCCCCACCTGCTGAATTAGTGATGAGTGTAACTAGGTAACAGTAGCAGGTGACCACTATTGGCCATGCATAGAGGAAACCTGATACCCCAGAAGATCTTACCTCTGACACTGGAAACCAAGTCAAAGCTATGAAGTGAAAAACAAATGCATCACAACAAAAAGACTTTGTAAACACAGCCTAACTGTTGGGTCTAAGATGTCTGTCTGGCAGTGGAGGCAACATTTACAACATATACATTTACAAATGAAGATGGACAACAAAAGGGCTTTTATGTAAGGAAAAAAATCCAGAAGCCAAGGTAGCACTATGCTACTAATAACGGACCACTTGTGGTTTCCATAGAGCATAATGTAATGCATTCCATTATCCTGCACTGAGAACAAAAAGATGCTGTTCCCTGACTGGTGAAATGTGGTGTCCCCTCATTCAAAAGAACTCATGACATGATTCAACATTAGGGCCAGGCAGCTGTTTAATTCGCATTATACATCTCCCTCCTCTCGATTTATGAACAATACTGACAAACAGCATGAGAATGAGACAGGCATTCAGAAAGCAACTAAAAATACTACATTGTTATATATATACTTTATCGACACACATTATAATGCAATACTGGTTGCCGCAATTGTGACGCAACACACTGGCCTGTTTATATTTGATAATCGTATCATTAATGTAATTTGTTATTCTGTGTATGGTATCTATAATCATTCTGTGAACCAAATGAAGAGGTTGGTATGTTTAAGGAATCCCTGTGCTCACTCTATGGTATAATTCCATTATGTTGCATCATAAATAGTTTTGTGAGTTTTGTTCTTCTATGACAATACTTGCCAGCTCATAGAGATCTTGCGGTGCTATCATCCATCAGTAACAAAGGCATTAAAATATGTTCAGCTGTGAGTCCTTTTTTTTTTCTTTTCTTTTTTTTTGGCAGAGCTCAAATCGAGGATTACTTTTCTAACAGCAGTTCATGTCAAAGCAAGCAAATGTGGTCTATATGCCTTATGATGGAACTCTGATTTTTAGTTTTGATTAGTTTAAATTACTGTATAAATTGGACAGTTAATAAAATAACGAGCCATATGAATAACTCATAAGGAATATTTCTGCTGATGTATGAAACCTTCAAACTATTATCTAACACTTCAAACCAAAGAATTTCCAGGTCAAGGTAGCTTAGTTCTTATCCCAAGGTTATGTATATCTTTGAAAACTGATAAAAAAAAAAAGCAGGGGGGGGGGGGGGGGCTTGTCAAAACAGACACTTTATCACACTTTTTCAGATTCCTTAAGCAAAGGCCATCTGAAGAGGATGGTGAAAGACCACTGACACTTTCTAAATAACAGTACATTGTTGGGGATACAAGTGCAAGGTGAAACATACTGGAATGTTTAATAATATTATGTTCCTCCTTCCCAGAACCTTTGGATTTCAGATGTTCAAATAAATAAATACAAATATAAATGATATAATATACATATATAATATTATAATTATACGTGTATATAAGGATATATATGATGATATCATTGTTTTCAGTATAAGATTCCTTTTCAGAATTCTGGCATAATTTACACTTAATCTCCAACACATTTTGCCAAAAACTCATTTTTCACTAATCGTAGTTCATCATAATTGTTTTGTGTATAAGTTCTTAAAGCATAATATGCTATGCAACCGTTATGCAAAGTAACTTCTGATCGTGCTGAACTGCCAAAGATATTTGTTGACACAGCGTTTGTTCAACTGGGTGGTTGTGCTGTCGTCTCTGTTCTACAGTCAGTATTTAGTTCCTGTAATTCGAGTCAGTCTGTGAGTTTAACTCCTTCTAATTCTACTCTACTAAAACGGTTTATTGTTTAGTCTGAGATTGATTCGGCTGTTAAATGCATTTATGGCAGATTATTTTGCGAAAACATTTGCTGCTGAAATATTATTATTATTATTATTATTATTATTATTATTATTAAAGACCTATACCGCGGAACATTTAGTTTAGATGGAATGATACCACGTGAATGAGCCTCATGATAAGAGATCATGTGCATGGTAAAAATTTACAAACACTTAGACAATATGAATCTGGCATAACACACTGCAATCTACAGCTGTCGACACCCCACCCATCACAAACTAATTTCAGAGCACGAGGATTCAGGCGTCTCCCATAAAAGGAAATGGGTGGATCAAGAATTTGAGAGCCACGCTGTGATTGAAAGACTACACTGACATGACTAGTTTTCCTCACGCCCAAACGTTCCCTGATTGGTTGCCAGACTTGGTCCGATTCAGTCTCGTTTTCCAAATTAGCATAGGCGGAATGGAGTACTAGAGAGAGAAGAAGAAGAAGAAGAAACAAAACCGAGGAGAATCGCTGGGTAGATGTATTCTTAGTGTTAATCGAGCTCCGATTGAGGGAAGAATGCTCGAAAACAAAAGAGAGAGACTGAAAACATTTTTAAGAAAAATAGACGAAAAGGCCATCTTCAGAATTAAACACTTCATGAAAGAAAGGTAAGAAGCTTCAGTTAATCCTAGCCAAACCGTTATCTGTATAGAGGTGTTCAGTGAGATGCTAGTTATGCTAGTAAGCCCGGCAGCCAGCCAGCCATTTCTTTAACAGTAACGCTTGACTAACTGAATTCATGAAACGAGGTTGAGCATATAAGATTGCCATTAACCACAAAAATGTACTGTGATTATTCCTTGACGTGAAACACTGGATAACAGTGTCAAGGCTGCATTGAAATGCTAGTTAATGCTAACCAGCTTTAGGAAGATACCCACATTAGCATGCCTGTTCGAGCATGGTGCCATTTGCTATCCTGTGGTCTTGATAAAAACGGGTGGAGAGCTGAAAATGATGCCCATCGTAAACATTTAGTGTTGTACGGCCTTTTTACTCTCTGTCTTGTCGGGAGCATTTGACACTTGTCAGAAACATATTGTCAGGGAGCTTTTGTTGTTGAAAGAGCTATGATTAAAATATCTGTGGGGAAAATGGATGTTATGGATCCTGTGCCCAAGAAATGGACTGTACATCCTGCCCTAATTGCCAACACGTCGCCCTTAGTGTCTGATGCTTGTTTGTGTTGATAAAGGCTTATCTCGCGTAGACTGTATCACCTCACACGTATACGTTATTATACGTTATTGCTGCAATAAAATTATGGGGTTCGTTATTGTCTTACAATGTAACAGTCTTCCTACTGTAGATTTAAATATTGTAGCAAGACGTATTTTTCATATGTTGACCGTTCACCATCACTGTCGTGTTTTAAGTTAGCATCCCTGTCCTAAATCGTTGTTCCTAATCCTGTTATTCTGCCTATTAAGAGATGACATTACATCATTAATTCCTCTATATGGGTCAGATTGACTGTTATTCCTTTAGTCCGTGGGATGAGCATGGTCTCAGAATATTCTCTACAGAGTGTGATGTCATCGGAAACATTCAGGGACACAAGGAGTATGTTGTCTTGTGAGATCTATTTTTACCAACCGTGGGTTATTTGCAGGTGGTTGGTCTGCCAGGTGCATTAAGCTCTGTAGCTTTCCTGTTCCAATAGGAGTCAAGTTACACTGTCCAATCCCTGGAAATGACTGGGCCAGATTGAGACCTTAACAAGTGATCTCCCCCCAGAGCTGGTCGTGCCACTTCATCAGATACTTCAGTTATCGTTTTCTTCTTATCCAGCAGGAAGGTGTGGAATGTACCGACAGGGTTGGTTTTTTTTTTTTGTACCCTTAGGACAAGTAAAGCATGGTGCTGAGAGAAAGTCTAGTACTTTTGAGGGGGGGGGGGGCGTTGTTTGTTTTGTTTGATTAGTTCATTTTTTGAGGAGGAGGGCTTGAACTGGGTCGGACTTCAACTCAGGGTCCAGAAAGCTGCTTTCAGGAAGCAGGACATGGGAAAAACTGGTATACGTTTAGCCTAATTGCATAGTAACACAAGTAACTTCAAAGACACTGATCCACATCTGGAGCCCTGAGGTTATGGTCAAAGAAGCATGTGTGTTGTGTCGCCTCTCATCAGTGTGCTAATGATTTCTCTCCAAGGTGTTGGTGCCCAAAGTTCAAGTTATTTTCTTTGACTGTGGTATTTCTGCCCTTTACTGTGGTTTAGTGAATTCCATATGTGACTTATAATAAGTAGGCTATATCTTTTCAAAAATGTGTCTCTGCTTACAAAGTTTTATTTCTGTTTATGCAGAGCCTAGCTTTACATCCGAGGGACGCCGGTGCTGCAGTACTAGATTAGTGTTTTAGAAAGGCACAGATCTCACTTTATTCAATTTCAACGGCATTTCAAAACAAGGATTAATTCTATCCCTGGGGCAACTTTTTTTTTTTTTTTTACTCAGAAACTCAAATCAGAATTCAGAGGTTAATCCACAACCGGTCTGAATCCTTGTCAGAGAAATAAGCCCTGTTGGGTTCAAACTTAAGACTTTACAGAATGCCATTTAGTGAATGACAAATTATGTGCTCATCTGCCAAGCTAACCCCTCTGTGCACTGTCCTTGTGGAGAAGTATAGAATCCCCTCAGTATCATGTGAGACTCAGGTGGAAATTCCAGCAAACCTATTCGTGATTGCTCTGAGCCATTTGGAAAGAAAGGCTAGCTGTGTGCGGACAGCCCCGGCGAAGAAGACAGCTCGACGCGTCCGGCCCACATGACCCACACAAACGAAGTCTCTGTTAAAGCTGGAACCTTGCAGCGGGTGACACGTTGTTTTTCGCCCACGGCGATTGGCCATCGGGAATGAGCTGACTGTTTTGTTTTGTGTTCAAACACAAACCACAGCCTATTTTATTCCCCATATTTCTTACACTGAGCTCCAGGGCTTGTTTGAGCAGCTTTTTTAAAGAAAGAAAGAAAGAAAGAAAGAAAGATAGCTCTTCTGGTGTATGTAGACTTATGTCATTCATGTTAGATATAACAGGCTGTTCAAAAAAAGAGAGAGAGAGAGACTACATGGTCTGTAATGACGTGGCATTTACCTTTACTTTTTGTGTGAAAGACTTTAATGTTTACTTTTGCCTAATCCATTTTGAAATATTTGAGCACATGCATAACCAACAGGCATTTCGTAACATAGTTTGGGTAAAACTGTGAATTTAATGTGAGCATTATGAAAAGGAAATATTTGTTTATGATGGGCATTGCCCGGTCATACTGTAGTCTTATAAAGGCATGCACAGTTTTCAGTTTGATCTGTTCAAAGCCCACCTTTGTTCCTCTCATTCAAACTGATGACGTTTTAGGGAATCATGAATGTGAAACAGAACAAGCATTATTATTTTGTGTAGTTTCCAGGACTGCCTGTTGGAATTTTAACTTTTTGACTTTCGGCCTCAGTTCTCATTTTGAAATGAACGAGAGTCACTTTCAGTTTTACGAAAGCCCGGTTTAGACAGAGCATCACAGCCCACTTCCTTTCAAAATGGCATTGCTGTACGGTTACAGGAAATTTACACATCTTGATAACAGGGGATTGCCTGACTTACCAGATCTACATATTGCCTGCATGGCAATATTTGCTAGAACATTTTGTAATATTTCAACTTCCTGGTTGATGATTCAAAGCTTATATGGACAGGAACTCCAGCTTGGCATGTCTAACAGGTTGTGTCCATAGGGGAGTCGGCAACACAAGTGTCCAACTTGTGTAAGGAGTTATAACCGCAGCACCGACCCCCCCCCCCAACCCCCTCCACAACCTCCACATGGCCTTTGGCTCATGCAATAATGTAAACGGAGCCCCCAGTGTTGATATCCGCTTATGCTTGTACAGCCGAATAACGGTATGTTCTTTTGCCGGACACACATATTCGATATCTCTCTCGCCCGGCATGTTGACCAGCTTGGACGATAACCCAGTCGTCAATGAGGGGCCCCCGATGAGAACTGAAGTGAAAAATCTCCCAGCTCTCAAACTGGTGTCTTACTGTTCGGAGTAATTAGGCTGACTTTATTTCTAGGGAAAATGTGGTTACTTAGATGCTTCTCCTTTTAAAACCCACCCATTTACTTGAGTCATGATCATTCATTACCTCAGGCTGGACTTGCCACAGTTGTAACCACGCGGCGTAGGCCTGAATGAATGACACAATCTGACGTGCAGTCTGGAGGTCAAGAATCAGTTGGATAATCAGGTCTAGAGTCAGTGGAACAATGGCTGTTCGTTTTGGCCAGCGCTACAGATTACATCACGTCCATCACGAAAACAGGCGTCATTCAGCATCGATCTGAGGCTCTGTTATCCGGGAAGCTGAAGACGTGATGACTGAGTCTTCAGCGAGCCATAAGGAGATGACTAATATTCCACAGACTCCATTAGCGGCTTCCCACGCAAGACTTCCCTGTGCGGCAGTCCAGCGTCTGCTGTGAGCGTCTTCTGTCATTCCTCATGAAAATGACTAATGCTCATTGGTTCGCTGACAGCCATCTCAGCCTTCGCTATCAAAGACATTTCCTGAGAGTTTTATCTCCTTCGAGATACCCTTTGTGACATATTCCTGTGACCGGCTCCTTACTGTTGACTGGTCTATACCTTGTACCCACTCTGTAGGGTGTTTTTATGTCCCCTGAGCTTGGCTTTGTTGTCATTGAAATGAGAAGGAAGGGGGCAGCAAGTTACTTTTACCACCACCTACTGCTCTAAGCTCAGGGCCCTGTTTCCAAGGAAACAGTAGCTGATACATTGGTGGAAATGAGCTGAGTGGGAAAGGAATGTCTAGAGAGCCAAGTCTCTCTCTCTCTCTCTCTCTCTCTCTCTCTCTCTCTCTCTCTCTCTCTCTCTCTCTCTCTCTCTCTCTCTCTGCCTGTTTCTGGTTATCTGTGCTTGTGTTGCTGCTCAGCTGTGCTTGTGTGAAACATAGCTGTAATAAAGGAGACCTTTAGACCTGGACCGCCTGCTGCCCCTGAGGCCAGAGGCAAGGACTGGAGGCAAACACATTAGCACTGTGTCTAGACTTGAGCACAGTCAGACAGAAATCTGCTTGTAATGGAGAGCAGGAGAAGCGTATGCCAGATGGAGACAGCTGACCCTCCTCTGTTGGAGGACGTGGACAGGTATGTCAAGAGTGTGCTCTGGTCTCCTGTGTATTCATGCAGTTAAGCTCACGAGGCACAGTAATAACTCGTAGTTCGTTTGGTCTGCGTTTGATCTATGTCCGTATCTGTCTATATCCATCTCTCTCTCTCTCTCCCTTCTCTCTCTCTCTCTCATGTCTCATATGTATATATATATGTGTGTGTGTGTGTGTGTGTGTGTCCAAACACAAGCTGCATGAAGTAGGAATAAAAAAAAAGAAAATAAGATTTGTCGCTCCTGTGCTTGCACACAGATGTCAGTTAATCTGGGATTAAAATCAGTACACTTCTCTCCTTGCATTGTATCTGCTCTCAGATTAAAATCACCTCTGTAATGCACTCGGTGCATCTTTGCACGGTTTCTGTTAAAGTCACATAGCTGAATACAGAGAAGTGCGTCTGTTCTCAGCATTGACTTAGTCAAAGTGAGGGGGGAGCCATCAGCTTCTCAGCACACGGGAAGTGTTCTGAAATTCAATGCCCACGTCCTAGTTGTGCATAAACCACAGTAAGAAGTTTTCCCTGTTTGTGTTGTGAGGCAAAGTGAAGTATAATGAGTCGGTTGAAATGTAAAAGGTTGGCAGGCATTGAAAGCTAATTGGGATTTTCTGCATCGTCAGAAAGTAGCAGAATTTACACGCTGTTCAGCGCTGACACTTTGCCCTTGTTGTGGTATGCTCCCTTGTCACGATATAACTCTAAACGACTGACCTCTTAAAGACTAACTTAGAGGTCATTTATTAGCACGTCCTTTGTTGCGTTGCCAAACAGCTCAGTCAGCACCTCCCAGCCCACTGGAAGACAGCGTCTTCCAACTCTTTTGAATAAACCGTGCTGAACATGTAATAGTCCTGTACACATTGTCCACCCCCAGGCATGCAAAAGGGTGTCCACCAGTCATCAAAGGGATTGCTACTACACTTATGAAAATAGGGGCTCAGAGATAATTCTGTCTCTTTCCTTTTGCATGTCAGGAACACAACGCGCTTTTGACCTTTGGTGATGTCGTTACATGAATTTCGTAACTATGTTACCGCTGTCTGATACTACAAATTTATCGTGCTTGTCAGATGAGTTGAAAAGTGCTGACAGGTTAGCCTGTCAGTTTTATTCGAGCATGTCGTGTATTATTTTGGAGCACTAATGCTTGTGAGCGGAGAAATTAAATGTATTTTTTTTTTTTTTTTTTGCAGCGTTTTTTATTCGGTCAGACGAAGACTAAGCGCCGAGCTCTGCATTGAGTATAACTGGTTGGTTTGGCGTTACAGTCAATGACTGACGTTCTGTCCCCTTTTCTCCACAGTACATGTGAGACACGCAGAGACAGACCTGCTTTTGCCGTGACGTCTGTGACACGCTGAAAACTGATCAGTTTGAATCAGCAACATGTGTAAAATAAATAAATCCAATGATACGAGAAAGCGGTTTGGACAGTTTCGCGAAGTTCACGGGCTTCTCGCTCGGTTTGTAACGATTCCTATCCAATATTAGAATGCACATTGTGTGGCCACATATTTCTCAGGGTTTTTTTTGTTTTGTTTCGTTTTGTTTTTTAACATTCTCGAAATACTGGAAATGTAAGCTGCCGTGCGTCCTCACGCCATCCCCCCCCCCGTCTGACTGGCACTGAACACACATCCTTTGAAAGAGCGCATGCAATGGGAAGGCCTGCAGAATGTATTTGCTTTAGGCCAATCCACTCCATTGTCTCACAGAAAATGTCAACACGAAAGTGAAAATGCACAAAAGAATTTTTCTTTTTTAGAAGTCTAATCCACTCTCTCGCTCTCTCTCTCTTCTCTTCTTTTGTGCATGTTAGTTTAGATGCATTATTGTGATAGCGTAGTTCTCAGAGTGCATACTTCTTCTGCAGATTTTCAGACTGGTCAGTCACAATTTGTGATTCATTTGACAATATGATTATATCTGTGGCCAAAGGTAAGTTGTTGTAATTCCGAGTGTTGAGTCCTGGACAAAGTCGAACTGTCTGTCTTATGATCTTCCAAGCAACTCCAGCCAACTTCCACCAACTTTTTTTCCACACATGATTGTCTGTCTGATAAGCATTTAACGTCATTGTCAATGCAATGGGAAAGATTTAACAAGACTTAATCAACACATTCCAATTTAGATCTCAATGTTATATCCTATTTAGTGTTATTCTCTGTGTCTGACACTCTTTTCTCATATTTCTGATTTCTGCGTGTTTGTTCTCATAACCCTAAGCTGTCAGTCATTAGCATGTAATGGTTATCCTTTTAGGAATCTGTGCTATGCTAACTTTGAAGAGCATTCCTGGATGGTTCTGAAGAAAAGGACTAATCCTCGAACCATTGCACCTTTCAGAAACGAGTTAGATCAGATAAAACTATCAAGATATCGAAAAAGTAGTCAGCATGTCTGATTATCGGATGTACGATAAACTGGTTTTGACAGGCATCACTGCCTCTCCTTTGTAAATAACTTCTAAAAGCAGTACAGGAAAGCAAACCACGTTGAAAACATTTTGAGAAGAAACTATAATGGTACACCGTGGTTGGATCTCAGGGCCAAGGACGTGACATTGACTAGTGAACTTACTGGTCTGAGCATGTTCAAGGACAGTTAAGGAAAGGGTACAGGAAGTTTAGACTCCTGTCTCTTCCCATACTGATTTTTTTTTTTTCCCTAAAAGCCTCAGAGGATGTAAATCGGTTTGTCATCACTATGCCCCATGCAGAAGTAAGGTTGTGCGGTTCTCTTTTCAAAGGCCACGTTGAAAAGTGAGATTTTTTTTTTTTTTTTTACACTGCACTGCAAGTCAGCATTTTTATACGTGTGTGTATGTATGTGTGTGTGTATGTATATATGTGTGTGTGTGTGTGTGTGTGTGTGTGTGTGTGTATAGATAGATAGATAGATATAAATAATTTTGGGATTGAGAGCAATTTCAATTTTCTTTATCGGTTCAGGATTTTCTGATGAGGAATCTGAATAAAAGGGTTTGGCCCTTTTGTTCGTGTTCTTACCTGCCTTCCACACGGCTGCCTTTGTTTACACTGCTTACATTCCGCAGAGGCGTTCCATGACATCACTCAGGGTAAAGTCACACCATTTTGCCACAAACCCACCTCCTTTAGGAATTTGCATTTGTAGAAAGGAAATAGACTAGCTTTCACCTGGACTTGGAAACCACAAATTCAGAGAAAGACGGCAAGAACTGTGGTTTATCTGGTCAGAAGAAAGTGTTTGTTTTCTCTTCCGAGTCAGATCAGAGATTATCTTCAGGATGGTGCTAATCCAAATGGTTTTGTAAGTCTGAACTAAGGAGGGTCATGGCTTGAGGCCATTTCTCACACTCGTCGTTACTGAAAAGGATTACTTGCTATGAGTAGATCCCTGAGTTTACGGTTATCAAGAAGACAAAAGAATAATGTGTACAGGTAAGGGAGTACTCCTCATCGAAAAGAATTTGTTAAATGTTGAATTTTGAAGTTATTTTTTTAGGTACGCATCATGAATAGTTGTGAAGAACAGACACGTGTTAAATCTGAAACGGTTTAAGCCGCCTTCATCAAATTTGAGGATTTCTGTTACCGATCATCTGATTTCACAAAAAATACACTTACACTTTTTTTTTCTTTTCTTTTTTGTCCTCTGGCGTTTTACCATCATGGGATGCGTTGATGCATTATCACCTGCACTTAGATAATGACCTGTGTCACTCAGGGGAAAAAAAGGAACTATTTGCAAGTCGTAAAGATAAGCCGAGTGGTGGTCATCTGTCTCCAGCTTTGAAAGCGTTGGATTATGAAACGTTTAAACTAGTTCTCCCCGTTTGCTCCCTGTGAAATTTTCCGTGGCGCCTGTCCTCTCCCACCTCCTGTCGTCGTAACAGACAGTGGAAATGGGATTTGTTTTTCCCGACATGATGTAAGATTTCAAAAGTCACCTCGACCGTATCCGTGAAGCCGCTCCTTTATCAGGAGTAACCTTTGAGGCGGTAGACTGTCAAATTGAAACAGCCGTGGTATTGTAGAGTGGCAGTTGGCTAAATCAAACATGTTTTATGAGGCTTTATCTCTCTCATGTTGCTCTGCCGTGTGAGAAGATGAATGTGACGTTTTATAATTACTTACACTGAACACATTACATTAAGACAACACCAAAGAGACACACTCAAGTGCTTCTTTTACTGCTCTCCTTACAGCTACACAGTGGACACAACGGGGCTTCCCGTTAAAGTGAAGAAAGGGAAGACAAAAAAGAAACTGGAGCCCAGAAAAGCTTACAGTTTAGAGGAGGCCCAACTGGAGATCCAGCAGCAGTCCAGAAACTTGAGCAGGCAGGTCCCGCTCAGGTAAAAATAGAAACTATTCTCTTAATATGTTCTTAGCCGCATAAAAATACACTGGTGTATACACAAATGGTAATGACAGAAAAGATTTAAATGCTGCTTTTGATGTCTGTGTTTAAGGGTAATTATAACGTTCAGAAGTCTCTGTGTTTAGTCTAGGCCACGGCATAACAAACAGATCTGACAGACAGATTCATTTGAGCTGCTGGCTTTTTTCCCTCCGTAGATCTCAAACGTTTGATGCTGACCGGACGCTCGAAAGGACGGACAGCATCAGCTCACGAAGTGTACGTACTATCCCTCGTGTCATTTGCGATCTTAACTATTACGGTACTCTGTCTGTACTGGCCTCTCAGGCACGTCTTCAAGTCTCACCATGTTTCTGAACCTTGTCTCTGTCTCCTCTACAGAGTTTTATAAAGCACAATAAAACATTCCATAAACTGTTCCCAGATCTACCTGAAAGTGAGGACCTATTACACGGTAAGCGGAGATGTATAAATATCGTGTTCTTCATCTCTTAATCAGTTGTTTAGTCATTGTTGTTGTCGTACTCCTCCTGATTGATAAGCATGTGCTATCGTGGGATACATATTTAATACAGTAGAGTTGCTCAAGTTGCTTGTTCCAGCTAGTCAAGGAGTCAGCCTTGACCTTTTACCTAGCTGGCAGCTCCTTTTTAAAAAGAGGTGAGGTTGTGGCGTAAGGTTTGCTGAGCTAGAGTAGCTGACGGTAAGGAAACGTTATTGTTATACGAAGGAAACGTAATTGCTGCTCCACTCCCCACCTTACAGGGCTTTGAAGGGCTTTTGTAACACAGCCTTCTATTCACAGTCTGTCTTCCGTTCTCTCTCTCCCCCTGGCTCTCTCTGTCTGTTTGTCTCTCTGTCTCTGTCTCTCTCTCTCAGCCTACATCTGTGCTCTGCAGAGGGAGGTGCCATACCACGGCAGACTGTATATTACAGAGCAGAACATCTGTTTCTACTCATCTGTGCTGCTCAAGGATACTAAGGTAACCGGCCCTTACTATTTTAGCCCATGTAGCTATGCATTAAACACAGTGCTGATCTGGCATAACGCAAACCCAACTTTAATGCTTGCTGACTGCTATGTTCAGCGCAGTTGGAGATGATTAATAAGTAAGAGTTTGGGTTTTTTTTTTTTTGTTGTTGCTGTTGTTGTTGAATATAGGTGGTGATTCCTGTCTCCAGCGTACACTTGCTGAAGAAGCAAAACACAGCCTTGCTGGTGCCAAACGCTCTGTCCATCCGTACCACAGGAGGAGAAAAGGTCAGCTAACCTTCTGTGTCATGTGATTATAGTCTTTTGCACACACACATACACACACACACACACCCACACCCACACTGCTCATCTCTCCCTCTCTCTCCTCTCTCTCTCTCTTTGCTCTCACACATGCACTCAGACAAGTATCCTTCTGAGTTATATCAGTCTCATAAAAAGATGAGGCTCTATTTTTGTCCAGCTTGTGATCTGCAGTGGTCTGTACATGTAGAGGACTATCATAACATCAGCGCCTTCTAGACATTCATAATTAGACTCTGGTCAAATAAAAAAGATATCAGATCATTGGGCCTCATTCACCAATACCTTCCTAAGTTTTTTCTTAAATCTGTTCTTGAGAAAGGTTCTAAGAAAAAGTCTACGCCAGATCCATGACGTGGCCTTAAACCGCAGAATTGTTCACATTCTTATAATGATGAATCCCATTGTCTTTGTAAACTGAAAGCACATGCCAGTTGCAGTGGCGTGCGCACACACAGAAATCTATGGAAGCCCATTTTGGCCATGTTTAAAAAAAAAAACGTTTGCTTGACTGCGACTTTATTTCGCGGAATTCCGACTTTATTTCTCGCAATTCCGACTTTATTTCTCACAACTCAGACTTTTTTCTCGCAATTCTGACTTTAGTTCTTGTAATTCTGAGTTCTTTTCTAACAACCAACAAGCTATCAATTATTTTGCACTAACATGTCAGCACTCGAATGTGAGTAAGTGTGCTTTTGAGGGTGTGTTGATTCTGTTCTTACCTAAGAAGAAATCTCAAATAAGAAAACACTTGTGAATGTCAGAGAACTGCAGGTTTTAAGAACAAATTTACAAATTCTTCTTAAGAATGGTTTGTGAATGAGGCCCACTGCGCTTTTAGGATGATTCGACCGTTTCCTGCCAGTCTGTAACACTAGCAGGGATGGTAGTGGCATTACCCTTGATACTGGAGCACTGGCATATACATCAGGGCAGTGTTATCCAAACCAGTGTGTGACTCTATGTCTCATGTGACTGTAAGCATGTGATCGATGATGTGTGAACCTTGATCATCTTCAAAACGAGGCTGAACTCATCACAATTACACGAGTCACGTTTAAGCAGACAACGACAGCATCACCATGACAGGCAAATAACAGAGTCACATGGTTACTTTATCTCTCTTCACTTCACTTTATGTTACTGAGTATCCCTCATTTTCAGTTAACAAGTGTATAAAATTGACCATTTCACTGTTTTAAGGAAATATAAGTTTTTTATAAGGCATCAGTCGGTTTAAATATGCTTAACGCTAGAAACAGGCTACTGCTTAAAATTTTTCAGAAATTACATTCACAAGCGGCTTTGCTGATGATTCTGTTCCCTTGAATGAATAATATGTCTAATTGCCTAACCACTCTTAATTACCTAACCAGACATTTTATTAACATATTTGCTCTCACTTGTTATCTGATGATTAACAAAAAAAAAAAGGATTTATTGTATAGTATTTAACGTACACAATGCTTTTCAAGGCCAACTTCTGACACATCTTTGGCTCTGCACTCTGTTTCTGTTTCTTCTCGGGTGTCTTTGAAATCTTATCTGGCTGCTCTAAACTGCATTGACCACTAGGTGTCAGTAGCATAAAATGTTGCACAGGACTTTTAGTAGAACCCAATGAATGGCTGGAAAGGGTCACTACTACACAATGTTTAGTTCCTCCCATTGCTTGTGGTTGGTTTAAATCTGCCTTTATATTAAGAGACAAACCACAGCAGTACCTTTTAAAGCCGAGGCTGAATTTGTCTGCTGTGTGATTTACAAGCAAAGCAAACAAAAGTGTTTCACCCACTAATATTTTGCTCTCCGATATTTTTGTTTTCTTTCTGCAGTATTTATTCGTGTCCCTTCGGAACAGGGAAGGCTGCTACAGACTTCTGCAAAGTGTTTGTTTCCAACTTGAGGTCAGCCTGTTCTCCCACTCATTTATTTTTGAATTGATGTCCACGTTTTCTCCTTCTTAGTCTTCCATAAACATCTGCAGGTTTTGTCATAACAAACGTATGCTAATTTAATGTCCGCGTATGTTCTTCTCCTCAGGATGGAAGTGCAAACAGCAGTCCCCTGTTCTCCTCAGCTGAAAATAGCTTTGATCAAAACAAACTCGCTGTAAGCCATTCAGACTATTTCTCTCTCTTTGAGCATTTTCAGTCTCTCTGTCTCTTCGCTGACGTAATGTGCTCTCCCGTCTGACTTTGCGCAGAACTCGAGTCAGTCCAGTCTGGAGGACTGCTATGATCAGTTGGACGGCGAAGATTCCAGCCTCCTACAGAGCTCTCCCTCTACTCGCCTCACCAGAGGTAAGCTCCCTCTCTCCTTCTGTAAGCTCCCTCTCTCCTTCTGTAAGCTCCCTCTCTCCGCCCAGATGCCTGGGTGTAGCTCTTGTTCTCTGCCCAGCTCTGAGGCTTTCTGCTCTTCAAATCAATAGCAGCAGCAGCAGCAAAGTCCCACAACAAGAATTGATCTCGAGGGGCCCTGCAACCCGTAGTGTTGGGGGGGTAGACTGTTGACAGTAAAGAGCGTAGTAATTATAAATGCGAGTTAGCAAGACGCTCCTATTTACGTGACTGTAAACCTCTCTCCCTTCCCCTCACCCGTTACATAAGCAAACCTTAACGCATGTATTCGCAAAGAGGAGTAGATATCTGGCTATCAAGTGATCAGCCCCAATAAATGTGAACATATAGCATTTCCTGCAGTTTTTACAAGCTCTGCACTTTCCTTTCCTCCTCCTATATCAGATTACAGTCAGATCCATGCATTGAAGCGTCTGTTTTTACAGCATTTTGAATTTTGTACCGGTGAATTTTGAATTTTTGTACTTCTGTGCTATAAAACATAGATGGTTAACAGTAAAGGGGATTCTCTGAAACTGGCATTTTGTAACAGCTTTCTTTACTCACTGCCATGGCGTCGTTAAGGGGTAGACGTCACTTTTGCTTAAGTCTCGGGAACATTTCCAGGATACACAGAGGTAAACGTGACGTCCAAAAATCCAAAACCTAATCTTTTGGAAACCACTGTTCCCGCCTCCTTCTGAAAAGGCAGAGCGGAGAGACAAGACCAGAATACGTGAGCCTAGTCCACTACTGTTCTTCTGCACTACTTCCAGTAAGCAGACAGAGTCTCTGTTTCTTTAAATTTCTGGTTTGGGTTAATTTAAAAAAAGCAAATCAGAGTCTTCCAACAGTCAGTCTCCAAGTCGGGGAGTTGGTGGAACTGGACTGGGTTTCAGTCACTCAGCCACATTTCCATGGTTATTTCTGTGTTCATTTCTTACTCCTACTCTTGCACTGTGTAGTCTGTTGACTTTTTATGTAGCTGTGTAATGGCCTGGTGTCATTTACTAATGAGGCCTTTACTTCTCCCTGAATTAGAGGCATCAGTAAATATTTGAGTGACTTTGGATGGCTCCTCTGGGCTGGACCCTTTTAGCTCTTTCAGAAATAGTGTTGGATCTGCAAGTACCTATAGAAATCCTGCCCCTCCAGCTCAAATATCTGACACAGATTATTAAAGGAGAGGTTAAACCACTCCTTCTGTGATTATACTGGTCCTCATCTATCCAAAAGGCATCGCAGCCTCCATCCTCATTATCAGCTCGGATGCATGCAATCTGTAATCTGAACTGGCTAGTATCCTTATACTCCATCCAGTCTTTACCCTCCCTCTGGATAAGTGATATGAAAGCCTCCCTCTCAGATGAGGGGAAATTTCCTTATTATTTTAAGGTATAATTGAAGCAGGTCTGAAGCAAAGACACTAATGATTCTCTCATGGACTTGTACCACTCCGGCGGGAAGCCGTCAGTACCTGATGACTGCTTAGCTGTTAAGCTCAATGTTGACAATTCAATTTTCAAAGTCGATTTCTTCACTTGTTATTGGTGAAATAAGTTAATCATTGTGTTTTGACTGAAGAGAGAGGAGCCCTAAAGAGTTCAAATACAGTTCAGTTGTGTCTCCATTAGCTTTATCTGGCCAGCTGTATGAAGATTTGTATTACGAATCCTTTCTTTCAGTGTACAGTATTTAGCCTTCAGAGTGTTTTACTCGGTCTGTCAAGATATATTGTAACTATATATATATATATATATATATGTATATGTGGTGGTTTCCCTTTTCGTTGTCACTTTTATATGAATACACTCCATTCTATAACCCATTCTTTTTAGTTTCTCATGTTAAACGCGGGATAAGTGGGTTTCTTGCCAAGATTAATATGAAGTAATCGGAACAATTGCTGAGAGCATGATATGAACAGAGTAGGTTTGTTTGTTTGTTTAAATGTCTGTTTGTATGTGTTACAGATGCACTCGCAAACGGCAACCACCCCACACTGAGGAGATCTCACAGAGAAGTGGATGAAAGCTCTGTGGAGGACTACTCAGGTACCACACATACACATGGACACAGAAACAGTTGTAAACTCACAACTTTTACGAAAACTATGTAACCTTACACATTTCTCTCCCCCCACCCCTTCTCTCTCTCTCTCTCTCTCTCTCTCTTTTTCTGTGTAGGTGCTTCATGGATGTGGAGTATGACAGGCAGGGCCCGCTCCCTCCTCATCCAGAGAGAAACCAGCAACCTCAACACTCTCCTTCTAATCTACCTGATTCTGTAAGTGACATTCAGTTAATGAAACCAGCCTTAAATGAACAAAACCAGGATTTTTAGTCCATGCAATGTCTGCTGGCCCAACAATAGAGAAGTGTAGAAGAACAAAAATAACCTCCTGTGGGAAAAAATGAAGGCCTTATCTCTTAGACATGTTGGTGGAAAGAGCACTCTACCTGTTTATTTCAGTATGCGTTTGTGGGTTTCCGGCGCGTATATCCATATATATGTGTATGAGGCAGATCAGATCTGAAACCTGAAATTAACGTAGGTTTGAGACTCAGATCAAAATGTCATTTCCTGTAAATGTCGATGACTGCTCAGTGAGCCGTGCAGAGGTGGGGCAGAAATATGTGGTGGCTTGAGTGGTTTAGTCTGTTCAGTGCAGGTGCCTGTATCCGTGAGTACTGATATGTGTGTGTGTGTGTGTGTGTGTGTGTGTGGAGACTTATTTGCCTTGCTCTTTTGCATTTTCAGGGTTGTTCTACTTTTACTCTCTTCTGGTTATATTGGTCTGCGTATTGTGGCTCTTGAAGAACAACTGACTTCTCTTGGAGCATTACCTGAATTCACACTACAGAGTGGGTAAGTTCTGATGCCCAGTGGACACGGGCTGGCCAGATTACTGCCACACCACGTCAGGTCATCTTATACTGAGTGGAACATAGTGAGACAGTGCTTTGTGCAGTGTTCACACAAACTGGTGCGGCGGCTATTATCTCAAGTTCAATCATCTCACAGTGTTTGTTTCACTTTAGATTCAAGTATTACGCTTCTTGTGGAAACAAGACTTGTTTAGAACACGATTTCTTCTCTGTCGTACATGATGAGGTACCAGACTGGCCGCTAACTGCTCACCATACTCATCTTTTCACCTCCAGGTATAAGGACACATAACCACTTCCGAAGAAAGAGTTGAAAAGACTGATCATCCTGAGGAACTGACACATCGCTTACTGAAAATCCACTAACAGAAAAAGACTCTCAGACTCTCTGGACCCTGCATGCAGAGGATGTTCCTGTCCTCATAGACTGTCATAGAGTGGTTTTGTTTGCTTGCTTGCTCGTTTGTTTTATAAAACAAAACATGGTTCATTTTATATCCCAGGACTCTCATAGACTTTCTCGCCTGTCGAGTTTTTCAGATTTGTTGAGAAGACCAAAGGGCTAGCTTTCAGTGAGCGTGTTTGGTTTCTGCGAGCGCAGACATGTCTCGACTCCAGATCACGGAATGCCAATGAACTCCCCCTGCAAGGGTTCAACTTACGTGCCAGCTTCCCTCCATATGTGTCCAAAAACAACCGGTTTGGTGCATAGGGGCAAAAAAAAAACAAAAAAACTGTTAAGGTGTAGTGATGGAGTCAAACAGCTCTTTCAACAAAATCAATACATTTCAGCCATATTCTGTGTTTAAACAGTTCTTTTGATTATGCTCCTTGGATTTGTGTCTATGCAGACAGCCCAGACGGTATGTCTCACTACGCACGCTGCTTTGTAGTGTTTAAGCTTCTTGTTCCATCAAAGCCTTTGTACCATAGAGCTGCCTTGTGTAATAACGAGGTATGTCTAATTTTATTCGTCTTCACGGACAGATTTTTTTGTCTCCCTCTGGGCACATCATGGCTAAAGCTTTAGGCCAAGCAAATGTCTGCTGGCAGTAAACTGATTTGAGCTCCTTTCTTAAAGATAGTTTTCTTGTCTCAGTTAGTCTAGCTGATGCAGCATTCACTCCTTGCTTTGGCATTATCAAAAAAAGAAACATTCATGAACCAATGCTCGGTGGTCAACCTCAAGTATTACTGGATGTATGCATAGTCAATGCACAAAAGAGTGTAATCAGGTTTTCAAAAAAAAAAAAAAAAACTTTTTTATAGGCTTTACCTTTTTTTGTTTACTTTGTTTGTTTTTGGTTTGTTTATTTGTTTATTCACGCAAATTTAATGCTACAGTGCTTTTTTTTTTTTTTTTTTGCTTTTTCTTTTTTCCTCCTCGTATTAATTGTCAAATATGCAAATATGTACCCAAAGAGGTAATGTCCTCTACAAGAATTGATGTCACTGTTGCTGATGCAATTTTTGCTGCTTCAGGTGAAACAAAAAAAGAAACAGAAAAAAACTGATTTCAGTGATGAGTAGCATGATATGACGGCCCATACATTCCTTCGAAGCAGTATAACCATCAGAGGCTTGGCAGTTGCCATTGGAGGGGAAGGAATGAGTTCTGTTTGTGCATGGATATTGTGTTCTGTCTCGACTGTAAATGATCCTTTGCGGAAACAGCGAGATGAGAGTAATGTAATTGTATAAAGAATATTGCACTTTAAAAAAAAAATGTGGCAGGATTGTTCCCAGGTGTGGCACATTAATGGCACATTAAACTGAATCAAGAGGAGAGGGAAACAATCGGCCACTGTTGACGATTGGGTGGTGCTAAAGCCTTTTACTCTCAGGGCTTTTTCTGCAACAATTCAGGTTTATGGCTGCTCCTTCAGCATTTCACAGCTATGTCTGAGTCCAAATGCATGGGCCCCGGAAAACTGTCATCTTTTCATGTATCTAATTATTCTGACATACTCTCAATCTCCAACTGATAATGCAGAGTCGACTGCTTGAATTTTCTGGACGCTTTTTTAACCTATGATGTTGATGCATGTTCGTGTGTTCCTTCCTTATATCCCATGTTTCTCACATAAGACCAGTTGCCACAGTGTAGGTATTCAGCATGTTAGCATTGCGAACATATTCATCGTCATCTACAGCCAGTCAGGACGGATCTGGTTAAACATTAACTGTCAATGAATGCCAAGTACCGGATGTCAGCTACTTTCCTGTGTGTGCCAGTGCACCTCATTTTGATTCATCTTCAAATAACTGCATTTTAAGTGTCCTGACTAACAGTTAATCATTTATGAGGAGGATTTTGTTTGTCGGTTTTTTTTTTTTTTTTTTTGCACTACTCAAGTGTTGTAAATAATCCTTTTTGTATCAGTGTAAATGTCCTTAATTCTCCCCTGGTCTATTTATTGCATTCTGTGTAATTCAAAGTAGTCTCTGTGAGACTGGCTTTGGTGTTGTCTGAAATAAACCAAATATTGGGGAAAACTATTTGGTTTGTCTATATCTTTCCCTCAACTCAAAGTTAAGCGTCAGCATAATCTCAGCGGAAAGGCTCCCTGCTGACCATTTTTGACATCTCAACCCTTCTCATACTTAAAATAGTTTTAGAATTTACATTATTTGAATACTGATGAAGGCAAGACAAAATGAATACAGCCATATTAGCTGGTAACATAAAGAAACAGGGCAGGCAAGAACCCAACTGTGGGTGCAGAGAATGTTTGGAACAAAAGTCACATACAGATAGAAAGTTACTGCCATAGTGCAGGAGTTATATACATAGTATATAATGAATATAATGAATATGCCACAATATAGAGTAGTAGTAGTAAGATTATCACTATTGTGAGGTGTGTATTGTGCAATAGAGTACATTGTCATTGTTACACATTGTGTAAAACGATAATACTAACTACATAGTGCAATTCTATACCAGATACCTGTGAAAAGGAGTGAGATAGATAGAAATAGTTATTGTCCATTATGCAATTGTCCATTGTGCAATCATTATGTTGAAGGAGGAGCAGCACAGGGCATCAGGCATCACTCTAACCCTTTGCTGCGGCAGAGAGGGTTAGAGTACAATTTGATGGTCATTGGCAGAAACGACCTTTTGTACCTCTCAGTGTAGCATTTGGGGGAGATCACCCTGCCGCTGAAGGTGCTCCTCAGTTTAACAAGCTCGTCATGGAGGGGATGGGAGTTTTTGTTCAGGATGCTCACCAGTTTCTTAAGCATCCTCCTCTCTGCCATCACCCCCAGCAAGTCTAGCTCAGTTCCACCTCCTATGTCAGAGCTGGCTTTCCCGACAAGCTTGTTCAGTCTGTTAGCATACCCAGCTTTCAGTCCACACTCCCAGCACACCACCATGTAGAAAATTGGCACTGGATACCACTGACTGATAAATATCTGCAGAATCCTGTTGCAGACATTGAAGGATCGTGGTCTCCTCAAGAAGCAGAGCCGACTCTGGCTCTTCTTGTAAAGAGCCTCTGTGTTCTTAGTCCACTCCAACCTGTCGTCCATGTGCACTCCAAGGTATATGTAGGAGTGGACTACCTCGACATCTTCGCCATGGATGGAGACAGGGGACAGGGTAGGCTTACTCCTGCGGAAGTACACAACCGGCTCCTTTGTCTTGCTGACGGTTCAGGCTGCACCACTCAACAAAGTTGTTTACCAGTCCTCTGTATTCTCCTGTTGCCTGCTGATACCCTACAATGGCAGAGTCATCAGAGAGCTTCTGAAGGTGGCATGACTCCAAGTTGTATCTGAAGTTGGAGGTGTACAGGGTGAACAGGAAGGGAGAGAGGACGGTCCCCTTGGGGGCCCCTGTGTTGTCTCTGATACACTGTTCCCCAGTCTCAGGTACTGTGGTCTGTTTGTCAGATAGTCCATTATCCAGGTCACAAGCGGAGCATCAACTCGCATGCTCTGGAGCTTGTCTCCCAGCAACACAGGCTGTATGGTGTTGAATGCACTGGAGAAGTCAAAGAACATGACTCACAGTGCTTCCAGCCTTGTCCAGATGAGAGTAGGCTCGGTGCAGCAGGTATATGATGGCATCCTCCACTCTCACATGTTCCTGGTAAGCAAACTGCAGGGGGTCCAGTGCTGGTCTGACCAGGGGTTTAAGGTGGGAGAGGATCAGCCTCTCCAGGGTCTTCATCACGTGTGATGTTAACTGGCCTGTAATCATTTAAGATCTTGGGGTACCCCTTCTAGGGCACAAGGACCAGACATGATGTTTTCCAAAGTGTGGGGACCCTTCCCAGGTCCAGGCTCAAATTAAAGATGTTTTGGAAGACACAACAGAGCTGTTCGGCACATCCCTTGAGCACCTCTGTGCTCATGCCTGCAGCTTTGCCTGAGTGGAGTCTTTCCAGTTGTCTTCTCACCTGGTCAGTTGTGATGGCTGAGTGGAGTGGTTAGGGGGGAGGAGCAGGAGGGACCTGAGAAAAGCTGGAGGGGGGCTGCATGGTGAATTGGGGAGGTGTGAATAGTCGAGGGGCTGGGGGGTGAGTGGGCAAGGGCTCCAGTGTCAAACCTGTTGAAAAACAGGTTTAACTCATCGGCCCTTGAAGCGCTGTCCTCTCTCATGGTCTGACTGTTGCCGGTGATTCTCCTCATACCGTTCCACACTTCCCTTGTGTTATTCTGTTGCAGCCTGTACTCCATCCACCTCCTGAGGGCGTCCTTGCCCTCCTTGATCTTAGCAGTCAGTGCTTTCTGGACCCTCTTAATCTCCTCCTGTCCCCAGCTCTGAAGGCCCTCTTTTTGTCATTAAGGAGGGCCTTTATGTCTCTGGTGATCCAGGGTTTGTTATTCGGGAAGCACTGTACTGTGCGGGTGGGATTGACATTGTCCACACAGAAGTTAGTAAAGCCCTTTGAGACTTCAGCTAGTAATATTGGGCTCCAAATAAACTTGAACTTTAACTTTAACTTACTGTGGTTTATGCACACCTAGGAGATGGGCTTTGAACTTCAGAACACTTCCTGTGTACTGAGGAGCTGATGGTCCCACCCCCACTCAGTCAACGCTAAGCACAGACCCACTTCTCTGTATTCAACTATGTGACTTAAATAGAAACCGTGCGAAGACTGAAGTGCACCGACTGCATTACAGAGGTGATTTTAATCTTGGGGGCAGAAACAGTGCAAGGAGAGAAGTGTACTGATTTTAAAAAGTGTTTGTACTATGGTGACCCAGGTCATATTTTCATTTTGCACGTCTCTGTTTGTTGTTGTGTCAGTGTATGTGGGTTTTTTTTATTATTATTATTTAAAATGTCAGCTGTCTTGCAAAGGTCCACTCGTTCTGCTACAAGTTAATACTGATCTGTATATTATGCAAGGGTTATATCATATTAATTTATCCACTGTAAAACATATCACTTAAATTCAACAAAAGCAAAATTTCAAATTCTACCAGTTGTAGTAATCTTTTGAAGGCTAACACCTACTACAACAAAGTTTTGATCTGTTTGTCATGCATGTGTGACACATTTCCCCAGTGCTTAACAGACGCTTTAAGTTTTAAACATCTGAACGTTGCGGTAAATGTAACTTGCTATAGCTGGGTTTACCTTCGTAGGTTATGCTGCCGTGACAGTTATTTTGTTCTCCGTCTCTAAGCTCAAACAACTGGTGCAGATTTTGCACTTTTTAGGCCAGAGATATAGTTGCTTTTTAACCACACATTCGCATACACAACCAGCTGCGTCATGAACATAATTGTTCACATACTTGCCTATGTACTACGCATGTTACTGGAAGATTTCACCAGAGGACACGCCAGGGAACTCAGACCGTATAGAGCTTCCAGATTTACATGATGTAAACAATAAACATGGCAGCACTTGAGGTGGTTAGTATTTGCTTAATTCTAAGATCAGGGCAGAAAAAGCAACAGCAGCACTTTCGTAGATGGTACATAAGGCCCCTATGTCAAGGACGTCGTGACAACGGCGAATATGTTTCTCTTTGTCTGCCAATGCGACAAACTGATGATGAGAAACACCGCCAGTAATTTCGAATGTTCGCCAAGACATTTGATGATTTGCTCTGTCTGATTAGCCTGCTTAATATACACCACAACACACAGAGTGAGCTAGTCAGTTCAGCAGAGCGGCTTGCCGTCACCCTCCTCTTTCTAACAACAGGCAGCAGCTACAAACTTAGATCAGCGACAGCTGGACGTATAGTCAAAGGAGTTCTATGGCCTGCTCTGAAGGATGAGGTTAGGGCTTTCCCCAGAGAAGATCAGTGGAAGCAGATCCACAAAGATTTCTGTTATAATGGAACCTTCCCAACTGTGTTGGGGCAATAGACCGTAAACACGTCAGAGTCCATGCCCCTGCCAACAGTGGAAGCTTCTTCTACAACTACAAATGATACTTCAGTTTTATCCTGATGGCTGTATGTGATGCCAGGTACAGGTTTACAGTTGTGGACACAGGGGCATATGGCCATGACAGTGATGCTGGGGTGTTTTCAAGAAGTCCCTTTTGATCCCAGCTTGTCCAGGGCAAGCTCTCCCTGCCACCTCCATTTGCTCTAGCTGGGAGTGAAGTCCTGAGCCCCCCTGTCTTTGTAGCAGATGAAGCCCTTCCACTGAAGTTCAACTTGATGCGACCATATTCAGTTGAGTTCGCATTACAGCCATATACTTCATTTTATTAGGTTTAATATGAAAAAATGAAATCTCATCACTTTTCATTATCTGTATAACAGGGAGCAATCTCACTCCTGAACAGTGGGTCTATAACTGCCGCCACTCCAGAGCAAGGCGGTGGGTTGAAAATGCACACCAAAATGCAGACACACCAAACGGATGCAAAATACGCGAGGCAGCCATCATACGCACACGAACACATAGTTAAAACCAACTATATCTCCGTACTTAGGCGGTCTCTTACGGGTGGGGGTGGGGGGGTGTCTGCGGGCGGGCTGGGTCGGGCGTTGCTCACCTAGAGCAATCATCTGCCCATCCAATGAAAACTCTGAAAAAAACCAAAAACACTGTTATAGCTATTTTTGTGAGCGCTCGTAGTTTTCTGTAATGTTGTCATTGGTCATCAAAAATGCACTGCTTTCCTATTGGCCATTTTGAAGTTATGGATGTGCTTAGTCAGTGCTCCTCCTTTACATTATTTCCAAACTAAACCACTTCTTCACACATACAGTACAGACATGGTTAAGTAAACTGCAAAACGTGTTTGTAACTCGCTGCTCTCAGCAATCCAATTAAAACTGTTAATACCTTTGATTCTTGTTTATTTTTTTTTCTCTTGTTCTTATAAGTTATGTTAGTAGTCTCGTATAGTTTCACAGTTGAGCTGGTACGATTTGCAAGCTGCTTGTTTCCTCTAAGTTACCACCAGCTCACTTGGTGGCTATTGGTTTAGTCATTACCCAGCTAGCTAGCCAGCTCCAGGCTAGCTATAGCTGATTTGTTGCTCTCAAGCACCCATTTGGACAAACTGTGAGAAGCTTTAGGAGAAGCAGGCTGATACCAGTCTTGACCATGGCTAGAATATTCTGTATCATGTGATGCCTGCTTTTCCTTTGTCTGCTTAGAAACGCAAATATAATGTACACCTAGGTTGACGACAGAATGACAACGACCTCAAATCAGTTTGACTATTTAATGAACAGCAACGACTGAGCAAAACCTTAGCTGCTAAAATGTAGACTATTTTCAAACATCTGAAACCTGTAACATCTGTTTAAACAACAATAAAAAATCCTAGGCCTACATGGCATCAAATGTAACCTATAGGCTACCAAGTAATATTTTATTTTCTCCTTCTTATCATTGTGACCGCCCCCCTCCCCGTGTCACTAGAGTGCCCTCTAGAGTGGCAAAAACGAGAGGAAATGCCCTATTGGCTGCCCTTCACATGAGGAACAAAATGATTGAGTGCCCTCTGGGGTGCCCTTTCATGCAATAAATTATGATGATGTGCCCTCTAGAGCGAGAAAATAATGTATCTTAATGAGTGCCCTTCTAGTGGAGAAAACGTGATGCAGTACCCTATAAGGTTCCCCTACAATAGTCTAAACTTGACCTTTTCTATGAGTGCCCTTCCAATGGAAAGGGATGTGTTATGAAGTGCCAGATGTAATCTAATCTGGACTGTCCCTTTTTTTATTTTTCAATGTACCCTTTAGGTTAGGTTGGATTATGTTAGGTTAACTGTATTTGATAGTAAAATACAAAGTAAACTGTTGCCAACAATGACATAATAAAATTTAAAATACTCATTCCCATTGTTAAAAACTTACATCTATTCCATTCATTGAAGTTTAAGTCTTAGCCACACCCCTCTTGAATGTTCAGATGTCAGAGGGGTCTTAATACAGTCACAGCTGTAACCCTAACATCCTACTACAGTGTGTGAGGTAGGTAATGGAGCAGGTAGGTAATGATTCGGCACCACTTTACAATAAGACTACCCTTATAAAGGGTTTATGAATGGTTTATAATTAGTTTATTAATTAGGCTGTGAGCACTTCATAAATCATTAATAAGCTGTTATAAAACATTAGATAAAAAGCACAACAGTCACCTCTTGCTTGCCAAATAGTGATCCCACATTTATCTGTACTGTTAAGCCTCCGATCTCATTGGATACTTACCTTTGTCTTCTCCATCAGCCAGCATTCATACCCATCGGCCCCATCAGATATTTGTTCAGAAGTTACTAGCATTTAACCACCATTAGCATATCTTAATAGTCAAAAAGTTTCATTTGGCATATCAGATTACTGCAGATTAGTTTTTGTATCAAATTACCAGATTCATATGCCAAGGCTTTGGCAATATTGTTTTCCTTGACCTTTTCAGCATGCTATGAGCAGCCATCCTCATTATTATCACAGGTGTTGATATGACATATGCTATCATATTAAAGTGGTATACTGTGATGCTTGTTGGGCAGGTGGATGGGTGGAGCTTCCCAGCATGCCTTGGGGCAACGGACTGTTGGTTAACCACAGTTTGCTATTGTTCAGTTTAATTTTCCCATTGTAGCTAGTAGAAGTGTATGTGTATTGTTTCTCATGTAGTCTTTGTGTTCTGTTGTTAATTGTTGTGGTAGTTTAATGTTATCTGTGTACTGTAAATGTAATTGTCTGCGTGAATAAGTTACTTCCCTCCTATTGTCCTATTGTGTCAGCATTTTAAATATATTACTTTCTGGTTTGCAAAATAAAAGGCCATGTCATCACTCTACAGAAAACCCAGCAACTCAGTAGTAAATGGTGATGTATTTTACACTTTACAGAAAAGTTCTCTTTTGGCAGTTGTAAATATTAGTAATTCAGCAATAGATGATCGTACATTTTACACTTTATGATAAGACTTCCTTTTGGCAGTTATAAATGTTAGTAACTAATAAATAAATGGTCATAAAAAGGAGATGAAGCTGACAGTTTAACATGCTCATTGATAAAGGGACAACATAACGTAAGCTAAGCAAGTAGCAAGATTTAACAGGTCTGATAGATGAAAAGTGCAGCAGTAACTCAATCTTGCCAAATAGTGAGCCTGCATTGATGTATGAAAACTGTGTTTACAACCTAATTAGTAACCTAGTTTATGAATTCTTTCTAAGGGTAGTCTTGTTGTAAGGTTGTACCACTGATTCTATGCTAACCTGTGGACTCAATTTGGAAATCAAGCAGAAGTGTAAATATCCTTCCCAAAGAGAATTATTTTAGGACAATTCATACGAAATGTCCATAGGACATTAAAGTTTGGAGTGAATTCCGTTTTTAATTGACTATTTCAGAGATGTGTGCCAATTTTATGATGTGGATGTCACGGTCCAGCCCTGCTCTTCCAGATCCTAGTCCATGTTTTCCTTGTGTCCTGTCATGTATGTCTTGTCTGTCTGTTCCAGGTTGCTCCAGTCCATGTTTTACACTGTTTCCTGCCTGATTTCCGCTCACCTGCTGCCACTTTCCTCATTAGCCACTGCATTTACGCCCTGTCTGTTTCCCCACTAGCTTGTCGGATTATCTAGCCATTTTCATGTTTCCTGTGTTGGTTTGTTTGCATCATTCTTGTTACCTTTTTGACCTTTGCCTGTTTTTTGGATAGTGTTTTTGCCTGTTGCCTTTTTGACCTTTGCCTGTTTTTTGGACTGTGTTTTTGGAACTTCTGTCTGTTTTTTTCTGTCTCTCTGTGCCTGACCTTCTCTGCCTGTTTTTGACCACTGCCTCTGTCTCTGCCCACTGGTACCGTCACCGTGTTTCAGTCTTTTGGATTTCTTGGAAGATAAGACTTCATTAAACACCTGCTAAAATATATTCTGTCCTCTGAGTCTGCTTTTGGGTCCTCAGTCAACCAGGCCTCACCAGCCCTAACGGTGGAGGAAGAAAATGTTGTCACTGAACTTAAGGTATTCCACTCATCATATGCTCTCCCATCCAGCAATGTTAAAGCTGTGCTGGGGCGCCTTAAAGACAACGAAGTGGAGTCAGTTTTTCCCTAATCTGACTAATTTTGCTCCTCAAAACACATGGTACAATCCCAGTGACAACAGCTTCAGTAGAGTGATCATTCTCCAAACTGAAGCTGATCAAAATCCAGCCCAGAAATTGACGTGGGGAAAGAAGGCTCTCCGATCCTCTGTTGCTGTCAGTTGAGAGGGGAATATCCCAGTTGGCCATAATGAAGTCACTGACATATATACACGTGGCCAAAAGAAGAATTCTGCTATGACTCTACCATATCATAGCTTTCCTATTGACATTATCACGTGTGTGTGTGTGTGTGTGTAAAACAAATGTTAATGGTTCCCTCTGTGTTTTACTTCAGAGGTGTTTGTGAAATAAACATTTTTGAAGGTGTATAGTTCCCTGTGTATTTTTATCATATGGGTGTGGATATACTTTTAATTTGGATCGCCTAATAACATAAAGTGAAGACTATTTCATCATACATGATGCATCATAGCTTTTTGCTGGTGGGGCCCCATGTCATGCAGTAGGTGCCATTTTTATTTTTTCGTCCCTGTCCTTCAAACAGCCTGAGTCCGCCATTATGTGTTAATGTGTGTAGCCTATACTTGAGGTTGATGATTTGCAAAGCAGGATGCAGGAACCACATGCTCGTAGGCTGTGTGTGTGTGTGTGGGGGGGGTTTTTGGTTTGTTGTTTTTCTTGAAGGAGACCAAGGAGACAAAATAACTACTGCGAGCACACAGGTGCAGGTATGACAAACTCCGGTGCAGGTTACATATTATTTACTGCTTCTCCCACATGTTGCTTGTTTTCCCATGCAAAAAAAAAAAAGGAAAGGCCCCCGAGACACCTACAGAAAAGAAAAAAATAAAGAGAAGGACAGGTCCAGGACTGGTACGTGGGAGTTTTTCATTTTCATGGGTTTCCTGGCACCCTTCATGGAGCACAGGGAGACATCGAGAAACTTCAGCCAGCTCCGCACAGGAGGCAGCAAGGGCGGCCCCTTGGAAAGCCTGACAGCATCCCCTCAAGAGCCTGTACATCAAGACGGTCCCCCAGACCCCAAGAGGAGCCAGGATGAAGTTGAAAGCCAGGGTAGGGAGAGTGAGGCAGTGGAGGGTAATTCCCCACTAGCCCCCCCAATCCAACAAGTCCCCCGATCCCCAGGTCAGGTCCCAGGTCCCCCCCAGCACCCCCTCTGGTCCACCACGGAAGAGAGCAATGAAGGAGCAGTTCAGCTCTTTTGAACAGAGTTTGCTTTCTGCAGTTGAGGGGCTCTCACCTCAGTCAGCCCTTCCAGATGAGGATGAGCTGTTTTTTTTACAAGTCTTATCCCAATGCTCAAAAGGCTGCCATTGACCAAGCATTCAGAGCTAAAATTAGCTTTTTATAAAATGGTTTATGAGGCTGAAAGGGAGGGAGTCCCAGATCACAACTGATTAAAAGTAAAAATAGAAGTTGTTAATATAATTGATGAAATTTAAATAAATTACTGGGAACACTACTACAAAAATGACTTACTATGATTTCGCTGTACTATTACTATTTCTAACACTAAATGTGCCACAACAGAAATTACTAGCTGTCTGAATGCTCATTCCCATGGACCTTAAATTTAAAATCCTTAAAATGCTTGTGCAACATTTGGAAATCATTTTCCAGTGAGTAATATGGGTGGCTCTTAAAAGAGCCTTTGGTTTGTTTCATAGGCTACACCACATGTTGTTGCAAGGGAACAGCACCCTCTGCATTGAAATTTGCAGAGAATGTCTCCCTGACACGAATGTCTCCCTGACACGGTTACCGCCGACTGGAGGTGTCCCGCCATCACCGTTCCGGCCATAGCTGCCCACGTCCATCATCCGGAATAAATACTCTGCATCCACAACAGCAATCAGCAGAATGGAAAATGTGTGCTTGTAGTTGCGGAAGAGAGATCCGGAATTGGGGGGGGGGGGGGGGGGGGGGGGGGGCCTGCATGACAACATGCTTGCCATCGGTAGAGCTCAAGTAGTTCAGGAAATTCCACTGCTGAAGGAAACCCTCTACTCCTGCTTGGTTAGCGCTGGCATGAAGTCAACCACCAGGCAGTCCCAGATTGCCTGACAGACATCTCCAAAATTTAATTGGCTTAACTAAATGTGCACAGCATAATTTGATTGCCTTAAGAAGATTTATGTTTTAAAGCGGGAGGTAGGCATGGCGGGTGATAGCAAAAGCACGTACGTGAATTTTATTCACCGTGTTGTTGTACAGTATACCGATGTGCACAACATAATTGGCTTCATAAAATCATTGATAAAATCTCAGAACACTCACTCAGAACATGAACGGCAAAAAACTGGAGGTAATTAAATTGATTAAGAGCATACACAACAACGTGTCTATGCCATTTAATCACAGTTGACTGATTCGACTTCACAAGCTCACTGAATCACTACAATAGCTTACTTGCTGGCTACAATAGCTTGCTAGCCTTCTAGCTTGCCAGCTGGCTACATCACCACACCACACCACACCACACCACAACTGCATGTGCTACTAGGATAGCCAAACTCGATTGTTGTTTTTGTGACCATGCCCCCGGAGCGAAATTCCGTATGGCGAAATTCGCAAGGTGTTTTGCTGTGTGGAAGCCTAGCCTTAAACATACCTCAAGTATTCCTCACGTTAGAGCGATGTCTGCATGGCAGGAATATCACTCAGAGACAGGTGAAAGTATCATGCAGCTACTGGGTCCAACCCAGATAGAAAAGAACAGGTACTATGTTAAAAGCATAGGCAAAGTCATTCAGTTTCTCATTGTAAATGAGCTAGCTCTCCGTGGGCACTGTCAGGGGGATGGGGATGAGGCAGGCCTTTTAATTAGGCTGTTTGATTACCACCATTCAAAAAGATTCCAAACTCTCAGAAATTGCAAAATGCATTCCTGAAAACCCCAAATACACATCAAATGTCATTCAAAACGAAATAATTGGGGAAAAAAATGGTCAAAATGGTTTTAAAAGATATCCAGGCCAAATATGAGGAAACTGACCCTCCTGGCCTTTGCATTAAAAGTGATGGCACCAGGGATGGCTGTAACATTGAGAACTTGTCAGTAATAATAAGATTTGTCCGCAACTCCATCCCGGAAGAACGTTTAATTGGCTTATTGACTTGATTCAGCTTGATGCTGAATATGTGTGAAACCAAATTCTCTCTTATCTCCCTGACCTGGGATACAATGCTGACAATTTAGTGTCCCAGTGTTATGATGGTGCTTCAGTGATGACTGGAGTGAGGGGGCCTTGTGCAGACTTTGCTGCAACTAAAAGTAGGCAAGGACATTCCATATGTGCACTGCTACAAAGACCAACTCCACTTGGCAGTGGTACATGCGATGCAATCAGGACCTCTTGCAAATGATTTCTTTGAATGGCTCAATTCATTGAATACATTTTGCCACAGACATTATGTTGCACAAAGGTATGATACTCCCACACTCATAAGGCTACTAGAGATTGGCTGGACCAGCCATCATGATGTCACCGAGTCCATTGCTGACAATGAGGAAAGTATCATGAGTCTGTTGTCTGAGGTAGCAGAGGATGACAGTGCTCCTTCTGATCACAGCACAGAGGCATGTGGTCTTTTGACACAGCTAAACAGACAGCACTTTGACATTGGCAAATTTCTCCTCCATGTGCTTGGTGCGCTGAAGCCAGCCAATTCAATTCTAGACTCACAAACAGTGGATTTGTGCACTCCAGGGGATGTGGCGACTGCTTCACTGGGGACATTGAAGGGGGTGAGATGTGACGTGTTCTGGGAGGAGCGTTTCTCTCAACGTGGAAATACCAGTCTTTCAAAGAGAAGAAGGACCGTGATCTCACAGCTTCACAGTACACTCAAAAAAAGAAATTGTTAGATGTACTTAACCCAGTTATGTCAACAAGTTCCACTTAAATTAGTCGAGTAGCATCCAAATAGTATTATTTAGTAAAAGCAACTTGAGTGACTTAAATTAAATTGTTAAATTAACACTGGTGAGTTAAGTAATGATTAAAACATTTTGTTAGTTTGTATTTAAGCAAAATACTCACCCAGAACTTAAGTATTATGATCAATTTCAATTTAAATGCCATTTTCAGTTCAACGAAATCATTGTGCTTGCTTTCAAGTAAAGCAAACATGTTGGAATCACTGAACAAAGTTTAAACAAACTTAGCTTAAAGTTTAGATTATGAGACTCTCACACACTGCAAGGGGTCATTGTCCATAATAATGCGTGATGTTCTCCTCGTACGCCTTTCTAGACGCGCGCTCCCACGCCACCAGTGATGGAAACCTGAAATCGGTCATATTTTAGTACAAAATAATACAATTATGCATGACGAGATTCTGAATTAGAGGCGTTCAGTCATTATCTCGCCGATGGTAGCATCACACCATTGGCTTGTCAGCCAAGCACTGCACCAAATGCAAAATAGTTGTAATGGCGACTGTAGTGACAGTTCTGTTTTTTGTTTTTTTTAAAAAAAAAAACAACTTTCAGTCGCTGTGGGAAGGTCGCTGGATCGCATGTAAGCGGAGGCGCCACAAAATGCTTCGCAGCGCGGATGTCGGACGTTGGGACTCCACGGTTTTAAAGGATGGGGATTTAATAATCCGGAGTTCATGTTACTTAATCCAAAAGTGATGTGTAATTAATCAAAAGTTTTTAGTTTACATAACATTACATAATTGGGTTACGTGTTATAACAACTTAAAAAATTTAAGTCTGTAAAACTTATAAGGACGTTTTAAGTTCACTCAGTTAAGTTATTTGAACATTCGGAAATACAGCGTGGACAACATGGCCAGGTTTCCAAAGACAATAAACTAATCTTAAAAGTACTGGCTTATCAATTTTGCTCTAGGGCAATCTAAACCTCCTTTAAATTGGAAAAACTGTAAATGGCAAACGGTCTCAGTCACCCCAGTTACAACATACTGACAACGCCCAAGTTAAAGTATTATCTTGGCATGAAGTGCAAAATTTGAATACAAGCTAAAATGGTACAATTCTTTTTATCTGTCGAGTGAGTTAACAAAATGTCAATACTGGGAAAAAAATAGCATGTTATGAGAAGGGTCAGTAGCTCTCTCTTGCATGTTAATGCATGCGCGAAAGTACATAAAGTGCAAGTGGATGATATTTATGTGTTTAACAAGAATGCAAGAAAACAGCACAGCTCAGTTTCACTGACCTAACGTAAGCAAGCTTAGTCAGTTTGATGCAAGACTTTCTGAGGTTAATTCTAGTCTCACTTTTCATTGACAAACTTGAAACAACTGATTCATTTCAACTTAGTTTTACCTTTTTGTACAAACAGCACTGACATTTCATTTTTTTTGAGTGTAGTGTTGTCTTGTCAGCTATTGGGCATTATGACTCTGATGGCAAACTAGCACTGCAAATCAGCCTTTTAAAAAGAGCTATGTTGAGCATTCTTGATAGAGTTATTGTGGGGATGGGGACAAGATTCTCTCAAGGAAATGTTGATTTAATGAGGGCCGCATCATTTCTCCTGCCAAAATCAGGATCTCTTCTTCACCGCTCTATCCTGAAGCCACTTCGGGTGCTTACAGGCAAAGAGCAAAATAGTATGAGTTTGCACAATGAAATTGCTGTGGCAAAAGCAATGTGGCTCAGTGAACTGCACACTGATGCAGACCTTTCTGTGGTTTGCAAATGCATTCAGGAGCACAAAGACGCCTTCTCCATGTTGCATAGGCTGTATGTCGCAGCGCTCATCACTGGTGTTTCATCAGCTGCATGTGAAAGCTCTTTTGCTACTGTGTCTCACATTCTTACCCCTCTCTGCAGATCAATGCTGCATTCAAGGAAAAAGAGATTTAGTCATTTTGGCACACGAGAAAACCATCACAACAAATCTTTAAAAAAAAAAAAATTGCCAAGGCTAAGCGCAGACCGGTCCTGAAATTAATTTCTATATGCTGGAAACTAGCATCCTAGCTTCCCATAGAAATTACTGCATTGAGCTTTATATAATTTTACTGGTCTAGCTCCCCCACTGACATCATATGTGATATGTGGTGATCCGACCATTTAGTTCACATCATCTTAGAGCACATCATCTAAACACAGCATTCAGCAAGTAGCCTGTGTGATTTAATGGCACCCACCCAGTAGACAAACAGAATATTTCTTTATACTGTCTCCATTCTTAGCTTACTCACCTTTGTCTTTTTTTACCTTTATTGATGTTTACCTTAGCTACCAGTTACATTCTAGGAGTTTGCATTCCTTTACACACACTCTCTCTCTCTGACATGCACACACGCACACACACAAAAGTAAAAAATATCTAAAAACGATAAATAATGATATAAAAAATGTTTTATTGCATCTTCTAATCATACTGGGCTTAGACATTGTTCTGTCCTAGGCAGAACTATCCTAGTTCATCATACAAATGTTCATCATACAGGCACTGCTGCCTGACTCTGTGCATTCTATTCTATTGTAGCGTACTGAAGATCCAAACCAAAATTTGCTCACAGGTTTTCCTCTCTACTTCATCATACGAATGCGCATCATAAAATCTAAATTTAAATTTTACAGAGTTTGTTTTTCTTTTTCACGGGGTAATGGCCCCGGACCCCCCTACAAAAACTGGATGCTGGAATTGTATTCCTTTTGTGCCCCCCTCCCCCACCCACATTAAATTACCGCCTTGTTTACACACCCTACTCAGGAAAAGCAACATTTTTTGTTGTTGCCCACCCAAATAATCCAAATGCCCATCCAAAGATGACAACACCTCTTGTCTCTTAACACTAAGCTATAGGTTACTCAGAATCAACTTCATTCAGATCACCTCCGCAGAATGAAAAATCTTGAAAAAAATAATGTTTTAATAAACATGGTGAATACTTTCAAAAAGATCATGATAGTAGTTTTCTATCATTCAATGAGCGACAAAAAAAAAAGATAGTTGTGGAGAAACTGGTAAAGGGAAATCCGAATGTCTTCGAATTGTCTAATGAAAGACTAACTGCGACGTATGTCGCGTATTTCAGGCAGGCTAGGGCGTGCACTTTCTTTTTGCACTTTCTTCTTGCACTTTCTTCTTCGCTCTATAGGTAGACATTGCTACCGAAAGTGCGCGACCGTAAGGGTGCATTAAGGGTAGTTGATTTACATAATCGAACAAATGCTTAAAAACCCTGTGGAGAGGCGATTAATTGGACCTCAGTTGTTCAGAAAGTGGACGATTTAAAACGAGGAACTAGGTGAGACTCCTCTATCAGTTACCTTTACAGCTATAATTTCAAAAAACCTTACACCAGCAAGACCCATTGGCTCCATTTTGTTTTATGCATGGGTTTTTGTTCTTGGAATTAAAAATTCTAAACATAAAACGAGCGTACCTGGTAAATTTCTACATGCTGTGAGCTGACGAAACTGACAGCTTCGAATACAATCTCATTTCTTGCAGACCAAAATGAGTAACTGCAATATCAGTATCACACCCGGAGTTCAAGTATTCCAGATGGTGACAACAATACCCACGTTTATTCTGGGTGTTATTGGCAATTTAACTTTTCTAATCTTCTTCTGCTGGCGACGTGAGGACGGCTGGAACTACATGAAGGTGTACCTTGGGAACATTGCTGTTGCGGACTGCCTTGTCTTGATATCCTTGCCATTTAAGATGTACTCCTACTATCATCCATGGAATTTAAATCCGGAATTCTGTTTGTTTCTAGTGTCCACTTATTATGTCAACATGTATGTGAGTATCTTTACTATTACCGCAATAAGTATTGTCCGTTTTGTGGCCATCAGGTTTCCGATGAAAGCACGTACTGTCCTGTCACCTAAGAAAGCCTTGGTCGTGTGCGTACTGATTTGGATACTTATCTGCTCACTTAGTGCTAATTTCCACTATGTTGATAAACCCCAATCCAATACAACCGAATTCAGGTGCTTTCAGAAGAACAAAGAAAAGCCTTTACCTCTCTCTTTCGTTCTTGTGTTAGACATTGTAGGTTTTCTATTGCCATTCTTTGTGATGATGTATTGTTCCTGTAATGTGATTCACACATTGGCCAAACAACTGGACATTGGCCTTCGTCGAGAGAAAATTCGGAGTATTGGAATCGTGACAGTTAATCTGATGGTTTTCGGCGTGTGTTTTTTACCTTTTCACTTTGGATTCATGTTCAAATTCATCGTTGAGACGTACTACCCATCGGACTGCCCTCTCCAGTTGTTTGCGCATAACTTTGTTCACACTGCCACCTGCATTGCGAACTTCAACTGCTGTCTGGACATCTTCAGTTATTATTTTGTCACTCAGGCTTCGTGGAACAGGTGTCGTCCTTTCAGAGGAGCAAATTCGACCAGTAATTCAGTCATCTGACCAGGGAATATTCAGAAAACAGAATATAAAAATTGATGTCCTTCTGCAAAATCATTTTCTTGGTAATACAACGTTCATGTAGCCATATAAAACAGTTAAAAACAATCAATAAGGGATAACAGAGGGATAACAGGCACGGTGTGACTATCAGTGTCCGTTTCATTTCCGCTGTTTCCAGCTTTGCCAATTTGTATTTATAAGAATCTCGACCCGGAATTACTGACAGTCTAAATAAATAAATTAATAAATAGATAAATAACCTCTAGCGTTCCACGGAGCCTATAGTGTCATTGACGACTTATATATGCTGCTCAGAGATTTCTTGTTGAAGTGACAAAAAAGTTCGCACTAAGAAGTGCCAAAGTATAGGCTACATATTGTAGGATACTTGTGTTGTTTGTTCAGTTTCCTATTGTCTGGAATTAAAAGAAGGTTGTATCTACTTTTCTGACATACAGTATTTTGCAGAAATGTGAGGCATATAAGCGACAAACAGCAGTTTTAAGCGTAATACAATGGCGCCAGGGAGGTGAAATCCAGACTTTTAAAAAAATCGCTCGCACGATTTATTATTACTTCATTTTATTATTTACGTGCTCGAGCTTTCTTAAATCGTGCGCATGCCCATTTAGTAAAAACAAATCAAGTCCAGTCAAACAGACACAGTTATTGAAGGGAGTGTGGACGAAAAAAGAGAAGATGGAGACCCCCCGGGCGCCGTATACTATCGACTCTTTTTTTATGTACTAAAAACTGCAATTGTTGATTTGTCTTCATAGGTAGTCATACATGTTTGTGTATATGAATTTTGTTGTTTGCCTTTCTAACTATTCTGTGTAGTAGTTTTTTGTATTATTGTATTGTAACCTACCCTTTTTAAATTAAACACTGTGAGAACAGAGGACTGACAGAACAATAATCTTCGCAAATGTATACTACATTGTGTCTTTGTCCAGCAAAGAAAAACATGAAGAACAGACCAAAACACCCTTTGTTTTATCCAGTGCTTTTATCCAGGTTACAAAAGTTCATAAAACCTTCTCATCTATTGCAGTCATGTTGCTGAGTTTCAAAATCAAGGTAGGAGAACAGGTCCAGAGGTGAAGTGATACATTTCTAACTTAAAATAGGAGCCGTTTTCAACTGTCGGAGACGTTTGGAGGTGCTGGTTCGGCAGTATTCCTTTGAAAGGCACAGAGATGGAGGACACCTGAAAACACATGTTATAGTATGAGAGCTTTGTCTGTACACTGCACTCTGCATAGTGCAGAGTACAGGTATTGCACTCTGATTAGCCCAGTATGTCCTACATGATTAGCCCGGTATGAATATGATTAGTAGGTGTTTATTTCAAAGTACATAGATATTGCAAGTATTGTCTAGATCAGTGATTCTCAACTCCAGTCCTGGTGGGGGGGGGGGGCACTGCCCTGCACATCTTTGTTTTAACTCTCTTGAGCTCACGACTGACACACCTGATTCCACTGATCAGTTCATCATCAAGCCCTTAATTAGCTCAGTTAACTGTGATAATGAACAGTTAAAACAAAGATGTGCAGGACAGTGGCCCCCCAGGACTGGGGTTGAGAACCACTGGTCTAGATATTGTCTAGTCAGGTGCATATTTCAAAGGACACATTGTTAGAGAAAAACATGTTTACCAGCTGCCAGCGCCAGTAATATACCCAACCAGCCCAAGATGTAGGACCAGGAGAAGCGCCAGTCAATATATCGCTTGCCAAAGAAATTGACTGTGACCCCAGTGTAGATTGCCAAAGCAAGCAGTGCAAGGAATCCTTAGAGAGAAGAAGAGATACTTGTTATTGAAGGTGAGGACTTTGTTGATACAGCTACAGAATGTAAAATGGATGTGAAATCAAACATAAAAAAATGGAGTTTTTGCTCTTCTCTTTAATGAGAGATTTGTGCATTTGTAACACATGAAAAGAAAATCTATCAAGTGATGCTTCTCTCTCTGTCTCCGTCTCTCTGTCTCTCTCTCTTTCGTTCTCTCTCTCTCTTCCTCTCTCTCTCTCACACACACACAAACACACACACATACCAGCCATTCCCACGATCCAAACATTTCCATAACTATTACTGCATATGTGTATGCACGGTATGCACAATTACTAGCAGATGTGTGTTTTTTGCTGTATAGCTGCTGACTCACCAGATAAGAGCAGTGCAATCCCTCCTGTCCTCACTCTCCTGGATTTGGTTCTGTTAGAGAAGGCACTGAGACCTAGCACCACTCCAACCAAGCAGCTTAGAACTGACAGCAGCATAAAGGCACGCGTGGCATCCCAAAAAGCTGCCAAACATTTGCAAAGCCATTGAAAATCAGTCACCCTTAAAGTCACTCAGTGTAAGATACTGCACCAGATTTTTTCACTGATGAGTCTAGTGCCTTGTATGTTTGTGCAAATAAATCAAGACACGCTCAAACTCTCAGATGGCATTTTTTGCATATTCTGAATGTTTTTACAGGATTTTTGTTCTAGAAACCATCAAACAAATTTAATGTGAAATGGGCATGTTAATATATTGTGTTTGTAGAAGTGTTTTTGTTCTATGTATTTTTCACTCACCCACAGTAAGAGTATGGGCATGGCACTTGCGATTGATACAGAACCTCCAGAGTCCCTGATTGGCTGAATTACCCGAGTAGCGATACTGCATCCAAAAGTCAGTCGCCGTGGAAACAATCAGAAGCACTAGGGCAGCCACACCACATAGTGTGCCCCCAGTAGCTAGAGTGTACAGCATCAAGGAGAGGCCTAGTGTCACTGAAGACTCCTAAATGTTCATTGGCTGCTGGGGATTAAAGGAAGAAAAGAGTTTATAATAAACAAGGAGGCAGATAAAAATACAGTGAAATAATGCTAATCAGAGCCCCTGTTTTATTGTAATAGGCTTTACAAACAGAGTTTGGGTCAATTCATTTTCAACCCTGTGAATTCAAGATGTACTTGTGCTAAGCACACAATATATGTTAATGCCACAAACCTCTGTTTTATACACTGACTAAAACACCAGTGATTCTTGTTAATTTAAAAAGTTGTCTAGTGTCCAAAGATATTTCCAAATGTATGAGCACATGAATTTTCAGGCATTTCTGTCTTGTTTTCTCTAGAGTTTTGCATGATTAGTCCTCTTAAGCATTGACTGAATATTTCATTGCAATGGACTGTGCATTGGGACAGATGACCCTAACTGGTTTTCTTGTTAGGATAAGGATTTCTGTGTGTCTTAGAGGTAAGAAAGCACTGTTTTACATACATTTTGCTGATGCATTTAAAAAGCTTAACAACCTTAAATTCTTCTGTCCATGCTTAACCATTGTGTGTCTACAGAAGCCATTCATTCCAGCGTAGTCAGTGAAAGTTTTTCATACGTGCAGTTCTGTTCCGTATGTTCCGACATTAAGTCTAAGAACTAAATGAGAAAAAAATAGAAAGTTAAATGTAATCTCTGTTTTCTCTTGTTTTATATGAGTAAGACGCCAGGGAATGTCAACTGTCCACACAGCGAAGGCTACATCAGCACATTCAGGGAAGCCTTTGGAACACGTGCCCAAACTGTCGGCCAACAGTCGTCACAGCTTTTCTCTCACCCGACACACACGCACGCGTACACACACACACGCGCGCGCGCGCGCGCGTGCCCCGTCCCTATAGAACACACTGTGGTGTTTGCCAGTCCTATTGCACAGCCTATTACAATTCAACATTCATCTGATAAAAAGAGCACCATTCATGTAAAACCTTGTAGTAAACATGACCGAAATTATTACAAGTGGATTCGAGTGCAGAAAGGAGAACAATTAAGGCCTTTGTTTATGACTGGACCTCAGTTCACAAAAAAACAAAACAGCAAAACATTCTATTTAAGTAAGGCTGTGATGTTTCTGAAGACAAAGAAACCCCCAAATATTAGAATGATAAATATTCATTGAGAGAACTGTTTTCACAAACCTCCTCATAAAAGCAGTTTTGACACCAATAAAATGAGATGTCAGAGCCATTATGTCATCAGTGCAGGACAAATCTGGAATCCTGTCTGTCAGTAAAATCAGTCTGTTTCACATATGTTTGGAACTAATCATTTAAATTCAATCAATTTTACGTAATGTATATTTATAATGTAGGTACCTCTCTGTTGGTTGCTGTCTCTCCCGAGGGTCGCCTGCTTTCTGCGTCTCTTTATCCTTTTTAAGCCTGCTACGCTTGGCTGTCATTGTTTCTGCCACAATAGAGCGAATGATCGAGCGCAGCATGTGAGATGTGAGGTAATCCCCCGTTGCCCTCTCTCTCTCTCTCTCTCTCTCCCCCTCTTTTTCTCTTTCTCTCCGCCTCTATCATTCCCTCCCCTCCATCTCTCCCTCCATATCTTACAATCACTCCACTCTTCTCTCTCCTCTCTGAGAAAGATTCGTATTCCCTGCTTCTTCCCCCCCCCCCCCCCCCCCCCCATCACCGCATTTATCTTCTCTCTCTCACTCTTGCCTTCTCGTCCACTGCCATCGCAACTGTCCCGTCCCATCCATCCAGGCTCGTCGGTCAGAAAGTCGCTGATCAGCCTTGGCATGGCTTTACCATCATGAGGTTCTTTTGTAGAGAGTGCCGCAGCCTCGACAGTCCCGGTGACCCCCGGCCCAGCGCTAGCGCTCAGGCCAGTCCAGGGACGGCTCAGGCCTCACAATGCAGGACTCTGTTAGCTGAAGGGGTGGGCAAGTCCGTCAGGTTTGTAATCAGACATTCAGTAAATTCTAGCTGGCACTATCAAGATGTGGTTCCCTCCACTCCTCCTTAAAATGTGTACAGATATCTCTTATCTCCAACAACTTAATCATGCACCCAGAAGAGATTCGGTTTCAGTTCTATCAATTATTCACATAAGCACAAAGTCAAGTACTTTATGGCTATATGAGTGTATTTATGTACCGGTCAGTACTCTGTGAAAACGTGAATACAGAGTAGCTATATGAGAGGGTGAGGAGTTTACACATACAGAAATTAACAAACATGAAAGTCTTTATTGTTCATGTAGATCATGCTCTTTCGTGGAGAAAAGAACATTAAACAACATGTATATTTTCATTCTTTTCTACATAACTGATTGGACCAAGTATGCATTATGACAAACAAAAAACAAAACACAAGCAACTTAATTACTCCTGTAGAAATTACATATGGAAGGTTAAAAGCGATCCGCGCGTTGGTGAGAAGGCCATTATGGTGTACACTGTTGCTCAGTGTTAAAAGGTCACTCTTCCTTCTTAAGAGGAAAAAGAAACGCCCAAATTACAATGGTTTACCCATTACGCGATGATCACAGCATCACTGTATTCGTAAGCTTAGCAACAGTAGTCCACGCTGAAGATACTGTCGCCTGGACTTGATCCTCTACGGATGAGAACAACATTACAACATAAAGTTGTAATCTTGAGGACGCAGGTCCCGAAGGCTGTTCCTAGTATCCCAGCCATGACAGTCCCGGTGGGGAGGAGAGGGAGGAACAAGTGAGGAGGTTTTTAAAGTAAGGCGGGTCTCATTTCCTGTTCCTATTATTATGGGCTTTACTTCCATTCATTTTCTTCCTTCCTCCCATCATGCCTTTCCCTCCTTTTTTCCCCTTGGCTCTCTGCTCTTTCCTCTGCTTGCCTCTCTGATCCTTCTTCATCCTTCCGTCGACGACGTGAAACACCCCCTTCACCCCAGCCGGGCGCTTCACTTTACGCCCTGTACCCTTCTTGGCCACCACGTACGTGACCTCTCTCTTCTCTTTCCCCACGCCGGCTTTCTTGTAGATGCTGCAGGAATCGATGAGAGACATGAAGAATGAAACACTGGCGAACGTCACTTTCAATGCGTGCAATGTTTGTGTTGTGCTTTCATATGGCAACAACACTTTTAAAGTACACACTGTCAAAAAACAGATACCTCTGTGCTGTGATGTTTTTACTGACGGATTAACAGGTATACACAGTTAACAACATAAAACACTTCGTGGGACTTCTATCTACAACGGCTGTATCAAGGCACTGTTGATGGTCTGAATTTGAAAGAGTTGTTACCTGTCTGCAATCATGTTCCACAGGTTATACGTGTATACACAGTGAATGCTAACCATAATACGTATTGAAATTGTTGCTACATAAATACATTAAAATGAATATCCCATTAAGTGCACCAAAAGCAAAACACATGTTAACATGAAGTCTGAGAATATGACTGGAAGTGAGAAATGAATTGTTTGAAGGGACTGAGTTTGTGGGAGATTGAACCACATTCTCTCTGTAGCAAATGACGTAACAGCTGACCTTTTCAGCTGCGCTATCTTCTCTCTTTCAGAGATGTCCACTGTGTTAACCACAGCCTCGGCCTTCTTCTTTGCCTGCTCCATCTTTTTCAGCGTCTACGACAACACACACAAAATTTGACCAAAACACCGACCAATGAAGCAGCATCTCCCCCCCAAAGCTCAAATCAGTGCCTTTCATGCCAAACAAAGACCTTAATAAGAGAAGAGAAGAGAAAATCTGAGAAGAGAGCTATGTTGGAGCGGGTATAGATCACATTCCATTAACTCATTTAGCAGACGCCTTTATCCGAAGCGACTTCCTCCACGGGAAGCTTAGGGTTCATTCCTGGATTTGCGAAATGTAACACGAGAAAATAAAAAAAGTCATTCACAGATGAACTCTCTTTAACTCTCACCCTTCTCTTCTTGCGAGCCTTGGCCTCAGCCACTCTCTTGATAGGTCTGGCGTTGATCTCCTTCCAGCGCTCCCTGTACTCCTCCACCATCTCCTTGGTGACTGGGACAGGTCTCTTCCTGTGTTTGTGTTCATCATCCACAAACCAGGTGGGAAGTTCAGTCATATCCTGTGAATTGGTAAACCTGCAGAAATGAAAATAAAGAGGTTGAAAGGGGGAAAAAAAAAAAAAAAACTTGCTTCAGCATGCGTAAGAGTTGTTGAATGGATAGGTGTGCACACCTATGGAAGGAGTTGTCGATCAGGTCTCTCGCCCTTTTCTTCGATGTGGCAATTTGAGTGCCGAGAGCCAATCCCTCGGGATCCAAAATCCGCGCGCGTTTATCTGCGGGGGGGGGGGGGGGATTATACAGTAGAGTTAGTAAAGCGAACAATACCTTTCATCTTGCGTTGAACGAAATGGTTACAAGTTGTAGTATATTTTATGACACACTTTTTTTTTTTGCACAGTTAGAAAAGTTACTTTATCTAACTCACTTATGTTCTCGACAGGTACCACTTGAAAGTCCTCGTCGTCCCCTTGTCCTGAGAGACTTCCAGAACCTTTCTTCATCTGAGCAATAGCTCTGTTGATAAACAAGAGATGCATTCAAGATTCACACAATGATGCCTGATTTCTTTTTTTTTTTTTAACTAAATTCATTTTCAATCTAAATTGAAATAATCGGCATTACACATTAATTATCTATTACTTCAAAAGGGATCATTCAGATGAAACTGTGCACAGATGCGATAAATACAGAAATGCCTCTTATTCACTCTGACCTGTCGTCATCGCTGCTGCTGTCATCGTCCGAATCGCTGTCGCTATCGCCGTCCTCCTGATTCTCCGCGGCTTTGTCCATTTCCCGTGAGGTACTTGCCTCCTCCCCCTGCTGGTCTGCAGACTCGTCTTCATCTTGGGCCTTTCTCTTACTGCCCTTACCTTGATGCGAAGAGTAAAGGTTAGTAGTCATCTACTGGTCAATACTAAATCTATCCCACAGTGCCATTCAAGACCCCCCCCCCCTTACAGATTTGTAAACAAGCCTGTATTACTTGTGGCTGTCCACCAAGATGCCTCATTTTAGCGTCAGGGGTGTCAAACCAACAGTTGGTTTTGATCTAGAACGAGACACACTGGTTTAGGCCGTGTGGCCATTTTCACTTCTCACCTGCAGCGTCTTTATTTTTCAGCAGCTGAGACTGCTTGAGTTCTCTTTCTACATCTGCATCCAGATCCAGCTCTGCAAAAATATCCTGTATGGGACAAATAAATGTTAAATGAATAAAAGAAACAGGAAAAACATCTTTATCAGTATTTCAGTATATCCCTCCTATAATTCTGCTGGTCAGGTGTTCCAAAGGACTTCACCGTTTCCTTGAATCCTTGTCTTAGTGAGTCTGTGGTGTGTTGGAGGAAGCTTATGCATTCATGACCTTTAGAACAGTATAGTTGCTTAACCCTGGTTTAGGAAACCTGGCATAGAACTCCACAGACTTTCACTAAAACCTTCATACTTACTGAAAGCTAAGTTTTTGCTGTCTAAAACAAAAGTATGCTTTGGGCCCCACATATATTTTCAAACAGCAAGTAATGCTGACATGCTAAGAGTTAGCATGACACGTTAGCTGTTAGAAGTAAAAGTACTTTGTCGCACACACACACCAGAGCACTGAAATGCAGCCTTGGCATTTAAACCATCCTATACACCAGTGAGCAAGTAGTGAGTGCGCACACACACACACACACACACACACACATATTAGGAGCTAGGAGCAGTGGGGACCAACTCCAGGTCTTTTTGCCAGTGCCTCGGTCAAGGTCACTGACAGGAGTATTAATCCTAGCACAGATGTCTTTAGCTCCTTTCACACATGCACTGCTACCCTAAAATAATTGGAACTCTAACCAGAGGGACTGGATGCGTGAACAAAAATGTCCAAATCAGTCGACTCGTATTCTAAATGGACTTTATTCTACCAGCCTCGTAGTGCAAACTCCGTTTTCTCTTCATTTGGGTCCATGTGTGAACAGAGCGGATTATACTCCAGAGTATGCACAGCGAGCAAGTGATCGTGCTGATGGCCTTTCTAACATGCGACTGATGCGAAACTGGAAGAATACAAAACATCCGAGGGTGAAGAAGAGGCCAACGAAAATGTCTAACTGGAGAGACAACGAGATTCGGGAACTTCTGTCAGTGAGGGCCGACACCGAAATCGTCAGGCAAAAGTCGGTAGCCTCGTCCACCTTTTTCGAATTTGTTGTAAACAAAACACTGCTATTTTAGCAGAGTACTTTTTGCATCGTGTCCTGCCTCCTGCACACTCTACCCAGGCGCCAACCCCCGCCAAAACCAAACAGAGTATTTCGAGTACATGTGAAAGCGTGTGACACGGACTATCGGCTGCTGTGTGCTGCATGTGTGAAAGGGCAACTTCGGACATAATGCAAACCTGATTCTGCAGTTATAGACCGTAGTGCATATGTGAAAACGGCTTTTGACAATGGGAGGAAACTGGAGCACCCGGAGGAAACCCGTGCAAACACGGGAAAAACATGCCAACTTCACACAGAAAGGATTCAAAACCAGTGCCTTCTTGCTGTGGGGCAACAGTGCTAAGTGCTAACAGAGCCACTGTGAGGCCCCAAGATTCAATAGTTACCATGTGAAGTGTTCGGCTAAAGTAGTATGAATGGTACATTAGGCACCTTGCTAAACCACAGATTGGTCTCACGGTCTCTCTTTTCGTCTTTCTCCTCAAGAGCCACAAGAAGTTCGTTCTTGTCTGCGTCTTCCTCCTCCTCTTCCTCCTTTGCAGATTTGAATGACACTCTACAGAAAATAAGACAGCAATGAGGGGGCAGATATTATAACATACTTTCAAAAATATATTCACTGACAGAGGAAGCAGATAACATATGACAAACAGTCGCTACTGAAATAGCAAGGGTATCTCTGACAATCTGACAGTGGTTCACGGCTCCACTTTAGATAAGCAGACTGGAGTCTACAGTTACAGACTTCAGTTAAACAAAATTTTAGAATACACCACAGAACATTTAAGTTATACTGCACATTTTTACTGGAGAGTTCAGCAGTTTTACTCTGTGAAAAGTGAGCGATCACATCATAACAGAATCTATCAAAAAGTAAATACATAAATAAAATCACTCACTTTTTCGGGGTTCTCTTCTTTATCTCTTTTTCCTTCTCCTCAATTTCTTCGAGGTCATCTGAGTCCAGGTCAGAGGCCAGGGAGATCTGGTCACTCTCTGCATCAGACAAACACAAGTCTTCCTCATCACCTTCTTCATCCACCAGTGTGTCCGCTGCTTTCATGTCTCCCTGGGAGATCTCACCCAGAGCCTGTATGGTGAGAATTAGACAGAGCTATCAGTCACTGAGACGTTAATGAGACATTAATGAGATGTTACTGAGACCCTAAGGCACATCACACAATCAGGCTCAGTTTACCAAGCCTGCATGTCATTTATCTATACCTTGAACAGACTACCCCTGTCATTGGAAAGCTGCGGTGTGAACAGGCGTATGCCTAAAACACCCTTTACACAGGATCTGTGGGACTACTGGGATTCAGATTACAAGATTAGGGTTTTAATCAAGTCTGTGCAGGAGTCAGAATCTCCAGAAAACAATCTGCTGGTCTTTTCATGGTACATCTTACATGAGCTCTGTGTCATGATCCCCAATTTCAACTTCCACATTATTTTACTTTGAGTATATTTCTATATTGACATTTTTTTATTTTGCTGACATTCCTAGATTCATCCTTAACTCATTCACAATTATTTCTTTCTTTCTATGTCAAAGGTTAGATGATACAACATCTACTACAACATTGGGTTGAATGAGTGCCTTGTTTGGAGACACATCAGCAACCAACCTTCGTGTTTGGGGTTTAAACCCACAACTCTGTGGTTACTGGGCACCTCCTCTTTCCATTATGGGCCCTTCCTAAGACCAGGACTCTGTGGTTCCTCACCTTACAGAACCAAAAAGTACCTGTGTGTGTATTCATGCATGTGTTCAAAGTGATGCTGTGTCCCATGGGCAGGCCGGGCTGCTCTAATGTACCTTGTCACTCTTGATGGTGCTCAGGGAAAACAAACAGGTGTCATGGCTGTCTGCGATGGACACTCCAGGCAGGTCCATCTTCATCTCCATCCTCTCCCTCTGCTTTCGACGCTCTTTGAGTAGCTTCTTCTTTTTACTAGATATTAATATATACAAACCATGACTCAACTCAGCATAAATCTTTGTGAAGGTTTATATGAAAAGCTCTACTATAGAGAAGGTACAGTCAAGGTGGGGAAAAACAAAATGTATCATAGCATACATAAAGATGGTCAAAAATGGTGTTTGGACTGCTTGTTGTTTACCGTTTAAGTTCAGCAATCTCCCCAGCTTTTAGCTCTGCCAGTTTCTTCTCCATCTCCTCTTCCTCTTCCTCCCCTTCTGCCTCTTCCTCTTTTCCATCCCTCTCACCTGTGTCCTTTCTCTTTTCCGTCCTTTCTTCCAAATCACTCTCGTCACCTGAGCTTAGACTTGGGGAGAAATACATTAAGATTAGACAAGGAAAGGAGAGTATAATGAGCATGTTTCTCTGTTTATGACTATTATGACTAGCCTGGGACTAAACTGCATTCTGAACGGAGTGTTTACAAAGAGTTCAGTCTAGACAAAGCCTTTATCCTAGTTTGAGAAAACACTTATAACATGTGCATAAATGTTTGCTGGTACCTAATGTCCTGGTCAAGCTGCTTGGCCTCTTCCTTCAGTTTCCTGACTAAAAACCTCCTCAGCTTAGACCTCCAGGAGAGCAGAAGCCTGGGCAGGAAGAGAGAGGTACAATGAGAATTTGGCCATAAGTATTTTAACAAATTGTTACCAAAGTCTTAAGAACACTCAGAGGATGTTCCACTCTTACCGTAGCTCTTTCCGGCCCAGGACTTTGATATCCTGACAACACTCTTTGATCTCTGCAGTTGTTTTTGGGTGGGACTCCAGTTCTGGATTGTCAAAAGTAATCTAGACAACAAACACAACACGTGTCTATAGAACTTGTAGATAGCAAAAAGCGAATCTAGTATTCAAAAATCATGCATGTTTAAAAGAGACTTCATCCACAAAACAAAAGCTGTTTAGCCTTTTCTTTTTTTACTATACCTGTAAGCTCATGCTATTTTTCCATTAAACATCAACATAACATCAGAGTTAGACTGGAACAAAAGAACATACTGAACTGCAAATGCAGAAGTGGGAAAAGGTTTGTGTTGTCAACAACTCACCTCATTGGCTTTGCTCAAGAAGTCCACTGGGTTTTCTGCCCGCAAAAACTCAGTCACTGAGAACGAGTGATAAAGCGTCAAATCACCGTCAGCATAGCCCTCTGCCTTTAAAAAACAAATAAATAAAAAATACAAAAAACAAATGTCAAAAATACATGTACATTAAGTATTTTTATACATTGTGTATTTCTGATATGTACACAGACAGTCACATACTTTCGGCTTTTTTGTGGTGACCAACTCTTTGACAGTTTTCACTTGAACGTCGACCTCTTTGAACGCATGTTTAGGGTCAAAGAATTTGTTGTCTATTTTGTCTGGAGCCAAATAGCCTAAAACAAACATAAGAAGATACATTATTTAAATGCAAAATACAAAGCATACAAGACAGCAATGTATAGAGTTTAAAAGAACAAAAATAAAAAAAAAGTAAAAATGAACTTCAGTCATGTACCCTGGCAGATGACAAAGATTTCAGCCGATTCGTTACGGGAGGCCTGTGGTTTTGTGGCCTGCACCTTTCTGAAGAACTGCTGGAAGATCCAGATAAGAGGCTGGTAATCTTTTGATCGGAAGACTTTGGTAACAAAAGTACCACCCTTTGAGAGGAACTCGGTGGCAAGTTTGAGGGCCATGAGGGTAAGGTGAGCTACACAAGGAAAACAGAACTCACTCAAACAGGACTGATAACAACAAATATAATAACAAAAAAAAAACTAATTAAAATGTTTGGTTTAACAAGTGTGACGCTGAATTTATGAAAAACATGAATCAGTAATCATTCAGTTCAATCATATCATTACATGAATTGGTGATTCAGCCGTTGTAACAACAGAATGTGCCTTTAGAACTTGCATAATTGCAGCACATGTTTAGGAAGTGGCTTCATACCCTGAGTGAAGGCATCATGCTGCCAGTTGGCTCCCACATTAGGAGCACCATCATTGAGGACAACGTCTACCTTCCATGTCTGCAGTTCCTTTCTGAGAGCCTGTGGGAAAGAACAGTGTCAGTCGGTAGAGTCATGATATCAGCGTTCATACATTTTTCTGGGCTTGTGCAATTTTTTTTCTTGCTTTTTCTTTTTTTTTTTTTACCTGTCTGCAGGTTTCAGTAGTAATATCTTCCTGTAGAGTAACCACATTAGGGATGGGCTTGATAGGGACCAAGTCAACTCCTTAAAAGTGAAACAGTGGAATGACTATTAGGTATAAGGGTCTGGCAACTTTTGGGCAATTGAAATGTGACCCACACTTTATGATAATCACATAGACTATTGGATATATAGTTTAAAGCAAACCTCACCTACGATAAGACTGGAAACAGGCATAAACTTTGATGCCACCTGCAACCTATATAGAAAAGACACGAGGTTAATGGCACTAAGTCATGGAAATATAAGAATAACAATGTGACACTGTCTGATCCATGCAATCTAAAAATAATAGGATTATGTCTCGCAGGTAACTGCTTGTAAACAAGGAGTAAAATAACCCTAAACAACTCAGATAAGACTAAGAGGGATGTTTATTAAGCGAACCGACGCATGGTCAAACTCACCAACCACCTGGAGCAGCGCATAGGTCAATAAGTGCCCTGGCTTTCTGAAGGAACTGGAATTTACGGTTCAGCTGAATAAGCTTAAATGACGAACGAGATCGGTATCCTGGAGGAAGGGGACACAACAGTTTATAAGTAATCAACACGTTTGGATATCAATATAGTATCTGCTCGTTCTGTATTTAGCAGTCAGAAAGATTGCTGCTTCAAAACGGTACACTGTCCATTGTAAATTACATCTTTACGAACGATTGACATGTACGAAGAGTTATTATCTCCCCTTCACGGTTTAAGGTTGAAATTTTGGTTGGAGGAGCTGCTCCCCTACTTGTAAGATCATCGTCCCATCTTTAAGCAAACTATGAAGCTGCTACGACTTGTTATGCTAGGCGTGCAAACCAGAGTTAGCAATAGTAACCGAAAAACAAAGAAATCAGGCCGTTTCAGCAAACTATACTATACGGTTATAGTTGGCAATATAAAACCGTCAGCACATGTACACTGGCAAAGAAAACAGATCTCAAAAGAAGTAATCAAATTAATCTGTCAAATCGAAAACCAAACCTCATAGCTAAATAGCGTTGTCGTTTACAATCCTCTAACTGCGGTAGGTATATTAGTCACGAATGGATCTTACCGGTTTCCTTTGCCAGATGATAAAATTTGTCTTTCCTGGTTTTTCCGACTTTTAATTTTTTGCCCATGGTTGTTACTTTGGGCTAGTGCTGAAACTAATTAAATTGTACAGCAGTGTTCGTCCTAAAGCACAACACGTGTAGACCCACTGCGCAGAATTACGACGTCAACGTTTATCAAATAGAGGCAGTCTTTGGATCGATTTCACGCACGTGAGCGACCCACAACCAGTTTTACCTACACTCTTATTTACGATTTAAGGGTATCACACTCATCGTAACTTCTGTGGCATTTACATTAAATTACTCTTTTGCTGTCGATGTGGGATTCTAGTCAGTGTATATGTGTACAAATTGTGTAATTCTGTGCAGATTCAGAGTGATCTGCGCAGGGCCAGTGTTACAAAAATGGGTGGGAAGAGTGTCGTAATCAAACGTTGACGAAAACGTAAGCATGTCATAGAACTCTCGAGATTCATCATGGCTGCTTACATGAAGATGTGGGGAACTTACAAGCAAGCTTACAGAAACGGCACTACTATGTACAAAAATTATTCCACCGTGTTCCGAGTCGGAACCAGTAACCTTCTGTCGCGCGGGGCACTGAACAGAAGTGGATTAATGTCAAACAACTCTTATTCGACCTGTAGAAAGTCATCATTATGCAATGGCATTTTTGGGAACATCACTCCATCAATGATAGGACCTCGGTTAACAGACTTCAATAGATGGGCTAGAGTCGCAGGTGTTTTTGCCCACGGTAGAGAGCTTGTCGGTTCAGGGGCGTTTGTCAGCTGTGACCAGAGGAGATTCCTGTTCGGTAATAGGGGAAGCGGTGCTAGTGGATTTTCAGAGGATGGATCAGAGAGTGGTTCTGGGGGAGATGAGACGGGGGGAGACGGAGGGGCATATAATGCCCCGCAGATGACCGCTCTGACTCCAATGATGGTGCCTGAAGTTTTCCCCAACGTGCCACTAATCGCTGTAAACAGAAACCCGGTTTTCCCGCGGTTCATCAAAATTATCGAGGTAATTTCAGTAATAAAAGCCGACACATTTGTGGTTAAAATTTACTGATCATTGCCTGCAGACAGTAGAATCATTTGGTGTACAGGGAATTTGAAATGTCAGACTGTGCTGTGAGTAGTCGTACTAAGGTACAACAGACTTGCGGGGTGTTCAGTAACAAAAGGTGCCGTTAGAATGGTTGCCTGCTGATTTCATCATCCACTAAGCTAGACCACAAACCCCTCTGAGCGGGTGTAAACTTTTAATCTTTGGCCACACAAAGAATGTAAAGATTTGGTGAAATCGGACGGAACAGCACACATTAATGAATGAATTGCTAACGAACTGTGTGTGTGTGTTTTTTTTATTGTGTATCGTATTATTAAGGTAGTTTATAATAATACGACAAGGTTTCTTGCAAAAATTGCAGTTGCGTTCGCTAACACACGCATAGTGTACATAATCAAAAACAGATCTTATCTCACCATGTTCTCATAATTGTAATAGCATTGTGACCATGTGGCATTTAAACAATTCAAAAGTATTGCGGCATCTGTTCACCTGTGTTATCAATGTGCAGGTAAAGAATAAACAGCTGATGGATCTCCTGAGAAGAAAAGTACGACTCGCTCAGCCCTATGCTGGTGTATTTATGAAGAAAGATGATAAGTAAGGACTGACGTGTTATAAATATAATTTAAGATTCACTGCTTTAATATTTCCGTGTTTATAACTATTCTATAAGTTATGTAATTAATACTCTCCTCATATTAGAGAGCACTCATTGCACAGCTCTTTGTCTGCTTCTATATTTGCTGCATTATACTGTTTATGTGCCTTTTGTTTTGTGTATTTTATTTGCTGTATAGCTACTACATGACTATGTAATTTTTGTACAAGTGCACAACTGTATAGCACAGAACTGATTTCTTGATTAATTTTGCACTTAGCGTTAGTGTTGAATTTGTCTTGCAGCTGAAGCCTACAGTCACTTTTCTTTACAAAACCGTGCTTGTGAGAACCCATAGTTCATATTATTATTTACATATTACTATATACACTTACTCTAAGATACTCTAGATAAGAGTGCTTGTTTGTGTCTGTGAATGTAAATGTTTACACAGTCTGACCTTGTCTTTCTCTGGTCTGGACTAGTAATGAATCAGATGTCGTTGAAAGCTTGGACGCTATCTATCACACGGGAACCTTTGTTCAGATCCATGAGCTGCAAGACCTGGGTGATAAACTTCGCATGATTGTGATGGGTCACAGAAGGTAATAACAAAACACTGAAATTGTCTTCATCAGTCATAATCATTATAGTTTTCATGTTATTCCAGACAGCTCCCAATGACTGAGAATATAAAGGTTGCTGTAGTCCCAGGCAGTAACTGTAACTGGACTGAATAACATTTTTAATTAACAAAATGTGTGTATACTTATCCATTTCTAAGGCTCACTTATATTGACTTAGACATCAACCCTCTTCATAATGATCTTTCCTGTAGAATTCGCATTACGAGACAGTTGGATGTTGAACCAGATGAGCCGGCTGAAGGGTTTGAGCCAGAGGGTGAACAGGGTACACCGAACAAGGCACCGCGGCGCAAACAGAAACGCTCTCGCAAAGAACCGGCCTCTCTCGCTGAAGCCATGGAGGAGAAAGTGCAGGAGGCTGAGTTTGTGGTCGAGGCGGTGCCTTTACCAAACGTGTCCAGTGACATCCTCATGGTGGAGGTAGACAACGTGGTTCACGAAGATTTTCAAATCACAGAGGAAGTCAAGGTACAACCATTATCAATGAGTCAAAATGAACAACTTGTGTTAACAACACTTCTGATATTAGCGTGAGTAATTTTCCTTTTGCGTATGGTTCAATCTACCAGGCTCTGACTGCAGAGATAGTTAAGACCATTCGTGATATCATCGCTTTGAATCCTCTGTACAGGTAAGTTTAATTTACGAAGCAAACTTTAGGAAAACAGTCGTTTTCATAACTACTCTTTGTATCTGTGGCCTTGAATTTTGTCCTCTGTGTGTTTTCCAGAGAATCGGTACTCCAGATGATGCAAGCTGGACAGAGAGTAGTGGATAATCCCATATATCTGAGTGACATGGGTGCCGCTTTGACCGGGGCAGAATCTCACGAGTTACAGGATGTCCTGGAAGAGACCAATGTAAGTCATTCAGTCAATTTAACAGTATTAAAGTACGTTCGTTTTTTGTTTGTTTTTTTTTCATTTGGTGTTAATATGTTTGACACGTCGTCGTGCAGATTCCCAAACGGCTCTACAAGGCCCTCTCTCTGCTGAAGAAAGAGTATGAGCTCAGCAAACTACAGCAGCGCCTGGGCAGGGAGGTAAGCATAGCCTAATTGTTCTTTGTTTAACAGAGGTTTGTCTGATAGTCTGTTTGGCTTGTAAGCAGATAAAGGGCCTCGGCCTTCTGTTCTTGATTACGTGGTTTCATTATGTGGTATGAATTTGGAGAGGGTGTGTTTCAAGTCAGTGAGAGTTTTATGACTTTCAAAACTGTGATGATAATTTTTTTTTTAAATGTGGTTGCTCTTGGCGGGATGGTGTTACTGTATTTTTTTTTTTTGGCTCTGTTGCTTAGGTTGAGGAGAAGATCAAGCAGACCCACCGGAAATACCTCCTTCAGGAGCAGCTGAAGATCATTAAAAAGGAATTGGGTCTGGAGAAAGAGGACAAAGATGCGATTGAGGAGAAATTCAGGGAGAGGCTAAAGGACCGTGTGGTTCCCCAGCATGTTATGGAAGTGATCAATGAGGAGCTGAATAAACTCAGCTTGCTCGATAATCACTCCTCTGAGTTCAAGTTAGTGTTGTCCATGTTAACCATTGTGTTATCTGGCCTCACATCTATACTTTTTCTTAAAGGAATTCTAATTTCATAGCGCTTCTGTAGATAATTTACAAGTTTGATCAAAGAATGTTCTAGATGTGTAGTTTTGAGGTGAATTCTGCTGGCCTCTCTAGTCATGCTCCTGCATTCATTTATTCTCTGTTTCATTGCAAACCCCCAGTGTCACACGAAACTACTTGGACTGGCTGACTTCTATGCCATGGGGCACCAATAGCGTTGAAAACCTGGAGCTGAGCAGAGCCAAAGAGGTCCTGGAGGAAGATCATTATGGGATGGAAGATGTTAAGAAACGCATTCTGGTGAGAAACAGAAGAACTGTGCCAGCCCTTTGTCAATGAGAGAGCATATTGTTTCAGATCTTTTATGGATTTTATATTGTCTCATCTGTTGACCTCAGTCAGCAGTGTCTTTGCGCTATAATAAACAAAAGCTGGCAGATATTTTACTTTTGAGAATTTTGTCAGAATACAAAAAAAAACCCCTCCTAAACTGTAATGTCTTAAACCCTTTAATCCTGATTTATTGACCTACGCTGCCACATGCAGGAGTTCATCGCAGTGAGCCAACTGAGAGGCAGCACACAGGGGAAGATTCTGTGTTTTTATGGGCCTCCCGGTGTTGGAAAAACAAGCATTGCCCGTTCCATTGCCAGGGCACTTAATCGGGAGTACTTCCGCTTCAGTGTGGGTGGAATGACAGATGTGGCTGAAATCAAAGGTCACAGGTTGGTTCTTCACTTTATCTTGTCAAACGTTACCCTGTTGGCTTTATTTAGTAATAGGGCTTGATTGGTTCCATATTTGACTCTATGTGTTTTGTCAATTGCAGGAGAACATATGTTGGAGCTATGCCTGGCAAGATTATTCAGTGCTTAAAGAAGACAAAAACAGAAAATACTTTGGTCCTCATTGATGAGGTACATCCTGGTTCAATCCCAGAAATTGTACAGAACTGTGGCATGTTTTTGTTCATTTTTTGAAGTACTGAACTTGCATTCCATACTTTGCACCTGTCACAGGTTGACAAAATAGGCAGAGGTTACCAAGGTGACCCATCCTCTGCACTTCTAGAGTTGTTAGATCCAGAGCAGAATGCAAATTTTCTTGATCACTATCTTGACGTGCCAGTGGACTTGTCTAAGGTAAGAGAACGCATTGTGTTAGACTTAGCTTGCGTTCCTTGAACTTTAAGCAGCATTTTCATCTCATTCTTTATTGTTTCCACTGTAATTCCTGTCCAGGTCCTCTTTATTTGCACTGCCAACGTGATTGATACCATTCCAGAGCCCTTAAGGGACCGTATGGAAATGATCAATGTATCAGGCTATGTGGCCCAGGAGAAGCTTGCCATTGCAGAGGTAACATTTCCTAATGGAGAAGAAACATTGTACTTAGGACTTAAAATGTTTGATAAATTATCCTTAGAAGATCTTCAGTTAGATAAGTTGATGTCTTTAAGAAAAGTTAACTAAGTGGCTTTGTTTTGTATGCTTTTGTCCTGTGCCACAGAGATACCTGGTTCCCCAGCTGCGATCACTTTGTGGGCTGGATGAGCAGAAGAGTAATATTTCCCCAGAGGCTCTGAATGTCCTCATTAGACAGTACTGCAGGGAGAGCGGTGTCAGGAACCTCCAGAAACAAGTGGAGAAGGTTCGACCAATCACAAACATTTCAAATCTGTCTTAACGAACCTACAGAATCTCTTCTGTTCTCAACATTAACAATGCTTCCTTTCCCTTTTGTGCAAAGGTGTTCAGAAAAGTGGCGTTCCGCATTGTTAGTGGTGAGGCCACTCAGGTCGCTGTTACAGAAGACAACCTTCAAGACTATGTTGGGAAGCCTATTTTCACAGTGGATCGTATGTATGAAGTCACACCGCCTGGAGTTGTTATGGGCTTAGCATGGACAGCTATGGGTAAGAAACCAAAATACTGCAACATATACCGTATCATTTGCTGTTTCTAAGTGTTGGCCATTCCTAATACTTTGGAGAATAACCATTTCACTCATGAATTTGACAGTCTGCTTGTGAGAACCATGCTTCTAGCTTAACTCTGCTGGATTATATTTGAAATACAGGCTCCTCCTTGATAACTGCAGTCCTGCTGAATTTTATTAGAGACTTTTCAAACACACCAAAGTCTAAGTGGTTCCTTTCAGATCAGCTAGATCAGCAACTGCATGCCCTTGCAGTAGGAAAAAGTTTGAAGTGGACGGAGGTCCCAGTGGTCCTGGTACAGGAACTACTGCCCCATACACCTGAGGATATGCAAACACAAGGGCACAACTGACACAAAAAAATCTCGATTCACAGGTGGATCCACTCTGTTTATTGAGACCTCGCTGCGACGGCCGCGGAACTCAGATGCAAAGGAGGGGCCGAAGGAAGGCTCCCTGGAGGTAACCGGCCAGCTGGGTGATGTCATGAAAGAGAGCGCTAAGATTGCGTACACATTTGCCAGGTCGTTCCTCATGAAGAAGCAGCCCGACAACGACTTCTTAGTGAGCTCACATCTTCACCTGCACGTGCCTGAGGTAAGGGTCAAGGCAGTACATTTGGGGCTTCACATGTTTTCCGGTGATGTGAAGAGAGGATAATTCAGTTTCTCTCTTGGTTGCTGTTATAATCACATCTCACTGTTAGCATACTATGGTAATAATGTTGATTTAGTCAGGTATTAGTATAAGGTGCTTAACTTAAATTAAATGCTGTATTGTATGATCTCTTTATAAACAAAATGGGGAGAAGGGGAGATACATCACTGTAGAGTATTGTGATTCAATAAAGGTAAACTGAAGTTCATATTAACATGTTAGAGAATATTATTAACATATTGTAGCCTTGTTATTTTAAATGATGGTTGAGCTTTAAGGCAGACTGACTTATTTACTGTATCTGTTCAGGGTGCCACCCCTAAAGATGGACCAAGTGCAGGCTGCACCATAGTCACTGCTTTGTTGTCCTTGGCAACCAACACACCAGCACGACAGAACGTGGCCATGACAGGAGAGGTGTCCCTGACTGGAAAGATCCTCCCAGTGGGAGGCATCAAGGAAAAGACCATTGCAGTGAGTTGATGATTACGTGGAAAAGGGTTTTAAACCATCCATCTTCCACTACATAAACACGCATTATTTACATGAAAACAGACTTAGAGAAATTTTGTGCAGTGTTTGAATACACTGGAAAAATCTTTCTCCAAGATTGCTGGTATCTCTACTATAATACCCTTTTTGATTTGAAGCCACCTTTTTAGATTAAACTGTTTCGTTTACTGTTGGATGTAACAAAATATTAAAAACACCATACCAATATGTATTATTAATATTATTTATGAATATTAATAGCCTTATAAGGATTGTCTTGTAAGGACTTGGGCTGCACTTTGCCTGCCCTTTCTCCAGGGATATTTTTTCACAAGTTTTGTGCCATTTTGGGCCACTCTTAAAGAGGGAGAGTGTCCAGTTCTTGGAGAGATGAATGAGGTGCAAATGCGCTCTGCATTCAGTCAATGAAAACTCCCCATTAAGATTCACTGACGTTTAGATTTGGTAATAGGAGAAGCTGTTTGACTTCATCCTGGTGCTACTGCTTCACTCACTTTAATAGTGTGTCTGGGTTTTCTTTTCTTTTATTTATGACACACCTGATAGTATAGAATGGCTTTTTGTTCCTTAGCTGTAATCCTTACATACATGAACTGAATTGACATACCATCACAGACAAATCCAAAACCAAGACAACACGTTTAGGTAATGTTATCATACACTGGCCCCACTCAAACAGTGGTTTCTTAATGCCTGCTTTACCATAAATGTCAACTTTCTGAAACTTGCAGTGTAGAGTTTTTGTTGGACTTTTTTTTTACAGACATTTCTTTCAGCAGCTATTTGGTTAAGTGTCTGATAAATCCTTAGGTGAGCGTGAATTGTCCCTTTTGCTTAATGGTTTTGTCTTTTTGGCATACATCATCCAGATTTTCCCCACTGCTCCCTTCAACAAATCATTCTGACCTTTAGTTTTCACTCTGATAATCAAACCGAGAAATAACCTATTTTATTTTTTTGGCTCTCGTAATGAAACATTTAAAGATTTGGTTTTGATTTACAAGTTACTTCAAAATAGGAGTTATTTTTCATCAAGTAAATTTCCAGTCTTCTGTCCAGCATCTGTAAATGATCACCGTTCATTTACAAGTATAAGTTACATCATGATGATACATATTTAAACATGGTAGTGCGCTGTTAACTGTTTATATACTTTCTCCCTTTCTTTTACAGGCCAAAAGAGCTGGCGTAACCTGCATCATACTACCAGCTGAGAACAAGAAGGATTTCTCTGATCTTGCCGAGTATATTACAGAAGGGCTGGAAGTTCACTTTGTGGAACATTATGATCAGATTTACGATATCGTTTTCCCAGGACAGTGATGCCAGATATAGCAGAGGCGATCCATCAGTGGCTGCCATTGTCAGTGATGAATAGTCCGTTGTGTAAAAAAAAAAAAGAAAAAGAACCTCAGGTTCCCTGACCTTGATTTGCCAAATCAAGTCCCTGGTGTTGTAACGATTGGATAGATAAAAGTAAAACTGATTAGTGATTTTTTTTTTTTATCCAGTTATAAAACATCGGTGGTATGTATAATGTTACAAAACTGCATATTTCACTGACAGAGAGATGATTAAAAAAAAACCCCATTTTTGGTTGGAAGTACACAAGGGTGCATAGCCTGGCAGCTGAACCACACTCAAATCACAAGAAAACTCTCATGACCTTCTGGGAACGTGATCATGATATTGCTGCTACGCAGCCTGGACATCAAGCAGGACTTTTTTAAATTACTAATATATGTATGTTGCATTTAATCTATTGATGAAAACACGATATTCACAACCTTTTGAGTGCTCATTTTATTCTGTTGTATTCCCCAAAGTTATGAATATTGTACTGCCTTTATGATTTTAATTTTGACTATACGTTCCTGCTGCTGACCTCCAGTTTATCTCTGCTTTTCAAAAAAGTGTTAAGTCGTTTTCCTGAGTTGCAGTGAGGGGCATGTGTGCCACTTTATTTGCGTCCTTTGGCATTTCAAGTTTAGTCTAAAACAGTGATTCTCAACTCCAGTCCTGAGGGCCCCACTGTCCTGCACATCTTCGTTTTCTCTCAGGACTGACACAACTGAATCCACTGATCAGTTAATCATCAAGCCCTTGAGCAGCTCAATTAACTGTGATAAGGAAGAGTTAAAACAAAAGACATGCAAGACTGGACTGGAGTTGAGAATCACTGGTCTTAAAGGCCATAAAATTCAGCATCTCCACTTTCTGTTGAATCTTTCATTTTAAACCTAACTGGAGTATCCTGGTTAACAATAATTATTTTTCCAGTTTTCCTAAATTGTAATCACTGCTATTTGGTGTTTTTGTTAATTGACAACGGTATTTTCCCTGACATTTATTTCTTTGGTTCACTGATAAACCAGTGTTTCCTGAACATAGAAGCTAAGCATGTTCTGATATAACTGGCCAGCACCGACCTAAAAAAAAAATGCATCCGTTTCGACAAGAAAACCATCTTATTCAGCACTGTATTTACAACCAAAACTAAAGGTTAACCTCATTAGGCCTTAAAGAGCTTCTACACTTCATAAAGCAACGTAGCAACCTATTTCGTAGACAACACGCACAGCACAGAGCACACACTTCTTAAGCAGGTGATGGAGAAACAAAGTGCTGGGTAGAGGGTGCCGTCCTTGCCACATGCTAACACTTCTGCTGATGCTCTCAGCTCAAATTCATATGAAACTTTACCTACGGTGTTAAGTGCATACACTCTGCACTTGCTTGTTCCGAGGCTGAGCAGATCAGCAGGCTATTAAGTAATGAAACGATCCTGTTATTTCTATTTGTCAGTTGCTTTCTGTGGCTTTAAAAGCCTTTTGTGACTCCTCAGATTAGATCTGGCACATTAGTGCTTAATAAAAATTCATAGATTTACTGTTTGACCACAAAAAAACAGATCAACGTGCAGCAACAAAGCACCGCGTTAACTGTAAACTGGATGGCCTGGTTGACCTGAAAAATCAAACGAACATGAATGAACTGGTTGCTAATACCTTGAAATCAAGCAGGACACACCTTGTGTATTTTACAGATACAAATTTATTAGCTCAACATTACAGTTTACTCCTTCTTGGCAGCTGCCTTTCTCATGGCTGCCAGGATGTTGCTGAGTTCTTCCCTCTTTCTCTTGGCACGGATGTGAGTTCCCACCTGTTCCACAGAGACCAAACGCACACAAGGTCACAACTTCCACATTAATACGTTCCTTACTACATACGTAATTACAATAACTTATAAACCCTCAACACCATCTGTAGCTACCTGCTGACTAGAATACGATCTAATATTTACAAATGAAGGAGGACTAAAGAAGAACAGATGAAGACGTGTTTTCTGGGCATTTCCAAGTCTTTTTAAGTAGTGTGACATACATGTACAATTTCCTACTGTATCTTTCAGCTCTCATCCACATATACTGATCAGTACAGGAACGAGACTTACCCTCTTTTTGATGAACTTCAGAGCACGCTTGTCCTTGGACACTTTGAGCAACTCCATAGCTCTCCTCTCGTAGGGGGCAAAGCCGCACACCTCACGGATCATGTCACGGACAAACTTAGAGTGTTTGGTCAGACGCTGCAAACAGGCAATGGTAACAGATTAGACAATTCAGTGTCCTGGTTGATGAATTTATTGAACGAGGCATCCGTACAATATGTTAACAGCCACATCTTAGCCTGCTGATATTCAGGAGTTCTCGAGATTCTCTTTAAAGGCCACATGTTACAGTCTGCAGTAATAACAACACTAGGCTTTTGTAGTACTGTTCTTGTGAAATCAATATGAAACGGAAATCAATGTGTAGTATATACTTTTGCCTTGGAAATGACAGAATCTGGCTATGTTGTGGAAAGACTTGTTTGTTTTGAACAGTCTTCATAATACTCCTTATAGGACACCGAGGTGTTTGTGGAATTTTACCAATGGAATATTGCTGATGGCACATTCATGTATTTGCTAGCTCCAACATGTAATTGTGCTTTTCTATCGACACACTCCTTCCAACAAGACAGGAATACCATGACTGTTCTAGTCCAGCAAAATGCTTTAACCAAATAATCCGAATCAGCAAAACATACAGGAAAAGACCACACATCAAGCCTTCATCCTGATAGGTAACAACTAATCAAAGCACAACTTTTAGAAGACTAATTGCCTCTAGACACCATTACACGCAAATTTTTATACTCACCCCTCTCCTGCGACTGTGCTTGGGAGCAGTCACATTTTTGGTTACCGGGTGGCCTTTATTAAGGCCCACCGCCATAGGATACCTGATGGCCATCTCTGCAGGGAGAAACAAATTGAGCACGCGATTAACTGCCGTCAAAAGCATTTCATAATCTAGTGGGAAAGCAGATTCATGCCTTCTATGTACACCCCATGTTGTCAGTATAGTTCGCTACACAAGTAAACCAGATCTGCTGCTGGTGTGTTCGGTAGCTAAAGCTAAACTGTTGACAAGAATCACTGATGCACGAGTTACAAAACCAAAGAAATGTGTGCAAGAAACGGCTTCACGAAGAAAGACACTCAATTCAAAATCTACAATGTCGTTCGCCACACAGAACAAAGATCTTTCAATACAACACTGACGTTTACACTCACGCTCCTCACATCGAGACGACGCTCTCCATCTCATTTAAAACATATAATTTCGAGTAAATAATGAGGTCAATTTATACTCACACGGTGCGTATGGATGTTATATTTATACACAGAAATAAATCTGAGGTTGTAAAAAGCAAGATGTTGCAGATATTACATGGATTTTATATATCATTTTATCTCAGATCTTCTTACCTGCTTTTTCTAATGGCGTCCAGACCGGAAGGAACGTTTAGAGGCGGATGGATACGATACAAAGATTTCCAGCTGTAAATCTACACGAAACATGCGTAGCGCCCTCTATGGAGAGCTTGTTTCCCAGCGATTGACTGGTTTACATATTCCGCTTATTAACGTACTACATTAGTGGGCTATACATGAAATCCCTGTGTTCTCGAGAGTACATTAAAGTGTATTTATAATAATCAAAATCCATACCATACAACAGTCAGGTCTGCCCAGTCTCTACTTGCATCCTCAATTGGCTTTAAATCAGCCTCTTTTAAATTACATATTAACTTTTTTATGCACAACATGCGTGTTAGACAAGAATGCACCGTTTTTTAAAAATGCTGTACTGTTGCAATGTATTTTCAAATTCAAACGTGCTGACGGCCAGAATTAACCAAACTCCTTTTACAAGCAGAGTAGTAAGTAGTAGCAGTAGTAGTACGAGCACAACAGGACATGTTTGCGCAAAAGACTACAACTACCAAGTGCCATGTACAGCGGTCCCTGTTGCTTTTGGCGCGGTTTACGTTAGGGTCGGCCATCTTCCTTTTTCGACTTCTTTCAAAGAGTCGGACTACTACTACTCAGCACACATTAGCTATATGCAAGCTACACTGTAAGCGAACAGCAAACGTGCACGCAGAATTCTAAGTCAGACGTTTTTCCAAATGCAACAAATCTGCATTTCGTAAACCCGGTCACTTTCGGTTCATTTATTCGTGGGCTTACAACCTTTGAGAAAGTTAAACGGTACTGAAGTTGCAGGCTCTCCAAGAAGAACTGTTATGGCGACTGCAACCCCTAGCCGCGCTGCCACTGAATCTGGCCGGGCGGCCGCTACAACCCCACTGTCTCCGACGCGAATTTCGCGTTTACAAGAAAAAGAAGAGCTTCGACACCTGAATGATAGGCTTGCGGTGTATATCGATCGCGTTAGGGCATTAGAATTGGAGAATGACCGGCTTATGGTCAAAGTGTCTGAAAAGGAGGAAGTCACCACACGAGAGGTAATTTTGAATTTCTCCATTGTAGCGGACCACATGATTAACAAGCGTGCTTGGTAATGGATTTACAGCGTAGCACGTAAACTTTCAGTTTCTTTGGTACAAGTTTATTTAATGCAGTTGATTGCTAACTGTAGAGCATTTCGTGTTATCTAACATATTGACGCTTGTTTTCATGCTTAAAACAGTGTATTTCGTATTGCCGGGTTAACTTATTAAGCTAGCTTGTTTAGCTAAACCACATTGACTACCGGGACTTAGTAACAGAGCACAGTATTCGTTTGTGAACGGCTGATGGTCTCAATGTTTTCTTGAATCAACATGTTCTCCTATATTTTAAGTGTTTTGAAATTTTTTTGCTCATGCTGCTGGTAGGCCAAACCACTCTAGGTCCATAAGTCTGTCAGCGTGTAGTGTCAAGCACAGGTTACTATTGGTGCTCGAAAAACGCGCGAGAGAGTTAGTAAACAAAATTTCCCGCCTGGGTTCTTGGCTTATAATCACCATTCCGTGTTTTTACTTCGTAAAAATGTCTGACAGAAGTAAGAACTATTGGGCGATTTTCCCAGGTCTTCTAAGGTTAATTAACTGGTTACTCTTCGTGAAAGAGGACCAAAGAGATTCAACTTAGATGTCGTGCGTAGTATGAGTGCGCAGACGCGCAAATGCGACAAGTTGAATTTCAGTATCCAATACTACATAATACAATTACAAATAGAGAGCAAGACCGTGGATTGGAGCAAATACAGTTTTGAACTACGTTTACCGTTTTTCACCGTCTATGTAGTTTTTTCTTTTGTATGCGAATCTGGGGTTTGTTTCAATAATTGTTAAAAAAAAAAAAATGTCAATTTCGTGAGGAATGGCCAACTATGACCAACTACTCGGCCAACGCCTGAATCCACTTTGTGACGTTGGCAGGCGTATTAATGTGGGAAGACGATGGGAGTGGTCGTTTCAAATTTGAATCTGTTTTTCTGGTCCATGTTTCTGTTTACCGGGATCTTCTGATATTTGAAATGTCAAACGTTCACAAAGCAGTGAAATTGCGGTGTGTGTTTTTTTTTTCTTAGCGAAGCGTATCGTCCGAACTGAATAAATTGAAACTACCTTTAATCAGTTATCCTGTTTTTAGTTCTATATTAGCATAGGTCTTTAAAAGTGAATTTCAAATACGTTTCAGTAAACTAAGAGTGTCCTGAACTTTTCCACTACATTTAATCACTTACATTAAATTAGATCTTTGCTGGCTGGAAAATATGGTTATGTAGTCAGTGTGAGGTAGGCCTGTGCTTATTTGTAGAGCCTCTTTACCTTCACACCCAAAGGCACAACTCTGAGAATTTACCTGGTAATTTGTTTTTTAAAAAATCAGTGTCTCATCCCTCAAGTTTGCCTCCTTCACAAACTCTGGAGCACCAGTGGGGGGGAAACATGTGCAGTGAAGCACAATAGCCTTTCAGCTGAATGTTTGTGTTTTCTGCTGTCCTGAAGGTGACAGGGATTAAAGTCCTGTATGAGGCAGAACTGGCCGACGCTAGACGTGTCCTTGATGAGACAGCCCGGGAGAGAGCCAGACTGCAGATAGACCTGGGCAAGGCCAATGCTGACCTTGAGGAGGTCACCAAGAAGTGAGTACCATCAAAACCAAATTTCCCCCTATCAGGCTAAATGAATTATATGGATTCTCAAGAATATATACTGCACAGGTTGAGTCAAGCCACCCCGTCCTCCTGAGTTTGGTGTATCTCCTTTACTGGACCAACCAGTGCCCTGTGATGTTTATTATGAAACTTAAGTGAAGACGTAAAAGAAATCTGTTTTTATGTTAAGGTCTTGTCTATAACTGCCACCAGAGTTCAATTAACTGTTAAGTTCAGAGCCTTTGGTCTGTATTAAAATTAAGCTTTGCTTACTTAACTCAGCTTAAATCCTGCTCCATCTGCTTCTGGTGTGACTAAGAAGACTGGCCTGAGGAATGGGGAAGATTTACTTAAGTCCAACCCCCACATGTTGGCAAAATAATTTTGAAAGCGCTATGCTTCTGCGCTGTCCGATAAAGCAAACTGTTACCCAAATTGTTTTGTTTACTTTAATGTAGTTGGTTGCTAGGTGACAATAATAAACTGGAAATGGTGTGATGGATGTCTTCTGTGGTTATGAGTGAATCTGTAGCCACAAGGGGAACTACCTGTTGTGTAACAGGTCTGCTGCGAAGTCATGTGCTCTGAAGCTTCTTTTACTTTCCTAAGTGTCTGACCTGGCTTTGTCTAAGACAGGTCATTTCAATGACATTTTGTATGGTTTCACTTGAATGATTTTTTTTTTTTTTTTCCCCAACCAAGAATTAGAGAACATGTAAGTTTTGAAATGCTGAGAGATGCTTTGTCTTTTGTATCAGCTTTAAGAAGAAGGATGGAGACCTTGCCTTGGCTCAAGCTCGGATTAAGGAACTGGAGTCTCAGTACCACAAGAGCGAAGCCGCCCTAACCACCACGTTGAGTGAGAACAGTGCGCTCTCCGCCGAAGTGGCAGACCTGAAAGCTCAGTTGGCCAAGGTTGGTAGGGTAGTTTCATACTGCCCACAGTTTCCTCTCTGTGTCGTGCCATTCTGTTGTGTGTTGTTTCTAACGCTGTCTCCTGTGCTGTTGCAGGCTGAGGATGCTCATGCTATTGCCAAGAAGCAGCTGGAGGCTGAGACTTTGATGCGCGTGGACCTGGAAAACCGCTGCCAGAGCCTGGCTGAGGAGCTGCAGTTCAGGAAGAGCGTTTTTGACGAGGTGTGTGTGTGTGTCGTGACTTAGTTTAGATTCATTATTCAGCCTGAAATGTTAACATTTTTAGAATTGAGACATTCTCCTTGTTCTAATTATATTTATTTGACCTTATTCACATACTTGGATGCTTTCAAAAATATTTTTGGTTGTCAGAGACTCCCTCTCAGGAGCAAAATAAATAAAGATCAGTGTATTTGGGTGTGGCGGGGGACAGGGAAAAGGTAAAGTCATCTCTTCATTAAGCCGGTGGTGTGTGTGTGCGTGTTTGGCTGGTTTACCAGGAGGTGCGTGAGACACGACGGCGTCATGAGAAGCGGTTGGTGGAGGTGGACTCAGGAGTTCAGAAGGAATATGAGTTCAAACTGTCCCAGGCCCTGCAGGACCTGCGTAAGCAGCATGAGGAGCAAGTCAGCATTTACAAAGAGGAGCTGGAACAGACCTTCAAAGCCAAGGTACCGCTGTCACTCATGGAAACAACACGCCTAAAGAATACGTTCAAAAGCAAATTTATTGACAGTGGAACTAGTTGAAATGACAGTGATGTGGGGATGGAGAATATAAACATGACCTCACTTTTCATTCTAATGCAGAGCTGTACGGAGGGGGAAAAAAAAGAGGGTTTAAACTCAATTTTCCATGTGTCTGTTCTTGCAGCTGGATAATGCGAAAGTTTCCTCGGAGCTCAATGACAAGGCTGTGAGCACAGCACGCGAGGAGCTTCAGGAAGCACGTATGAGGATTGATACCCTGAGCCTCCAGCTGTCTGCCCTGCAGAAACAGGTATGCACAACTACAACCGTCTCACACTGAGCTTTGCCTAATCGCCAACCAGTCTGTCTGACCTGCAGGGAAATGCTGTGCATTGCCCAAAGTTTCTTTCAGCCACGTAACACATGTAACAACCTGCTGAACTCATGCTTATCGGTTTTGTTGAGAGGAAAGGATATTATCTGGCTTTTTATGTTTATCCTGATTTCTTTTCCAATCATATTGAAACATTCAGTGTTCAGCTAATCAAAGTGTGACTCTTCGGGGGGGGTGATGTTTTAGATCAAGTGCCTCAGTGACTGTGTTCCTCAGCGATAGAGTGGAAAAGTGGGTATTAATTGGCCAGTACGGTAGATTGACGTGTTTCTCGGGCCAATAGGCATCTGCGGCAGAGGACCGTATTCGTGAGCTGGAGGAAATTCTGTCCAGTGAGAGGGACAAGCACCGACGGCAGCTGGACGCTAAAGAGCGGGAGATGGCGGAGATGAGGGACCGCATGCAGCAGCAGCTCAATGAGTACCAGGAACTGCTGGATGTCAAACTGGCCCTGGACATGGAGATCAATGCCTACCGGAAGCTTCTGGAAGGAGAGGAGGACAGGTTTGTGGAGGACTATCCCTAAATTGTTAAAGTGTTGGTACTCTGCAGTTAGGAATTCAGTGTTTCCAAGTTGCTCAGTCTTTGGTCTTGAGCCAGACAATGTAGTGAGTGCAGGGAATAGTCACATACGTGTGAGTCGCCGGTGAGAGCATGAGTGAAAGTGTGTTACCGAGTTAGTGTTGTAACTTTATCCTATTTTTGCCAACAACTGAGTGATTTCTGCAACTTTATAATGCTATTCTTGCATTTAAACTCAGTGAAAAAGCAAAATGCTCCTCAGAGCAGCTTCTCCTGCAGTTACGGAGAAGAGAGTAGGTTGTTTATATACTCGTTACTGTCCTCATTTCAGTCCGTCTGATCGTGCTGCGGGCAGGACAGGCTTCAAAATCGTAGCTGTCAGAGAGTGATGACTGCGTCAGAGGGGTGCATGTATCACTTAAAAACGGACTTTTTTTTTTTGTCTAGTCAAAATGACGGTAACAAATATCACCCAGAACAATAATTGACTCTTATTATTTGCATTATTTACTTCATCACTGATTTCATTCTTGAGACTTCCAAAATTACAGTTTCACATGTAAACAGCGAATGTTTGATAATATCGCATGTCACACCACTTTAACGGTTTCGGGGAAAAAAACGATATGTATTCTGGTCTGCACTGAGCATCCCTATTGGAATGTAACAGATGTGAAATGCAGTGGGCCCCCCAGAGCTGAACCAGGGAAACACTGCCCAGGGGCCCTTTTCTGTCAGCACATTCCTCCTCCTGAGCCCTCACACACACACAGGTGTTGACACTCTCATTTGCCAGCAACAGAACTGCCTGCTTCAAATGTTTGGAATCACACCCTTTGAAAGAACTCAAGACGGATTGACAAGTAAAATGTGGCGTGTATGTGCTCGAGGGTCTGGACTGCAGCCCTCTCCCTCTGCATTTGCATTCTTAGGTGGATAGAGGTTGTAAGAAAACGTCTGGTTGTCTCTTTTGACTGAGTGTTTACACGTATCCAGAGGTGCATTTGGAGTTAAACTGTTCCACAGGGCTCTTAAGCATTTTCTTAAATGATTTTATTTGTGTCCATAACCTCAAATCTTACACGTGTCTTCTAAAGAGGTTACATCTGCTGTATTTTGGCCAAATGATTGAAGGTCTGTCAGAGGAATAGAAATGAATAGAAACATCGTTGCCTTTATTCCTCTTGTGCTAGGACTGTCAGTTTAAATTCAGAGCTCAAAAAGCATTTCATTGAGTCAACCTTGAATGCTAAAGCAAAGATTGTAATCTCACTATCTGTCAGACACACTTGCACTACTTCTCAGGGACAGATTTTGCTCATTGGCAAACCGCCACTAAGATTTGCTGCTTTCCGAAAATGTGAGTAACACCACATTTCATTTTCAAACTTGAGAATCAGTTTCCCACAAACGTGAGATATAGATATAAGTGATGTCTTCACTCTGGCTGAGTCTCTCACACTTACCTGACTGCATGTCCCATCCTTTCACTACCTACATCTACTACAGATCAGCATGTCACAAATTACTTTCTCTTTTCTAAGCTCTGTCTTGCCATACCTCTCTGACTGTATCTCTGTGCGATGGTGTGCTGATTACCTTCAGTGCATCATGTTAATGTGTCTGTGCTGCCTGCACTCCTCCAAACACACGTATTCAAAGAGGGCGGGGAGAAAGTCTTTTTAATTACAGATAACCATGCAAATGAAAGGCATTGGGGATTTGAACTAGAGTTCAAATATCTGCCATTCCTGACAGTCTCAGTTTGTGCCCGATATTGTGAGGATGCGGTTATAAAAGCGGTCTTGAAAAACAAGTTCTTTTGCCATTGATGTGTAAAGCAGGAAAGGTTAAGGATGAGGTGGAGCTGAGAGAGAGAGAGAAGGAAGCAACAGTCAGTCAGCCAGTCAGACCAGGCACAGCAAGTGGAGCATAGGAAAACAAATAAAGGTAGAGCTGTCCATAGCAGGTTAGCACAGCCGAAGGATTGACGCTGTCTGGAATAGTCTCTTACGGCTATCGTACACTCTGCATAACCTTTACCCCATGCTTCAGTAATACTAAATCTTTTGGATGGAAGGGTCACTAAATCGTCCATCTCTCTGACCCCCCCCCCCCCACCTCCAGGCTGAAGCTGTCCCCAAGCCCCTCCTCCCGCGTGACCGTCTCCCGCACCACGGCCAGCAGCAGCTCCTCCCGTTCCTCTCGCGCGAAGAGGAAGCGCGTGGAGGTGGAGGAGTCGTCCGCAGCCAGCGTCCAGATCAGTCAGGAGGCCCAGGCCACCGGGGGCGTCAGCATCGAGGAAATCGACCTGGAGGGCAAGTGCGTCACCCTCAAAAACAACATGGACAAGGTATTTTAAACGTATTTTATACAGAGAGATTTTTTTTTTAATAAAAAGCTCCTCAGGTAGAGCAGGAACCTGCCTCACTCACTCGAACGCTTGCTTCTGTTTTTATTTTATTTTATTTATTTATTTTTTAGGACCAGTCTCTGGGAAGCTGGAGGCTGAAGAGGCAGAATGACAATGGGGATGAGATTTCTTATAAGTTCAGCCCGAAGTTTCTGCTCAAGGCTGGACAGACTGTGTCGGTAAGCTTTTTTTTGTTTTGTTTTTTTTTCTTTTTCAAAAGTTCTTTAGTCGAAATGACAGTGACTAGCATGCTAATTCACTTGTTGGTGCTGTTTTGTGATTTAGATATTTCTTTGTCGGTTGTTATATTTTGTTGCTCCAGGTGTGGGGTTCAGATGCTGGAGTGTCCCACAGTCCTCCAACCGATCTCTTGTGGAAGAGCCAGAGTTCCTGGGGCACAGGGAATGAAATTGTGACCTTGTTGGTCAACTCTGATGGCGATGTAAGATACCAACATGTCTAAGAGGCTTCTTACACATGTTTTAACACTGATGTTTGTTACTCTAGTGACACCTTGGAAACGGCAAATATTTAAACATTTAATCAACTAAAAATTTGCTGTTGGTTTTGCAGGAGGTAGCGAAAAGGACTGTCACGAAAAACATTGTAGAGGTGGAAAATGGTGACGATGAGGATGGAGACTTTGGAGAAGAAGACCTTTTCCATCAGCAGGTAAGTTATTTACACCCACCCACCCCCCCCAAAAAAACCATAATGTGATTGAATGTGCTCTAACTTACATTTCACTTTTACAATGTGAATCTGTTTTTAAGGCATTTGTTATTTGTTTCGTTGTTTTCAGTTTGGGTTTCAATGTTCTGTTTCAGGGGGATCCAAAAGCCCGGTCCAGAGAATGTTGCGTCATGTGAAGGAGTGACACACCTCTATTTTCCTCTTACAGTTCTTTTTTTCTTTTTTGTTTTGTTTTGGTTTTGTTTTGTAGAGCCACTATTTTTGTACACTTAAATATTGAGTTCTTAAATTTGTGTCCCCCTCAAAAAGGGCAAAAAAAAAACCTCATTGCCCCAGATTTTTTTATGGACCTCATTTTTCAATGCATCTAATCTCAAACTGTTTGAGCAATGGTATTTATCCTCAGTGAAAGTGTATCTCTCTTTTTTTCAGTTAAACGCAGTTCTTTCAAGCACAAATAGCAATGATCTTCTACTAAATGTTAGCATAGCCTCATTCCAGCTGTCAACAAGAGATTTTAATCTGTTGGATTCGCACCAGCTTCTCTAGAAACCTCCCTAAAAAAAAAAAAAAAGAAAAGAAAAAAAACCTTGAATGCTTTAATCTGATTAGTGATTTTACAGTCAGGCAATGGAGAATGGCTAAAGCCCATGCAAATTAGTCTATGTCTGTACAAGTTGGAGACTCTTATGAATCTACTTAAGATAATGCACATTCTTTACATCTTGTAGGAAGTACAGGAATAAAAATCATTCTGGGGAAGTTGTGGCAGGGATGTGATCCCGAAGTCCTTATTTTATTGTACTGTAGGTGTAACTGACAGCAGTGGCTTAAATGTATGTTTTCTGTTTGTATTGGCTTCGCTTTCTAGATAAACAGGGCGGAAATTTTCATGGCCTGGGTTCCATCTTGTTTATCCTGGCTACTCATTTTCTACCAGCAGTGGTCTAACTTCATCATTCGAGTCAATTATGTACCAGTTTCCCGTTTTGGAAGAGCAACTCCATCTTATTTTTGTTGTTCATCTACTTAGCTCGCAGCTAAGGAGATTTCCTGTTGTGGTGTTGGTGGCTTTAGAATGAGTTTGGTTACTGGTCAGTTAAATTTTGGAAAGGGCCATGTGACCACTGTAATTGGTTGAGTTGTGGTCAGAGGTACAGGCAAGGATGAACCCAGACTATAAAATGCATATAGTCCTCAAGATATTACTATGTTACTTTTTCAGAGTGTTAATTAATTAATTAGCATAAATAGATCATGTATTTAATTGCTTGTAAACAACACAAGAAACGAACAATGAAGAATCTGACCAGATTGTTCACTCTTTACTTCTGGTAGTTTTACCAAAGATAACAGAATAATTCTGCTTTCTTTTGCAGTGCTGAATGTCTTCACAAGTTCATTTTTTTTTTTGTCTACCATTGTTTGAGAACAATATTCAAGGAGTAATCTGCAGATGCAAATTCTTAGATTATTTCTTTTAAGGCGATTTTTAGAGGAAAAGTCTGGTGGATTTTCTCTAAGGGATTGAACGAATCACAGTCTAGCCAGTGTATGTCCTCATGTTTTGTAATGAGAATGTTTCACATAAATGTGTTTATGTGAACACAGTGAACCATATGGTCAGATATACATTTCCACCCTGTTGATTCTAATGCTGTTATTCAGTTGTAAAAAAACTGATTAATGTGAAAAATTATGTTTCTCAGACAATTATGCATGCAAATCGAATATTTTTGATATGAGTCAGATTGTATGACCAAACCTGTGCGCCAACCTATAAGTTACGTTTTGGCTTAACACTAGATTCTCAGGCAATGATAAAGGCTACTGAAGAAATGAACTGTATTTTGAGGATAAAAATCCTCCAGTCAAAATACAGTTAAACCAAGAGCCAGTCTTCATCCTTGTCATGAAAGAAAACATGGAACAGGCAGTGCTGTATTTTCAACATTACACAATGTGTTGAGATTAATGAACACAAGACGGGGTCAATACTGAAGTGTGATCTCAAAGCCCCATTAACTTGCTCGTGTTTTTAAACAGAATATACAGAGGGACTGCTTTTGAACTCAGCGCCTCATTTTTAATAGATCTCAGTGTCTCAGGATTTGAAGTTTTAAGTTGTGTTCTGTAGTGAAACCAAGTCTAAGTACAGCATTGTCTGTGTTGGTGGCAATGGGTTAAGTATGCAGTCTTAGCAAAACCAGAAACAAATACAGCGTGATATACTTTTTAAAGTGATCTGTAATCAAGAGATCGAAATGCAACCTCTTTTTAACTCTACAGTTGGCCTGGGAAACAGAATTTTTTTTTTTTTTTTAGATTTTGAATGCAGTGCTTTGCATACTAAAATATTTTACCAGGGCTGTTGTAATGAGTTTGTTTACATCTATTTTTTTTTTGTTTGTTTGTTTCTGTGTTAATTCTGAAGGCTCTCAAAAGATGTTAAGGTTAAAACCAGATATTAATATTGACTCAGAAAGACCAAATTTGTGTAAGACCACAAAGAGTGAAGAATATTTTGACTTGTTCAATTTGTCATTAGTTTCCTCAATCATCTGAAGAGCGGTTAAAACCATGCAGTTAGGAGAGAGGAAGTGAGAGCTGGCTGTTCATTTTTGCTTTGGGTTTTTTTTTTTTCCAGTTTTATGTGAAACACTCCAAATCTGTGAATATGATTCAGTTTTTCATTTCAGGGTTTTTAAAATGTTTCATACACTGTTTTTAATCAGCCGAATTCTGTCATTGCATTGGATTGTGACAAATGCAACAGATGCAGAGTGCTTCTTCAATGCTCAGCTCAGCCGGGGAGGGGGGGTGAATATATAATTGGTGGGTTAGGTGTGTTCTAGAGCAATAATCTGCTTTAATTAATTTAAATTTGAATAGTTAATAAGAAAGTGTTTCAGAGAAACAACACGGTAATGCGAGCTGAAGGCCGACTGATTTGAGCCATATTTAAATTATGAATACAGATTAATATCTGAGTGAAAAAAAAAATATAACCTTAATCATCGAAAGAGGGCTTGGAATCGGCGGGAGGTAGGGAGCATGTTCGTTGTCTCATTACGTTTTATTTTACTTTGATATGTTTTTTGGTATACATTATACAATAAATGTTTTACATATAATCTTCGCCTTCTGTGCTTATTCACTGTTGTCTTTTGTCTTTGAATCACTGTATTTGTATACAGTAATGCAGTTTCCCTATGAAATGTGCACTAAATTGTGTAGTTGCTTAGGAACAGTAGTGTTAGTTTATACAGTCTTCTCCAGTAGTACGTGTATAGGTTTTTAGTATTACTAACCAACAGTGTTTTCAGAGGTCACACCATATGATATTTGTGTGCAATGTTCATTTACCCTAATGCAAAATCCTGAGCCACAGTCTTGTGGGAGTGAATGAATGACCTACAACTGCAGGTTAGTGTAATGTTGGAGGTAAAATGCTTTTCAGTCACTGCTCAATGAGATGTTCAAGACAGACAAAAGGCTGTAGTAGTTCATTAATGCCAGTAGAGGGCACTGTGTCTCTTCTTAAGTGATCAGAAGCCCACTAGAGCAAATCTTGTCTGTTAATCTAAAACTCTGTGATTTATTAATACACAGTAAGTAAAAGAAATGAGGTTTTCATTAATATCTAATCAGCTGCTGTGTTCTCATAAATAGAGTGATTTAGCGAACAATCCATCATTTTAAACACAGAACCACACACACACACACACACACACCTAGGTGTGGTATCAAATAGTGATTTTCAAATACTCAGTTGATAGCACAGTGTACAGTATGAAATGCTGACTTTAACAACTTGTAATGAGGGAAGTCCTGGGTTTATGGAGATCTGATGGAAAATGTTTTTGGTAAATGTTTGCACAAGGTCAGCTGTAGTCTGTTTATAGCACTTCCTGGGTTGTTCATAAACCACTCTGTTTTGGCTCTGCTTAGACAGATGACTAATATTTGTGTTTGAATGTCAAATTAGTAGTCACTGGAAAGGTCTCTATAACTCCAGTCTTTTACTTCAACCGTTTGCAACCAGTGGAGCTGGTTCTTTTAAAATCACACATGAATTACTTATAATGGGGTTCCTACGAGTAGCAATTTCTTGGTGTTTGTTTGGCATGAACACCTTTTTTTCTTGTGAAGAAGCAGTTCCGTAATTTGGTTTCAGGAATGAATAACATAACCCTCTCTTAGCTTTGAAGGGTTGCTTGCTCACCCTCCCCAGCACCCCATCTCACCCCACCCCACCCCACCTTGCTTATTCTATTTCTCACATAACGCACTGTGGCATGCAGGGCCACTCTTCCTGTGATTATGCTGTTCTCTGAGAGAGCATGGCTACGTCCCCGTAATTTCAGCTGTCTTCCCTAGCAGCTCTGAAAACCATCTGAGAGCAGCGACTTGTACCGAGACTTGATTGCACAGTCCCCTTTCATCCGGCCTGAAGGGTAAGCAATCCCCGATCTCTCTCTCTCTCTCTCTCTCTCTCTCTCTCTCTCTCTCTCTCTCTCTCTCACTCACTCACTCACTCACTCTGTCTTTCTGTCTGTCTCTCTCTCTCACTCTCACTCTGTCTGTCTCTCCATTTTTCCGCCTGCCTCAGTCTGTACTGTACACCCTATAGCCTCTGACACACCCGTGTCCAGATTTACAGGGTTTCACTGATATGAGTGCAGGGCTTACGCAGTCCATGCACAAAGCAACAAGAAGGCTTTACATGTTACTTTTAAACAAACAGAGTCTCCTATTGTTCATTTATTTTAGTGCTGTTCATTCTTCAAATTGGATTTGATTATGCGGTGTAGCATCTTTTCCCAAGAGAAAACAGGAAAATTGATATATTTGGATTTAGTTTGAAGCACCCTTTGTGATTTTAAACACCTGCTGTGTGGTAACAGTTGGTTCAACTCTGAGCGAAGTAAAGTGACCTTTTGATCATCGTTCTTAACTAAGGGCAAAAATATCATGTTGTTGTTTATGGTATCCATGACAACAGAGTCATAAAAATATGCAGTGCAAGGGGACTGTTTATTTCCTTGGTGTGTGTGCGTGTGTGTGTGTGCGTGCGTGCGTGTGTGTGTTTGTGTGACTTGTTTTTGTCATGTCACTGCAAATGTCCAACTCTCCACCTCAAGCCTTTCTAAGCGCACACACACTGAGAGAGAGAGAAAGAGCAAGAGACAGGGAGAGCAGGCATTTAACACTCACATATTGTGTACACATGAAAATCAATGGTGCAACTATGCAGTTTGGTCCCAATTTGCAGGTTTGCTTTGTGGTCTCTAAAAGCCTCACAGCATCCTATCCAATGACTGCTAACCTTTTAAACAAAACACAGAGGGCTTTGGCACAAGGTTTTAGAAGAGAGTGAGAAAAGCTATACCTCCCTGTCATTTTTAGAAATTTTGTGAAAGGTTTTTTTGTTTTTCCGCTGGATTAGTATCAAGGGTAAACAACATGACATCCATTAGCATCTGCTGTGGCATGCTCAAGATAATTAGAACAATCAACACTGAGTGACTTTACCATAAAGCTCTGGCTAGATTCAGGACTTACGGGAGAGACTAATGGATTTTTGATAAATTGACACAAATAAATATCATTGACTTTTAGGAAACGGAACAATTTTGAGTTCTTGTCTTCATCCAATGCTCGTTATAGAGAGTGGCATGAACAAGTGACATAGCAAGACCAGTGTAGCAGATGTGATCGATTGTTTGGTCCATTCTAGTCCCAGAGTGGTTAGATACACTGGCAGACTTTTTAAATTGGCGGCAGTAGCAGACAGTGCTTATACTCTTCTGTCATACTGTCCCCCCGCTGATTTCCTGCCATTTTTAATGAGTATTTGTTGTTGTGTTTGGCAGGATTTCAGTATGTTCATCCACAGAGAGGAAGTCCCTAAAAGTTCTCAGAGAATAAATTCATTTTTGTTGTTGCTGTTGTTGTTTTTGGTATGTTTTTAGGGGTTTTTTTTTTTTTGTTTTTTTTTAATTATTTTTTATATTTTGTGACTGTATTGCTAGAGGGGCTATCGTGCTTTCATAAAAGCCGCTAATTACTTGGAGAACAAATTAGAGGTAGTTAGTATGGAAGGGATTAAGAGAGTGAAACGTGTCTTTGATGGGGGCTAGTTCCTCTGTGCAGGGTTTTCTCATAGAGGAGAAATAGTAAACAAAAGCGTTCTGCTGCGTCCCTTTGTTCCACAGATGGTTTTTAATCATTTCACAGCCAGTAATTAAACAAGGAGTCCTGTCATGGGTATCTCTGTACTTCTTACCGACCGAATTAAAAAGCGTGGGCACTGTAGGCGTTTGTTTGAGTCATTTTGTCACAACACTGCTAACTCTCAGGCCATACAAATACCTCTCACTGTGAATCACAATAAATGACGATGACAATGTGTATGATTTCTTTAAATAATGAATGCGTGATGTTTAAACGCTGGAATTACAGGATGTGCAACTGCGGTTATCCTCTACGGCAGAATGTCTTCAAGGGCGACGCTACGTTAATGAACACAGATGAAAGGCAAAACCAGGAAAACTGTATTTTCAGTTATTCTGTTTTCACTTGGCCGGCGTTATTCACGAAGAGGTGTTCTGGAATGTGTAATGCAATCAAGCAGCACTCAAAATCACTTAATCAATTGATATCCTAATACACGGTCACGTCAAACTCGACTTGGTGACGAAATAAAGAAATAAAGCCCATTCCAAATAAGGATAGGCCTACATATTTTATTGTAAGTTTCTAAAGGCTCTCTTCTTGCTAACGCTGAACTTTCGTTGTGTTATGATTCAGACATTATATGAGAAACCTCTTTCCCGGAATAGCTGGCGACAGTGTTACTGGTATAACTCAAATGATTTGTCTTTAAGACAAAAATCTGGCGCCGTGACAAGTGGAATGGTCTTCCATTTCAGATTTTCCCACTGCTGTTTCCTGTCTCCTCTTTAATTGTCAAAAAACATGTGGTTAAAAAAAGATGAACGCAATACAGGATATTCATTCCTGCGTCTGTTTTCTGATGCTGGTCGGACAGCTTTTATAAAACCTAAAATACAATCATATCAACTTCTCAGACAATCAAAAAAAATAAAAAATAAAATAAAATTACCATTGCTATCAGTCTCTCTCATCTTTCTGCTGGCTGTCTATGTATCAATGACATCACTTTGTGTCATGGTAGCACCTGGTCAAGTGTTAATTGTTACTGGCTAAGTGATCTTGGGTATTAAGATCAAGAATCGTATGATTATGTTTGTAACTGAGTTTTAATTACCTTGTGCTCCACACTGGATGAGTGGTTCTTGGGAACCTAATGGGGAAAAACAGATTTTTATACCCTTAGTTTAATAATGAGGTCCAAAATATAGGTCCCTCAAGAGCCTCTAACAAGATTCAGACTACACATTAGCATGGAGAAAACACAGTGGGGGCATATTAAACTTTCTATAAACTTTAACGTGAAGACCAGAATTCTAATATGAGTGTTCATATTCTCATGTCATTCTCTGTGTGCTAAAGGTACCCAGACAGCACAACCTTATGAATTATTCTTATATTAATTAGTATAAGGTCAAGTTCTCTGCAGAGCAGAAATGTTTAAGACACAGCTTTAAATAAAAAAATGTAGTTCACTATTATCGCAAATTCATGTCTAAAACCATAAAATGAATCATTCTTATGAAACTTAGCTTATATGAGAAAACGACAGGAGTATTAATCATTTTTGTAATGAAGCATGGGAAAAGTAAACAAATTCATAAAAATAGTCCTGTTGGAATGAATATGTCTCCACATTCTGGGTGTTTGCTGCGTTATCCAGTCAGTCCCAAATGAACTTTGGTAATGACCAGACAGGTCATCTAGATCTGCTGGATGTCAGATTTCCACAGCACCAGGGCAGTCTAAAGACAGATGGTGTTGATGGCCAATACTTGTCTGAAACTGAAAAGGGAAAGTTAGCGACAGACGGATGGGGTTTGAAACGCTGGTGGTCTCAGCTACAGGGTCAGGTTTTCTGCCCTAAGTAAAGTCTTCTGTGGCAATTTGGACAATTGTGAGCAGAAAATAATCTGTATGCACGGGCAGTGGTGCAGTGCACCTGTTGCTGACTGCATCTGTCATCCCAGGTGGACATGTTTGGAGATACAACAGCGGTTAAAAGGAATATTTTACTAGAGTCATTAAACGAAAGGGTATATATTTAGATCAGGATTTGACCTTAAAAGTAATAGTCTTATTTATTTGCAAAGCTTTTCTGTCTTTTGTTTGAAGCCTGAAGACATTTCACATTCATGGATACACTTTCCTAGTAATTTGGCAGGAAAAAAAAACCCTCTGCAAAACATTAACATATTTATATCTCCTTATCACATTCTCATGGACATTGAACCTTAGTTTACACCTTTTTTTTCCCCCTTCAAACTGTCTATCTCAAAGCTCACACTTCACAGTTCTGTTATAGCAAGGCCTTATGTTTTAGACAGAATGGAATTCTCTTGAATGTCAGCTTCTCTTCTAATTGCTCTGAGACCGGTTTTATGCCTCGATGGTGCTCAGTGTAGATCAATATGGTGAAACAGACTGACCACTCCTGGCGAAAAAGCATGTGGCTGTTTTCACCCCAATCCAGTGACAATTACTAGAAACCACTACAGTACATTCTCAGTAACTGAACTATTGTATTATCATAAAATTTCACATTTCAGTTTGTTTTGGTTTTTAAGTCTACACTGTGTATGTTATGCATTTGATAAATTAATAAGAGGGCCTTCAGGTTTAGTATTAGTCCTGTTACAAAATGTTATTACTGCACCACTAACAATACTAATTGATGAGTTAATAATTGATGAGTTGAGCTGCACGGTGGACTTTGAAATGTAGCGACTAAATTGCAAATCCTTCTGCCAAATGGGCCAAACAAGCTTATCGGCAAAGCAGCACTTAAGTTCTAAGAATTACATATTGAGTTAAACACAGTAATCTCAAGTTTGACATTTGGTATTTCGAGAAACATGTTTTATTGTTTATCTGAATACCTTTAAAAAAAGAAACGAAAAGACAACAACAACAAAAAATCCACCCCAAAACATTACCTATCAAAGTGTTCACAACTGTTTAGTATTCAAAAACCACATCAAAACAGATTTCTTATAGTCAACATATAAAAAAAACTGTAGATCACATTCCATTCAGTTGACAAAAATAACACCAGGCAAGAGTGAAAAACATTCCATGACACAGTCTGTTCAATAAATACAAGCTGATATGGTTTTTGTCTCTAGGGAGCTGTTACAGTCTAAGTGCCTGAGTGTTTTGGCAGTGCTACTAGACCCTTTTCCCTTTGTGTTTGTTTTGAAGTATTTTTGTTCATTCTGACCTCATAAGCTTTGTCCAGCTGGGTATATCATCTACAAACTAGTGCACTAGTGGGTGTAATGCTCATGGCGATATTTTCTCCTTAAACACTGTCTTATAAAAACTGTTTTGTTTTTTAATTGTTTGCTCATGACTGATGGCCAACTACACTTACGTAACTCTTTGTCATTTACATAATATATTTTCAGATATGAAATCTTCAAAGGCTCTGACCAGTTATTTTATCAGAAGAGATTCTGTTTTACGGACAGTAATACAAATAGGCTCATAAACAATATAATGGGGAGGTTATTGGCCAGGTTTCAATGTTCAGGGAAAAAAAAAAATTGATGGGTTATGGGTTATTACTTGCACTGTTCTTGTGATTATGTTCAATTTAAGACAGAAACCGTTAAATGATGATTTGACTTGGATTTGTGAACTTTATACATAACTTAATTTAAATTCTTCTTTAGCTTATACTCATGTCCTGTGAAAAATACTTTTCCGGTGTTATTCTTATTCTGTTTCCCAACCAACAGTGGAACTTATTTAGTTAGGACCTTGTCATGAAAATCACCAGAGCTGAATTATTCTTCTAGGAGGACACCTGATGACACCTAATTTGTCATCATGAGACATTTTGGTCAGCTATTTTTGTTATCCAAAATGTGTTTATCGTTACATTTTTAAGCTCCCATCCTCCCATAACTTGAATTTCCCGTATAACTTCATCCACAAGCAATTCAGCTCTAATCCTCTGACACACTTGCTTGTCCTCGGGGGGAAAAAATGTCTGGCTTTTTGTGCTCTGATTGTGCTTTGCACTCTGTTTGGCTGGCCTTGTCACTGGCAAGACGGGCTTTCCTCATGTGGCCGAACAGACTGGCGCTTTGGGCACAGAATCTTGGCAAAAGCCCGGCGGAAGCTGCTATGACACAGTGGGTATAGGAAGGGGTTGATGGCCGAATTTAGCCATAGTAGCCAGAAAGTAACCTCATACCAGTGGTACTCAACACATCGTCCACTACACGCAGCACGTATAATCATCAGTAGAGTGTAGGGCGCCCAGCATACACCAAAGACACATACAATCACTGCCAGAGACTTGGCGATCTTTTTGTCTCGTGACAGGCGCGAGTGACCTCCGTTCCTGCAGGGGGCGCAAGAGGTAGGGGGTACTTGTGCCTGGATCATGCGTGTCCTTAGCCAGCCTCCCACCACTTGTTTCTTCTTGCCAACAGTCTTCATTGTCAGCGCTACGGAGTGGCTGCTACTGGGGTCTCCACTGGAGGAAGGTGACAGCTCCTCATCCTCCTCTTCAATAACTGCGGAGACAGCGGCTGGTTCGCTGGAGGACACTTTTCGTGATTTAACAAAAAAGACAGATGACGCCCTCCCTTCCATGACCCTCCATCCGTCCTCTTTTTCGGCCTCTCGACGAGCCGCCCTGTTTCGGTTCCTCCTCTGAATGTTCAGGTAGATACTGAAGTTGAAGAAAGCCACTGAGATGAACGGTGAGAAGAACTCAAAGGTGGAGGCGCTAAGAAGGAAGTACCAGGTGCAGTAAAACTCGGCAAAGCACTCGTCAGCTGGGACAATGCTCTCACCCACCACCAACTCCCAGAAGATGATGGCAGGGCCATAGAGGAGGAAGGCGAGAACCCACACGGCAAGCATCTTTCCCACAGCCAGACGAGTCATCCCCTGCTGAGCTCTGTATCTGACCTGGGAAGTGAGGAATTACATTGGCACCCACAAAACTAGTAGACTTATTTGTGTGAAAACAATGGTTGAGTAATGAGACGGCATTCAGTTTTAAGTCTTAAACGTTTCTTCAAAACCAACAAATGAGCTAAAAATGTATAGCTATGAAATAAGTACGTAGGAAAAAAACGTAGAGTTGACCTCTTGTCTTGAAACACAATAAAAATCAAAGAAAAAAAGTGAGTTCATTTCATTTAAATGAGGTAAACCAAAAAATGTTGTTGTTGTGTGTTATTGGAATTGCATGTACGTTAATCAATTGATTACTACAATTAGTTTCAGCATCACTAAGTCTAATCAGTCTTTGATTGAGTGTCTCGGTGGAGCCTTTGGGAAGTATTTAACGTATTGCACTGCATTTGAGAATTTGAGAGTAAAAGTGTTTTTTTTTTTTCTCCACAGAAACTACTGGATAGATTCATCAGAGAAACCCTACAAAATCTGTATGCTTCCAGAATGCCATGTGGCATGAATGAAAGAGATTACTGATTACTGTGATTGCTTCTTTCAAAGAAAAAAAAAGAAAAAAAAAGTTTGGCATTAAAGCTTCTTTCTCCCTGTCATTCTCTCTCTCTCTGCCACATTTCATTTCATCAGTCAGTCCAATGAGCACCATGGTATCAGCTATAGTATTGGTGACTTTTCTTTAAACAAAGAAAGTGAAAGAACAAATCAACTATAGCCCCTGTGAAATCATAAAAAAATACAAATATATCAGCACTACTGTCTAAATAAGCACACTCACACATACATACATATATATATATATATAAATTGAATAAAATAAATATTCCTATTGTTTATTTGTAGGATTCTTTGACTGTGGCAGTGCCTAAGTTCTTCTTAGTAAATGGGCAGCTGCACTGTGGAGACTGACAAGGCTTTCTCCTCAGCATCTAATGATCGATTGTTCATCAAGAAAGCACCCAGAAAAGCATTCAATTCGCCCCTCGTTTTGAAATTCCGGCGACCGTGTCTCTGTTTTTAGTAACCTATTTTTCAGGACACTGTAACAAACTAGGTGAGAGCAATATGATTGCTTCTCTGTTTAACTGGGGAAAAAAAACCTGGAGGTGTTTTCAATTTCAGAAATGACTACTGGGAATAAAAGTAATCTTCCATTTTTATCCTAGGGAGGAAAAACACAAGTCCCCAAGGTGCAATTTTAAGATAAACCTTTTTGTTGCCCTAAAATGACTGGAAGTAAAAGTCATGCCTGGAACAGGGAAGTCACATCTCCTGGGCCACAGACTGAATACTGTGGAGTGAAACAGTTATTATGGTATTTCACGCTTCATCTTTCTCCACAGCGAACTGTTGGTGCATATTCTAAGCCCTTACATCATAGAGTCAGCAGATTAATGCTGTCAGTGACAAGACACTATTCACACCTGCACATGGCCCATTTTGCCCCGTTTCCCTGACTGCTTTAAACAACTACTATTTAAAAAAAAAAAAAGTTTGACAAAATTAGGAAACAGTTTTCATTTGATCAATCATTTTTCAGAACTGATCTTTTTTTCTTATTTATGTTCACCATACAGTCATACTCATTTCATGAATTCAACTTCACTTAACCATTTGAAAAGAGAGCAGAGCTTGCTGATTTATCCCTTATGATAATTTACTTTGAATTAAAAACTGTTTAAAGATCATTTGAAGATAATTATTTAAGAATATTTACATTTTTTAAAAAGTAACATAATGTTATTGTAACATACAAAAGTGCCTTAGTAGCACTTTCATTGTTTGCAGTTATGTTTATGAGGCACTAAACAGGTATTTATGAACTAATCCCCTTTCTTCTGGCCCAAATACGTAATATATGAAAGAAGCAAATGAGACAGTATTAAATACTTGTTCTGCATAAACACTTGTCATGCACAGTCAGTTCTGAGTCCCTGTTGTAAATCACTGAAATTATTTTATGTTTTGTATCTTGCATTTCTAAATGAAAAACATAAGACTACAGAACAGCGGGATATGTGGCCACTCACTGGTGTGATATGGACACTTATATAAATGTTAAATTAAATGTGTGATATGGACACTTATATAAATGTTAAATTAAATGTGTGATATGGACACTTATATAAATGTTAAATTAAATGTGTGATATGGACACCTATATAAATGTTAAATTAAATGTGTGATATGGACACTTATATAAATGTTAAATTAAATGTGTGATATGGACACTTACATAAATGTTAAATTAAATGTGTGATATGGACACTTATATAAATGTTAAATTAAATGTGTGATATGGACACTTATATAAATGTTAAATTAAATGTGTGATATGGACACTTAAATTAAATGTTAAATTAAATATGCGATATGGGCACTTAAATAAAATGCTAACAACTCGCTCACAAGCATGTTCAGTTACAGCTCAAGTATGATTAAAGTAAAAGTTTTTTTTTTTTTTTAACTAGAGCACAATCCACAGGAGCTGCTGCACAATGCTTTTTCTCCCTGACCCTCATGACAGTTCAGAGATATTAAATAGATGAAATCTTTATCATCCATAATTAGCGCAAGTATTTTCAGTCTGTGACCGAAGAAGACATAAAATGGGTCTATATATAGGCTTGTGTTATATTTTTTACACAAAGCAATTGCCTTGCATATATACTGGATCTATCTCTCAGAAACGCAATGTGTGAAAGGCGCCTGCGGGCCACACTTAATCTTATGTTTCACAGCTGTTGTCTTAATTCTCTCCACATTTGAGAAGAAAGAGTGTCACTAAGAAAGGAACGACTAGTTGAGATGAGTCTGTTCGATGCCCTACTTGAAACAAAACTCAATGGCAAAGACTTTCGCGTTCCTTTTTACTTTTTACATAATTAGTCTTCTCATCTGTCACAGTTTCATCTTTTCTCTGCGTTGTCTGGCACAAAGGAACTCTTTTCTAAGGTCAATGTTTGTGTTTCATATTTCATTTCTAAAGGTGCTTTGCTTTGTCAAATGCAGCTTAAACAAATAGCTTGCAGCGCAACAGTTTCCTTAAAAAAAAAAACAAAAAAAACTTGTACCACGTAGTGTGGTAAACATTTTATGTCTTGAGTATATAGTATATTCTCTTAATCCCTTAATCCAGAAATTTAACAAACTGAGAAGTATTAACAAATTAGACCAAAGTCCGATAATAGCCCAGTCTCCCAATCAGAATCTGACTCTGAAGAATGTAACTCACAAACAGGACTTTTAATGTTAGGTTTCACAGCTGTCATTTTTTTTCCCCCTCACATTTGAGAGGATGCTCTGTCACTAAGACCAAATAGACTAGCTGAGACTGTCTGTTATAAGCTTTTTAAAATGTCAGTTATGAAATGCAGTTCCTTGGGAAATTACAAATCTCCACTTTTACATCTCATTTAACTGATGACTATGCCATGAGCAGAATTTAATAGGTTTTAGATGCTAACACTCTATATTACATTCTGAGTGTATATCTCTCTATGTATGTAATAGACATGGTGATGGTATTTTAGCGAATGTTGAAAGCTTCGGAAATGTCTTTAAAATGACCCTTTAAAAAAGCCTGGGTATCTTCCATTTGAATTCTGGTCACATGCAACTGTATAACACTCGGTGAAATCATTTGAAAGGGTGATTACACATAGTGCTCAGACCATTTAAATCAGATCCAGATTGTTTACTGGCAACATAGTGCATTAATTCACATGTTTAACTGGATGGAAGGCTTGTTGGAAGAGGCAGGGATGAAGAAGTATTGATTCACTGGTGTCAGGAGAGACAATTCTCATTTAGATACATGGTGCTCTTTGACTGTGCAGTGCAGGCCTCTGTTAATGCCCACTTAGCATCGCTCAGACTATTCAAAAGTTTTCAGGTCATTTCACACGGTTCACAGTTACATTTGTGTCACGTTCCTAAAGCTTTGTGTTCTCCAGCATAAGAGCCATTCTCTTTTGAGGGAAAGTCAATATTTGTGTTTCATATCTCAATTTGAATGGTGCTTTGCTTTGCTAAATACAGTCCAAGGGAACAGACTGCAGAGAAATTGTTCTGATTCTTTTTCTTTTTTGAGAGAGAAAATATTTATTTATATGTTCTTTTTTTTTTTTTTTTTTTTTTTTGAGGAAACATTATTCTGTACTATTTGTACAGCATGGCATAGTTTACATTTAATTTTTCTTGAGATAGATGTTCCATAAACAGTGAGTCATTTCAGTAAGTTAGATTAGACTGGTAAGTAAGTCTCCTAAAAGATATGTTCTGGGTTGAGGCATCTTGGCAAATAATCATTTGATTTCTATGGGTCTATTTTAGTTCTGCTGACTTTTAGGCTTACGGTAAGCATCAGAGAGCTTACGACCACACAGCAAACACAAGGTGGGTGGAAAGGTCATCCACAGGTGCATGCTGGTTAGGACAGTCGCCATCTAACTAACTAAATTAACTGTGATTGGCAGTTCTCACGCACGTTGTCACAGACTGCACTCACACTGTCTCCTCACATTTGATACATATCATTTAATTTAGATAAACCTTGAAAAAAAATGGCATTCCCTTTTTTTTTTTTACGCTTGCCTGACAAATGCATACCTTTTTATTTTATATTCATGACTCATGCCAACGCCAGAAGCAACACATTTAAACAATTTAAGAGAAAAAAAAAAGATATGACCTAGAGCATTACCATATTGTTATCGTGACTGTAGACTGAGCAAGATGTCATTATCAACCCTCACCACACCGTCTGGCTGAGATCAACAACGACAAAATCAAATTACGCCATGACCATCCTTGTTGACTCATCCTACAGTGGGCAAGCCCAAAGGGAGGGCACGATAACAAGAAACCAATAAAGGCCTGGGAGATTCAGAATCTGCAGTTTGGCAGTGTCTGTAAGTGGACAGGAGACCTTTGACTATGCCAGTAACCGCAATAAACACACACATAACACACTTGCTTGAGCATCTTTCCTCGTCCAAAAGTAATTGAACAACAGGACTACGCGCGAACATTTCTAATCAAAACAAATATTCAAAAGCTCTGAGCACGTCTCCCACTAACTCAAAGATCAGTTCTGCTGAACTTGCATGAATATTACTCTACTTAATAAATGGGATTCAGTCATTTCATCCTCTGCTTTTTTGGATAGATCTCATTGATTAAGATCTGCTTTTTTGGATACATCTCACTGATTTATATCCAACTAAACTAAGTAAGTCACTGAGTAAGACAGGGCAAGATAAGAAGGATGGTCAAAGCTGGTATACTGACACTTTCCAGTCCTTCTGGGCGGAGAACTCCATCTCTCTTTCAAAGCAACAGCTAACAGCTGGCTTTTAGAGCCAGAGAAAGCCAGTGTGTGTAGGTGTGTGTGTGTGTGTGTGTGGGTGTACGAGTGCTTTCATGTTTGTACTCACAGCCCTGGTGACAGAGAGGAAGCGGTCATAACTGATGAGGACGATGTTAAAGACGGAGGCAGTGCAAAGCAAATAGTCCACGACCAGCCACAGTTTACAGAGGCCTCGGCCTAACATCCACCGGCCTGTCAAGACGTACGGGATGTACACGGGGATGCAGAAAGCTCCTGGGAGGAGAAAACATCGTATGCTTTACTTTTATCATCCTCAGTTTGATCTAATGGACCCATAGCCTATTTTTGAGCACTCAAAGCTCTGTTTTCACACTCCAGGAAGGCAACGAGTAAGAACGGCGACTCTGACTTTGCGTGGTTCTGCGCGCTTAAACTCAGTTAAGATTCTGAATGATGTCCTACATGTTAGGATCAGAGCGCTCAGGTTTGCTGTTTTCTCGCTGTTGTTGTTGTTGCTGATAATGCGAAAGAGTATGCCAAAAGAAAACTCAGGTTTTTATGCAAAATAGCAAAAAAATTTGATGAGAAGTATATGGGATTGTCATTCCTTGTCAACTGCATCTTGATATTGATATCAACATGTTATAGTGTTTAAATACACTGCCTGGCCAAAAAAAAAAAAAGTCGCCATTTGGATTTGGAGCCTACGGGGGCAGTGTTGTGATCTGGGGTTGCTTCAACTGGTCAGGTCTAGACTCAGCAACGTTACGTGGCAACAAACGTCAGCTGAGTACCTGAATGTACTGAATGACAAGGTTATTCATTCAACTGATTTTTTCATCCCTGATGGCACGGGAATATTCAACGCCGACAATGCAAAGAATTATCGGGCTCAAATTGTAAAAGAGTGGTTCCGAGAGCACGAGGAATCATTTTCACGTATGAACTGGCCTGACCTTAACCCCATTGAAAGTCTTTGGGACGTGCTGGAGAAGACTTTATGGAGTGGTTGGACTCTCCCGTCGTCAGTACAAGATCTCGGCCAAAAACGAGTGCAACTCTGGGCGGAAATAAATGTTGTGACGTTGCATAAGGTTATTGAAACAATGCCACGGTGAATGTGCGCCGTGATCAAAGCTAAAGGCGTTCAAACGAAATATTAGAGCGTGTGACTTTTTTTTGGCCAGGCAGTGTATCATACAGTTATGTAACAGTATAATTAGTCCTGTGTACAGTATGTGCTTATGGCACAAGTGCTGAACTAAAGATTTGGTAGACTTGTATCATATAGCTGTGCAAAATGAATAACTTATGGCTCACTATAGAAGTGGTCTTCAGTCTAAAAAAAGGATGTTTTATTCCGAACTGATGTCCATTGAAATACACTACTGGACTATAACCAAATGTAACCCTTTACTTTAAAGGGTTGAAAAAAAAAATCTCAGTTTTTCACGACACTGATAAATGAGTGGACCTCTGTCTCTTTGTCAAAGAAAAACCAATACATGAATGGAACCTTGGAAAGAGCCTCATATCACAAACAGCAAAGGTCTTAGAGAGGCACAGCTTTTGATATGATTTTAAAGCATCATTTATAAACACGATATATAGCCTGCCAAGGCAACAGGCTTCTCTGTTTCCTCAGTGAAAAAAAGCCTCACATCCTCCACAAATGAACAGTTAGTCATCCCTGAATACAAAGAAAAAAAAGGGAGAGAATCCTCATCATTATATCTATTCATGAGGATATAGACCATAATCTCTTTCTTCTGCTCCTTCTTCTGACATCCTGCCTCTGCCAAAGAGGTGTTAAAGTATGAGATGTGATGCTGATAAATTTCCATATTCCGTTTTAGTGCCTGTTCAAGAAATGTTGTATTTAAGGTACTGTCATTTTTTTTTTCATTTTTTTTTACCTTCAGGAGATTTCTTTGGCCTTTTTTTTTCCAGTTTGTCCATTTATCAAGCTAAATCGTCTTTTTTTTTTTTTTTTTTTCCTTTTCTTAAGTTCTGGACAGTGTTATATTCGCTCATCCTGTACCTTGGTTTTACATCATCTCATGTTTGTCAGTCTACTGTCTGAGTTTTTCCCAGATGTCCTTATGCGTTAAGAAAAAAGGGGACGGATTTCTCATCCAGTGACTGCTTTGCAACTCTCAGTGTTTAAGGGCCCCCGGGCGCACCAAATCAACACTTGAGGAGGCACAAGAGGCTCAGTTCAATTGATTGAGAATACTCGCCAAGTTTTCAAATAAGTCAATAATGACCTGTCATTCTTTTTTTTTTGCACTCAAAACTTGAGAGCAGTGATCAGCAGCATCCACTCCACATTATCCCTAGGGGGGAAAAAAAAAACAACCATATAAGGCAATACGGTAGAACAGCTGTGACAGACTGTAGCTACCAAAGGTCGTTGTTAATTTAGACACTCTGTTAGCAGAGGGCATGAACTTCAAACTAATATAACGAAGCCTCTTTAGACTTAAAAATAAAATAATAATTTAAAAAAAGATAAACATTCCAACCCAAATTTTGATTTTGATGCCAATTTCAGTGTGCCATAGCAAACATTTTTTTTGTTTGTGATGGAAAATTACCAATAGCAAGCTCCATTTCTCATTTATCAATCCTCATTTATCTAATCAAATACAATTTTCTTTATTGTCATCACGTTCTGCTCTCCAGTTAATCCAAAATGTGCAGTCAGAATTAACAAGGGGTTTTATGCTGGTCCTTTTTCACAGTCTTTCACAACGTGGACTCACAGTCCATCCACTGAATTATTTAGAATATCAGTGTAAGGTTCAGCATTCACAGGTCCATACACTATAGACAGATAACCCAGCAACCACAAGAGGCACACTCATAATGGTGACCCTTGACACTGGTATACAGATATACAAGAAAGCAGTATACAACAGGGTAGTGCACTTGCATATTAAAAGTACTCCATATAAGACAGCACAACGGCCAAGACACACTGTCATTAGAATATTAATCTCAAACTCTTACGTGTTTCTGCTGAATTGTGTTATTATTATAACTTTGTGCAGAACACGATAAAATCCATTCCAAAGTCTGAAATATCTTCTTTGGCAAATTATATTTTTTCCCCTTCTTCCTTGGACGTCATCTCAGATCTGGGCATCTGCTCATATCTGGGCATCTAAATCATGTTTTCCGTGTACAAATAATCTTGATAAATGTGGCAGCACACACGCACCTCTCTAAATCCCTTCTTAAATACTGCTCCAGAGAGGCACTGAAATTTGAGAAACACAGGTTTGCAACTCACTTTAATTGAAAGGGAAATTTTTTATTAAATTGTCTATCCAGATCCTTCCATGCACATCAGCACTCACTGCAGCAGCCAAAACAAAAGGGGCAGGAAGACATGAAATAAAGTCTCTACAACTGTGCCATCAAACAGAAAACGTTGGATGTATATCCTGAATTCAACAGCAATGTGGACTCTAGTTGTTTGTTAATGTCTGCCTATTCTGAGGCATTTGAAGAGGTGACTGCATAGTATCAGTTAACTCCTTCCAGACTTGTTATGACATAAGCAGAATACATTTATGGCAAAATATTGGCTATGCAGAGGGTTCTCTCTTTTCGATGTCCACAAACACACTTTGAATTCTAAATTATGGCGTTAGAGGCAAATTATGCTTGGTTTCATTTTAGGCACTTGTGAATGGCGTGTCACATGTCAAATGAAACATACTGTCATCAAACGCAACCAAGTTCAATTTTCAGATTACATACGTGCAAAAATGCATGGCAAAACTGCATCTCAGGTAATGTGTGCTCTCAGCTAAAGCGATCTAAGTTGTTGGTTAAAGTGTCTGATCTTCTCTTCTTCCCTCTTACGGTCTCAGTGATCGACTGATCATTACATCTACAGACGCAACAGTGAAAACCATTACTTTTGATCATACAAACCTTCGTTCTCAGTGTACGGTGAAAACTTTGAAAGGCATTTTATGCTACTGTTTACAAAGAAGTACCCGACAAACGTGATAACGTACCCAATTGTGTGACAGACAAAGAAACGTTATTTATGGTCAAACAGAGAGAGAGAGAGAGAGAGGTGAACTCTCATGAATACATACTCACCGACGAGAAAATCTGATATTGCCAAATTTAGGAAGAAATAATTGCTTTGATTTCTCAGGCTCTTGTCCACGACGAAAGCAAGGATGACCAACGCGTTTCCAACAACGACTACAATAACCAGGGTTATCATTAGAACAGCAAGAATCACCATCATGTAGCCTGGTAGGGCGGCTCCATTGCTATCAACAGCCGTGTCACTCCAGCTTGTATTATAATCGGAAAAACAAGTTACCATTGTCAGATTTAAACAGAAAACTAAGTTTCACTCGCATTAAAGACCTAACTTGGCGCTCTCCTTCATTATAATGTGGAGTAAACGGTTCCCGCGCGCTTGCTGTTCGGATCAAACTCAGTGTACATCAAGAAAAATGTTTTGAGAGGCATCGTTGACCGGTGGAAAACTGAGTCTCTTGTCTAACTTTTCTTGATGAAAAATTAAATCGGTGTGAACACCACTTTTCCGCAGAGTATCTGGTCCCATGAAACTCTGTGACTAACTGAAATATTTTAAAAGAAAGCGTTGCGGTGCATTCCCTCAATGTAAACCTACAGGCGCTCCTAAAAGCATGTGGGCAATGTGAGCAGCGCGGACAAGAAGTGTTGCGCTCTCGCGCCTCCCGTCGGATACCAGTCGTGTGGTCCAATTAGCGCAACTTTAAAAGGCTGGCCTTGTGAAATCAGACTGTGCGAGGACCTGACTATAAACAGCTTAATATTTTGTTTTGTGCTTCGTGAATCCGTTAACTGTCACTCACTTAAATGATATGGGTTTTTTTTGTCAGCCTCAGAGTATATCAGCTACTCGTTCCATCCTCTGGTTTCACAACTGCGCAGACTTCTAGCTGTTTCTGTTTGTTCGGACCTGACTGTACTCGACGAATATAGTCCTAAACGACGGAGACTAAAGGACGTCTTAATTTGGGTACAATAAATGTGTGTATAACACTAAGTGACGCCGTTATGACGTTTAGACGATTCAGACATTCTGCATACGGTACTGTACCAGCTGCTTCAGCACCATGGATAGCAACACTGGCACGACAAGTTGGTCAGAGCGTGTTTCCATAGCGCATATTGTTTTTCAGGGTCCCCCTCTCCACCCCCCCCAAAAAAAATCTAGGTCAGAAACAACGGATGTCAGAGAGCAAAACATTTTCTCTGGAGGCACAAAAAAAATTTTGCCATTTCTGATTCAGATCAAAATCTAGCACGAGAGGCTCTATCCTCGTTTATATTAGATTTATGTGCTAAAACCCTATGCTGAATCCACAGAGGTAACTCACTGAAACTGCCCCTCACCCATGTGCAGGTTTCAAACAAGCCATTCACAGCTAACAACAGAGAAAAAAATGACTGAGCTGTATCCTCTGGTGAACATGTTCCGGCCCAATATGTCACTTTCATCAAACTCTTCAGCTCACATCACCTGAAACAATACCCAACTGTACAAAAGCATACACACACACACACACACACACTCACAACACACACTCATACTGCTTTTGGTAATCACATGCTCTGTCAGAGGTTGAGTCCTCTACTGCCAAGTGAATCACTTCCCCGGTGGCACAAAAGAGCAGCCTGTGCCCATAAGTTAACACAGCTGTGTGTCAGCAGCTGACGTGACTGACAGCACAAGAGGGATTCATGCCGTACTGACGTATCCAGCAGACAGATGTCATGAGAGGAGTAAGCACACTTACCGCCTGTTCACATGACTCTGCATAACTCCCCCCCCCCACATCACCTCAGCTTCAGTGTAAAAATACATTATGCACTGCTGATTAACTGGACAGCTCCAGCCATGAGATTGTCTTCCATTCTTAAACATGACAATCAAATGTAAAAAGGCAGAAAAAAAACGTCTTTTCTCTTGCACTGGTGGAATCTTGTGCACAGAATGTCAAATGAAACTGTCAATGTGTGACTTGACTTGCAGGACCGAGAGTGGATTCACAGGCTAAAACAAGACATGGGATACCGTACTGTTCCCTGGAAGGGCAATGCTTCACCAGTCCAATGACTTCAGTTAATTTTCTAGTCTCTGTAAATGACATTTTAATTCTGCAATCAAGTGGTCTGAGAGCTTAGCTACTCAGCGGAGCAGTGCATCACTGATTACACACAGAAGGTTTGGTTTGCCCTTTTCAGATCCTCATTGTTGCGATATTTGGGTAATACACTCCCCTGTCCAAAAATGTGACATGCAGATTGTAGTTGTGGTCAATCTGAACTTCAGTGTGTCTGCCACACATACGCTCAAAGGAACTTAACAGAGTTTCAAATCTACACTTTAGGAATCATGGGAACTGAAAGAGTCTAACGCACTGACTGACAGAACACGCCAACAGCATAGAGGGAAGTTTTTAATGAACAGAACTGACATTTCGACGTCACAGATGTCTTCCTCAATGACGATTCAAATTCACAGATCTCTTTCTCAGAGTCACTGACTTAGTTATCTATGACATTGAAAGATTGGCCTTATTCATTAAAAAACTTATCCGCATGAAGCTGATGTACTCCATCAAACTCTGGAAAATGTCAGCAAGTTCCCAAGACTTCTGCATAAGGCTTGCAGGTTTTTAGAGTGTTTTAAGTGTGTGCTTGGGGACCCCAACCCATTCACTTGAACAATTCACAATCACTTAACCACTATACTAATACAAAGGTAGAAAAAAGAACTTGAAAGCCTGCTTACCAAGCTTTTGTAGTATGTTTATGTGCTGTTGAAGAAGCACGGAGCCCTGATACTGTAGATGAAATTCTTTTGTCCTTATTGGATGCTCTCCTGATACAGGACCAGACAGAGACACTTAAATAGAACACTTTCCAAAGCCCCCTTGCAATGTTTGATCTCCTGAGATGAAGGGGCTAGACCCTCATTTGAGTAAACAACAGTGACCATCTCACAGGCCCACTTGAGAGGGTAAAATAACATGCATTACCATTCCTCTCTGCTTATCTTCGAGCTCAAGTGACGAATCTGGCCCCAGTTAATGTGCTGATTTGATTTCTCTCCCCAATTAATGTTATTCATTGATGTTCTCGTCAGTTCGTGTGCAAAAGGACAGCAATTCTTACATGACATGCAAATGAACTATTGTCATGTAAAGCAAATGCCTCCTTATTAATGTCTCTGTACAACTGAATAACTGCTACAGGTGAACACCAAGAGCTTCTAAAAACTGACTGCACCATAAAATAGTTCCTTGAGTTAAGGGCAAGCATGGAATGTGTTAACTGCATTTAAGCTCCAAGAAATAGGCTACATCTGAAGTAAAATGTTCACATCTAGTAATAGTTTATTTACACTAGAAAATCTGAGGTACAAAGCAAAGCCTTTATGAAATTAAGGAGATGTTCCTGACAAAATGCATATTCAGTTCTGAGTTTGTGCAAATTTAATGTGAGTAAAATTAGTAAATATATATATATATATATATATATGGATATATTGGCTCTGTTTCCTTGGAGAGTTGTATGTCTTCAGTGCACAGTGTTCTGGAACAAAATGTTTAGTTAAACCAGAGAATTAATCATTATGCACATTAAGCACATTAACCACATCAAGGCTTAGCAGGTGAGAGATGATCAACCGGAATGTTACGCTTCATTCAAGGTAAGCCAAAGATGTGTTTTGTTTATGTTTCGGCCTACATGTTTCAGGCAAGTTAGCAAGTGCTTATGCATGCAAATCATGCTTGGCTTTTCAGATGAAGAACTTCACACAACAAAGGTCTGCAGAAACATTTGGCAAAGCCCCCTGAGTAGTGGAGAGCAGAAATTGAATCTGAAAGGGTCACCACAGCACAGTCAAAAGGTGTATTAATATTCATCAAGAAGAGTCAGCAAGACGAAAACACGGGGGAGGGGGGGGGGGGGGGGGGGGGGGGAGAGAGAGAGAGAGAGAGAGAGAGAGAGAGAGAGAGAGAGAGAGGGAGGGAGAAAGAAAGAGAGTGAGGGAGAGAGAGAGAGAGAAGTGAAGTGAAGGCTTGAGAGAGAAGAAAGAGAATGCATGAAAGAGAAAAGGGTGTAATAGTCAGAGAGATAAAGAAATGATGAGAGTGATGAAAGTGTGGGGTCTGAAAGGGGAAGAAAAAGGGAAGAGAACAATGGCGTAATGCAGTGTCAACGACCATAAAGAAAATGAAAGAGACTGAGAAGACTGTTGCCAGTAGGACATCTGGATATTACATTTCTAAGAAACTCCAGGAAATTGAGTATCATGTTCTCATATCCTATAGTACCATCTTTTATTATGAATCAAATGTTTTAAGAGCCCCATTATCACAGTAATATGCTTGAAAAATGGTAAATGTCCAATATCCATCTAACCCAGATAAAAAAAAAAAAAGAAAAGATTTTCTTAAGAGAAGTTCACTTTTAGGTAAAGTTCAGTGAAACTGTTCCCTCCTCTTTTGAGATTAACACACACTTTTTTTCCTGTAGAATACTGTGTGTGTTAATAAAAGACAACTCCATCATATCAAATAGGGGAAAAAATCACCTGGTTTGATTGCTTATCATATCAAATTGATACAACTTGGTGTAACACATATGAGACAAATTTTGTCTCAGTATTCTTGCTGGTACCTTAAACCCATTAATGATGGATGCAATGACAGCAACTCTGAAACCCTTAGAAAGACTTTTTCATTTTTTTTTTTTGCCCATAAATTAGAACTCAATCTTTCATGAGTTTTCATCACACAAGCTTATCTTACAGAGCAATTTCACAGTAATCTCTTTCTTACACGCATGCTGTAAAATTGTGACCAATGGCATGTTCGATTTTAAAGAAGGGAGCAGTCAGCTCACTCAGCAGTTTTCGACCAGTTCTCGGAGTGTGAGTGTATGAGTTAAAGTTATTGCCAGACATCACTTATAGGCACACTGCATTTATGCAGGGCATTAAAATATTATTAAAAACCTCCTTTTATGGCCTTTGACAAGTGATCACAACATTCCTGTACTCCTATGTGATATGGAAGACAATCAGAAAATTCTTGCAGATGCCTCTAACAATATTTAACTTACTGGTCAAGGTTGACGTAAAAAAAAAAAAAGAAAAAAGAAAAAGAAAAAAGGCATTATAACTTTCTTTACCTGTGATTAACCGACATGCCCAATAAGCTGTGTTCCAAGGCACAGGCAGAAAATTTCCTAAATCTTCCCTCTGTGGATTTTAGGTCAGAGGGTACTGTGCTGCAAAACTTGTCACAAGAAATTACACTTTGTCCCGCCAAGGTTAAATTCTGATGAACTCTGTTGGAATTGGAAGTGCAACGGTCATCAGAATCTCGGCCGGAATATCATTTGCATTCAGAGAGCTATAAGCCTTACCAAAATGCATGTGAGTAAAAAAAAAGAACAAAAAAAGTGAGACATGAATGCATTTAACAGTTTTAATAAGAAGACCCTCATCGTCGCAGGTCAAACAATACAGTGAGAGACCATTATTTCAGAGAGAATTGTTCAAGTTAACTGTGACAATTTGCTTGACAGCGACTCATTAAAACATATCCTGAGAGGAGTAGATATCACCGTTACGGTGGTAAGTCACTTTTGACAACGACGGTATCATTTAAAATCGACATAATACATGAAGACAAATTATAATGGGACTTATTCAAGTGCAAATGTTTCCCAACAGGTGTCAACGGCAAAAGTCACCAAATCTTCCCACTGGTGACTCACAGGGGTGATAAAATTACATCTCAGCAATTAAAACGCTTTGAAAATAACATCTGTACTGAGACAGTTATATTCAAAAGGTGCATTTACAATAACGGGGAAATGGTTTATTTAGACTCATTAGTCTATATGATGGTTCTACCAAGAGCTCCTTGGCTGTATTTTTTTTAAATTAGTCTATATACCAACTGATTCAGGTAAGGCTGACAGAGGCAATGATGACACTACCTCAGTCCTTGACACTCCGAACACGAGTCAGGTGTGTCAAATAAGGGTTGAAAGGACATTTTATTGAAGGATAGATCTCAGATGTCTTCATGCACCACATGGGAGAGCCTCAGGTATGCTTTCAATGTCAGATTTGTCTTTTTTTTTTTTCTTAACTTCTTAGAGGCGTGATGGTGCATTGTGTCACTTGCTGATGCTTTAGTTGTTCTGTGCACTATCCTTTTAGGGCTCTAAGAGCTCAGTTAAAAGGCATCAGCTCTCACCATCCCTTTTGAAACAGCTGTTATCAAGGCAGCAGACAACAGAGCTAACGCCTAAATGCGGGAGACACTAGGTACTGTGTGCTCGAAGCCTTCTTTTGTGCTTTCCATACAGAAAGATTTCACAATGTAGCATAACCATGAAATTAAACGTAGCACAGCATATCATCTCAGGTAAGCAAAGCAAGATGACACGATGAGACTATAAGGGAAAAAGGTCTGTGAGTTTATTCTGTCCATGTTCTCAAAAACCTCAATCTTTAGTAGCTTTGCATTGCAGCATTACAAATCTGCATACGTCATGTCGCTGAGGTTATGTTTGTTGTTTATTAAAGTGACACGAGAGTAATTTTTTTTTTTGTTTTTATTTTTTCGAGAGGGATACAGCGCCGTTTATCTGAGGAAGCTCGGCCTCATGATGTACATCACATCCTTTGTGCTGCGACTTTCATTAAACCACACCACACAAAAACTAACCAAAGCTCTATTAAAAAGCACGCTGATTACTCGAGGTAGGCCTGATAAACATCTTGATAATAGAGCTGGTCTTCATAAAAGAAATTTTGCAAAAAAAAAATATTGGTACTGTTGCAGGATTATTATTTTCATACATTCTTGAGTCATTTTGACTCTAGGGTTTCATCTCATAAAATAAGAAATGTCAGAAGTTGTTAACCATTTCAGTCAACTCTATGCAATTTACTGTAGAAACGGCTCCGATTTAGGATGCCTCGCTGATATAAGTGCATCATTTTCATTCTGTGTTTACCAGCACTGACTGGAGACCAGGTATTTATTACGTGTTCTTTAGGTAGAACATTACTCCCCCCCCCCCCGACTGAAGCTCCTCCACTTCAGGCTCTGGAGGAACATGTCATTGTGATGTTTTGGGGCTTGACACTCCCCTAAGGCATTTTGCTCCCGGTGGGAAGACAAAGGTGTCTAGAATTCACTCCTTTTTGGCTTAGTTATTGTTGTTTTTTTTTCTTCTTCTTCTTCTTTTTTACTTTGTCTTTTTGCTTTTAGCCTTTTTATTCTTCCCACTTGATTTTGAAGCTTCATCCTAGAGGAGAAAGAAAAAAAAAGGCTGTTAAGAAAGCAAGAACATAACATGAGCTGAAAGAATCAATATATGTGACGTTCATTTTTAACACTTATCTTTAGGCTTTTGTAATCAACATGCCCTCTAATTATAAAACAAAAGAAATCATATGACCCTTAATCATACAATTGCTTAGATCCTACTCCTTGAACACGACCAAAAACCCAAGCCCCGATTCCCATAATTGGGTCTTTTAAAACAAAACTTTCTTACAATATCCTTTAAATTGCAAGAATTTTTATTATGCCTTGCAAGAACTGAGCAAAACAGCACTGGAATGGTTACTATAGCAATCATATACAATTATCATCCATTTTACGAGAACAAATTTAGAGTTGAAAGCTCTCCCTGCCTCTCACATACATTCAGTTTGTTACATGATAATGACTTCCACTGAAAGCAAAATCTTAGCTAACTTTGAAAGCATTATGCAGATTTACTGCCTTGTTCATATCGTATAACAACAGCTGAGGTTCAGCTTCTACAAATTTTAATATGAGCTGAATTACTAACATACACATGATTTAATTAAGTAAGAGAATTTACTACCCCCCCCCCCCCCCCCCCCCCCAGTAATTTTAATCTTCAGGTGAAACTCAAATCAAGGACGGGGTCATGGATTTTAATTATGTGCTGTCCATGATCAAATCAAGCTTTCATAGTATTATTCAAGATGCGGTGATGTCAGAGAGCGACAGCACTTGGAGACAGAGGTGCCTGTAAGAAAGACCTGATCAGGTTACAGCTGGCCATGGCAACTGGGTCATTTCCTCTATATGCACAATGCCTTTCCTAAAGGCCATTTTTTTCTTTTTTTTTTTAAAGACAATTGCATCCCTTTATGATATTTGGTATTATATTTGGACAAAACAATGCTCTCTGGTGGCAACAATTCACCATTCGCCACAGTGAAATTTTTACATAATAACCCCAGTGTGTGTTATGAAAAGAAGCAATTTCATAAAGGTTCCTGTACGCTTAAATCCCCCACGGGCTTATGTTGAACTAAAATCTCCCGGCAATCGGCTGAGTTTTGTTTACTAATAAAAACTTCTGTTAAAGCTTAGCACACCCCGGAAACTCTATCAAAGTCATTTAACTCTCTCAGCAGGGAAATAATGACACACCACGCCTCGGAGTGTTTCATTTGGGAGTTACTGTTTTTGCATACAATCAAAACCTGAACCAAATTTCCGCTGCGGGTTCTGTAAAGCTGCTGGAAATAATTTTTGGTTTTTTTTTTTACACCATCTATGATAGCTCTATGTTTTGTAGAACATGTTGCATGGAATGAAAGATTCTGTCACACTGTGAAACCCTGAATTAGCTCAATACGTAATGATTGAACTGTGTGGCCTTGTAAGAGCCAAGATTGTCCGTGGGAGGGGGAAAATGCAGCATCAAAAGACAAATGGAAAGTGTACTGTATCCCAGCCTGCAGGTGACAGAGAGCTCCGTCAAAGCTGGCTGCAATCTGAAAAGACGGAAAGAGGATATAATTCAAGGAAAATCAATTTTTGTTCCTGTAAAGAAAATGGACGTGTACGCTGCTAAAACTTAACCCGAAAACCGTAATGTCCATGCTGTGTTACTTACTGAAGCTATTTTAAGTTTCCAGTATTAAATTAGTAATATCTTTTGAATTCAATTAAAGCATCAGGGCGCGACAACATTTTCAGTATTTTCAGGCGCCGAAATCAGACACACAAAAAGTAGGGTAACTGCGAATATAAAGGGCGACATATAGAATAGAAATTAAAACATCAGTGACACACTTTCATTAATGTTTTTAAATAAAAAGGGATACGAAAAAATGATGAATTCATCCAATTTAGTTTAAAGGCATAAGACAGCAGATGGTGTTGGGAGGCTGGAAATACAAACTGTTGACCAGAGAACTTCTGGTTCGAGTCCAGAGCAGGGCGCTAAGGAAAACATTTAATTGGAAACTGGAGAGCAGCCTGGCCCTGCCTTGATGGCCTTGGATAAGGCATGTAACCCTCTGGAACTCCAGCAGTTTCTAAAACATGGCTAGCTCTACAAATTATGTATGCAAATATCAAAATATTTATCCAATTTGGTACGTACACCAAAAAAACAAAAACCCCCAAAGCTGTCATGCGTTCTATGTGCGATAATCAAAGGCTATTAACTTGGCTTCACTACATACATATATGTAAAGTATATGTATATGTATACAGTAGGCAATTTGTAGGGGGATAGGGGGGATGCCATCCCCCTATATACTCCCTGTTAAAAAAAACCCCAAATCACCTACTATATATATATATATATATATATATATATATACTGTACACACACACACGCACACACACACACACACACACATATATACATAAAACCTATACAGACTCTTATGGTATCTATTCAAAAATCGACACATATACATATATATCACAATGATCTCTTTTCATGCTACAGTTTTGAGAGAGATATATTGACGCGTCCTTACTTTTAAAATAAATATTTCAAATTAAAACCTGTCGAGAGTTGTTGACATAAACATCAATGTGTATGTAACTGTTAAGTAGTGCTCACCACACTGTCACACAGTATTTCAATAGAGCGTCCAAACTCAAGTGTCGTCCACACTACTGAACAAATCCTCACTGAGCCTCTTTAACTTTGCATTTCAATGCTTCTCTTTAAACTATTCTATTAAAAAAAATAAAACAACGGGAAACCAGCCCTTTCAACAGTCGCAACAACTGTGCTCTTCAGGTTTCTGAGGGACTCATGCATAATTGAATTATGACACTCCAAAATCATGGTCCTGGATGAGTGTTTTTCACATTAATTAACTCACATATCGTAAGACCTAAGCAAGAGGGTAGCCATTTTCACAGTGTGCTTGAGGACCAAAAATAAACTGCTTTTTTTTTTTCCCCTTTGTTTCCATTTTAAAAGGATTACACAAATGCTTTTTTTTTTTCTCAAGCTTCAAACCCATCTCCTGATATTACTAATGCAAGCATATCTGTGTGTGAATGTGTGTATTTGTGTTGTGCGCACTGCGGTTTCACAAAATCACTGCGTGCATCTGAATGAGTGTGTGCTGAGTTAATGGATTGTTATGCGTGTGCCTGAATAGTTCAATAGTGAGACTTGCCAAAGAGTGATTTAAACCTTGGGTACAGATGTTCCAGAGAAAAGTGACAAGGCAGAATATCCTGGCCTCTCTTGTAACCATGACAATTCCGCAGCTGCTAAGAAGCCCTCATTTGCACAGAAATGAAAGGAAAGAAAACAACAAACAATTGCTTCCTGGGCAGAAGTCAGCCACTTCATATCCCTCTCCACCAAATATCCTTTCAAAATCTGGGGGTTTTTTTTTTCCTTCTCAAAAAAGAAATGTAGACACTTCTCGGACCTCATCAGTTTAAAAGTGCGTGAGGACTTAGACGGCCTCCGTCCCCGTCAACACTTCCATTGAAACGACAAATGATGGGCGGACACAAACGCCACGGGGACATTTTCCTGCTGCTCTCAAAGCTCCGTTGAATAGCTCACGACAGCGTTGACACGTCATGTAGTTTAAGCATGTATACCATCCAGCTGTACATCAATTTATGGCAGTGTAATTTAGGATGGTGGTTTTTTTTTTTGTCAAACTGGGTGCCAAACTGAGCAATGAGAACTACTGATTAACCAAAACACTAATAATGCTGGTTTTATGACACATACATTACAAGGCCACCACAATCCCATGTGACATGCGGTGATTTTATGAGAGAGCTTGTAACGAAGCGTTATACGAAAGCTAACACGCTTGCCATTTTATAAGCTTTAAACTACACACCGCTCTCATCGTTATCGCCACCTTGAGATGAATGATCTACATACAAAAAGAATGCTTTGAGCTCATGTACGTGACGAACGAGGAAACATTGCCCGGTGTACACAACAGTCATTTTCAAAATGGAACTCTGACCGTAGATTCAGTGTAGCCCTCCTGGATGAGGATGTTCCTGGCACAGTTGTTGATGTGTTTAAAGCGATCTGGCCCGAGCAGAATCCCGCCGTACCACCGTGACACAACCACCAGCACGTTCCGCGCGTCCAGAATCTGGAGAAAAACGAGAAAATGTCTGGATAAGGTTATTTTGAATGGGGATATCGTGGCCATTCTGAAGGCTTCTTCATTCTCGAAAGACCACTGACAACAAAAGCTCAAAACCGTCATTCTAAAGATTAAGTTAACTCCATTCAATTTTCTATTGCGAGGCTTTTACTGTTTCAAACTCGTACCGCTGATTTGGTGTTGACGCTGATTGTATTGTTGTGTAAATTTTGCAAGACAAAGTTTTAATTATGTCTAGTCTGGCTTTGTTTGTCTGAGAATCCACCAGAAGTTTCCAGAGCGTCAGTTCTACAGGTGTGCTATGCAAACAGCCAAGAACTTTCTAGGGCATTCTGAAAGTTATGTACCCTTGCAGAATTGAAGAAGGAGTCTTTTTTTTTTTAGACCATTCTTAAAACATAAGCTCAGATGATGGAATAATTAGTATTCAGTGGGAGTTCCCTGAGACATTGGTGAGAATAGAGTGGAATACTTAGTGAATAAATTAGTTAGCTTTCCACAAACAGATTGTAACTGAGCTGTGGGTCTGGAAAAATATTCTCAGTGGGTTTGAGTGAGAATCATTGTTCGCATTCACTATTTTTGGGTTCCTGCAACTACCAAATCTCAAAGCCAACCTGGATCAACACAACACCTTTGTGGCATTTACAAAATACAACATAATTTGCATGGATGACTGTTACATCCATTTAACTCAGACAATAAAGCATCCTGAGGACATTTTTGAGTTGAGCTGCATGCGGTGACCTAGAAATCAACAGAACCCAACTAAGAGACACTCAATCCATAAAGAATCATTCACAGTGCAATTATCAAATGGCGTAAAACATAAAGAATCATTCAGAGCAATGACAAAAGGTGTAAAACGTAAGGAAATACGTTTCACAGTGCAATTATAGAGGTACAAAGAATCATTTACATCGCAATTATAAAAGTCACAGAGACTAAAAGATACGCATAGAATATGAACATACATTCTGTGTTTGCCAGGAGCTGTAAACTGCGGTGTGACATGCCAGCAGTTTTCAGGGTTAAAGTAAGATTGCTATCACCCTCAAGTGCTTTTGAAATTTCCTGACACATGTGCTGGTTTTTTCACGGCACACATGCTTGAGGCAAGTGAGACAAATTCTACAGAAAGAATGACAGATGACATACTATAAAAAATAGATAACTGCTAGTCTGTCCTCTGGAGGCATAATGTTTGGGGTTTGGGGTAAAGAGACGAGAAGAAAGAGAGTCACTGAAAAAAAAAGAATCCCTGAGCTAAAACTATTCTGTCTTTCAGTGGTTATGGTTTATTTCATCCACACGTACAACTGGGATACATTTATAATCTAGGTCTCGTACATTTAGAAATATAAACACGCTGATAACAATTTGTACTGGTGTGTAATGTGTTATTTAAACTCAGGTCCAAAATACTTCCGTAATTACAGTTTAATTCTACAGACACAAGCAGAGGAGGTTACATACAACGAAGGAAAAAATGGAAACGCACGAGCAAAAAAGGGAAATCACGCAAAAGCAAATGTGTCGAACCCTGCAATTAAGCAAATAACAGCCTGACACGCATTGATCAAGAATAGAAATGCTCTGTTTATTGGCTGGACACGGGGTCCTGAGAGGAGAGGTCAATGGAGCGTGTTTGTGGATCAGTAAATCCCGAACTTTGCAGAATACACACCCACTAGACACATTACCACATGGCAAAAGCAGGCAATTTCATCACCAAACTACAATGATACAATTTATAATAAAGAAACTGGCTTATAAATATTGGGAATTGGGATTAAATATAAACTCGATTCCAAATATGGTCAATTGTGCTTAGGAGAAACCAGTTCATAGCGCTGCCATTTTATTTATTTATTTATTTATTTATTTTTTTGTTGTTGTCTTTATGTGAAACCTGTGGCACACACCACAAGACATCATCAAGACATCGTAAGACATCATAAGACATCGTAAGACATCATAAGACATCATCAAGACATCATAAGACAACATGTAGCTGACATTCAATTCTACAGCTGACGGTTCACGCATTTATACATTATCCTTAGTAAGGAGGCAGACTGTCAGGTTTCGTTTGGGGAAATCAAGTTCATCACTGAGGATGAATAGAGCAAAGTTCCTCATTGTGACAAATAACAGCTTCCGCAGGGCTGCCTGTGCTGTCAATCATTTTTTTTCTCCAGTACAGCGAGAGGCATCGCTGGCAAACTGCCTGTGAGGGGTGGGGGGTCTGAACCATCTGCACGCTGACTCTATTTATAGCAGATTTGCTATGCTCCTCTGCCTGCAGTTACATTCAGTTCCTTGAATGGACAGAGCTCAATTCAAGATGAGGAACGGGTGAGGAAGTTCAGGCAAAGAAGAAGAAGAAGAAGAAGAAGATGAGGAAGAAGAAGATGAGGAAGAAGAAGAAGAAGAAACATAATACAGGAACTGAGTTCATCAGGCAGTGAGGAGATAGAGCCTTGGTGTCTTAGTCATTCCTGAGACAAGTGCTGTGTAAAATGAGATTTCCTCAAGCAAGACTGTTTTCAATACAAACGATCCCTTTGTGATTTCAGCCTGTGCCTCACAGTTTTGAGGCGTCAATGGTTAGAGCTAGCTTCATCTCTGAACAATGTTAGAGATTCAATACTATGAGTGAAAATTCATGAGAGGGGGGCTCCTGCTTGGCTGCGGAGCAAATGAAATTCTAATGATGTTTCTTATTTTCCCCATGTTTCAAAGTAAAGGCCAAACTTTCATTTAATTTCGGTAAAATAAACAACTCAAAATTCCTCAAAATTCGCCCCATTTTGTACAGCTGACAAAACACATCAGTGAGGATGTCAGTTCTCCCCTCAGTTATAAGCTATTACCATGTATATGGTAATAAGTAAAGGAACAGAAGATATCCAACACATGAAAACACAATACAGTTACCATAGAAGCTTCCAGATCTGATTCGCAGCGTCAAACTCGCATATTCAAAATGCCCTATATTCAGAAAACACTTATTCATATCACAGTTGCACAGACATCTAATGCAAACAAATTCCTCTTAGTCAAGTTCCACATCTAAATGCTCAATTCACTTTAATTTGCATATTGTACGCACATTTCAAAACTTTGAATGGGAGAGAAACAACAATGGTTGGTAACTAGACAGCTTAGGATGATTTTAACTGCTGAACTCCCATGTCCAGAATCTGACAGGAAGCAAAAAAGGATTTTGATTAAAATGGCACATCGATTTCACACACTCCCGCACTTGGCTTCAACGGCTGTAGCTAGAGAGATAGAGATAGAGAGAGAGAGAGAGAGATAGAGCGAGAGAGAGAAAGAGAGATAAGAGGAAGATTTGGAAAACTGGTTGGCCAGTGTTTTATGGGTGGGTGAATGCTTAAGTGTCCATGTGCCGTTGCCACACTCTCTCACACACACACACACACACACACACACACACACACAGACACACATGCACCCGCACACGCGCGCACACACGCACGCACACACACACACACACTCGCACACACACACACCATGCACTGCTGAGAGGCAAGTTATCTGAACAATAGTTCCTTTGAAGGATATATGTGGAAAGGATTAATATTGAACTGTCGATATTTGATAACATAGCTCACATTCAGCTAAATCATGTTTCTTGACTGTTCTGAGGATGTAAGATAGAACTTGTGTCATTAGTTCCAGCAGCCAACTGAGGGGTACAAAGTAGGACTCAGATGAGTAGATCAGACATTACTCATACACACAGACAGAGACCAAGGGTAAAAACAGGCAGACACTCAAACACATACCACTAGAGTTTCAACACTGGAAGCTCTCTCTCCATCTGTTATACTCACACACACACACACACACACACACACACACACACACTCACATGCACACTCTATGTCCACTTGAAGTTTAATACACAACCTTAAACAAGCTCAGCAACACACACAGAAGAATATATTCCCAATAAAGACACACCTATGAAACTACAGCATGCACAAGTAATCTCTCCCCCTCTCTCTCTCTCTCTCTCTCTCTCTCTCTCTCTCTCTCTCACACACACACACACACACTCTCTCTCAGAGGAATATTACCTGCAGAAGATGGAGCAGCCGTCCCCCTGCAGCAGTCTCTCCATCATCTTCACAGTCTTGAAGAAAAGTATTTTTGTCCTCACAATATATTCTATAGAGAGAAGAAAGACAGTAAGAAAAACAAAACAAAACAAAACAAAACAAAAAAAAGAGGGAAAAAGAGACTATGGTCCGGCGTGAATGAGAGTTTCTGGGTTCCTCTGTTCATATGGACAGAGTCTATGTGTGTGCTGAAGGAGAGAGAGAGAAAGAGGGGAGCCATATTGCTGTACCATACGTGCCCAAATAAACACTCACATTACCAAAGCTACATCATGCATAAAGATGAAATCTTCTGGTAGTGCTGAGGTATCTGATACAAAGTGCATGGAATATTACATTTTGGAGGGTTTACTAAGGGACAATATGACATGACGGAAAAAAAAAAAAATAAAACTCTTTTCATTTTTTATTAACAGTGTCTAGGGATGGTTCATATTGCATTCTCTTTATCCCAGAGGTAGCGCTGCCCAAAACACTTCGTCAGGCCTTCCCACAGCGAGACAAGAAAACCTGCCAAATTCTCCTCAATGCTTTTAAGATTCTTATTTCCAAAGTCTCGTTACCTCATATGAGCAACACCTGAGCCAGACAAGAGACGGAGTGACTTCATACACCCCAAACCCGCTTCCCTTCCCAGCTCCACTTCTGTCACGGCCAAGACACCTCTTGACACTCACTTTCAGATAATGCTTATGGTTTTACCGCCATTAGGGAATGTACTACATTCTGGCTTTTCACATTTAGTAATTCTTGAGTTTGTGGACAACCGTGTCATTGTGTGCTATGTTGATGAGGGCTGTTTCTGAATGCATTATGAGGGTGGTGGTGGAAGGGGGGAGGGGGGGAGGGGGGGGTGGTTTAAGCTGCTTCACACGTCAGAATAAACTAGATCCTTTAAACATCCTGAATGTCAGAATCACCTGCCGTTAAATCTCCCCCCGCGGATGACAGCCACTCCTCATCCACAGCATTTCATTAAACCCTCATCCTTCATCACCCCCCCCCCCCCCCCCCCCCCCCCCCCCCCCCAAATCTGTGTGCTCCAAATACACCAACACACGCACGCACGGACGCACAGTCTGACACACACATGTACATACACACACACACACACACACACACACAGGAAAACGAAGTCTTTATAAATAAATCACAGTACTGTAAATTATACAATTATACACTCTTCATTGCTGACAGTCTGTTAGCGACCGCTTTGAATATATTTTTGGACAGATATGTATGAAGTAAATTAAACGCTGGTGTAGCGGAGGTCTCTGTGGAGGGGACGGTACATACGTGCTGAGAGAGTGGGAGGGCGCTTATGAGGGAAAGGCTCAGTGGCACAGCCAAAAAATTTCAGCATATCATTTTCAGACACTTTAACAGCTACAGTAATTAGTACTTTACGGCTTATGTAATACTCTGGGAGTATTAAGGGAAAAAAAATAAAATCATCTCTGTCTACCGTGAAAGCAAAGATCCGAGAATCGGAGACTTGATGTCATACCTGTACGCGTAGATATTGTGAGTAGCACTTGCAATCTTCTTGTTTTCGTACAGTTTGTCGAGGACCATTCGAACCTGAGACGAGATTGCACAGGGTATTAGGCATTCAACTATTCGACAATTCAGTTATGTGACATATTAATACCAAATTCACGTTAGAAGCCACTGCATTTTTTCCCACATCACCATAAGTGAGAAAAAAATTCAAATGTGCAATAAAAAAAAAATAACAGGCATATTCTGGTATTTTCATCGGAAATGTAACACGTTGCTGGGATATTGCGATATTTTCTCTCTGACAAAGAACACGCAGTCCCTTTCTCTGTCTGTCTGTCTGTCTCACTCTCAGACACACACACACACACACACACACACCCACATGCACACAAATACAGAGGTTTCAGTGAAAACTTCTCTTTTTCATCCACATTTTCATGTTTCTAAGACACCAGGTTGTTTTGAAAAGCGATAGCACAGAGGTGTTGCAGTAACAGAAATGACACGGAGAGCGGTGTGCGTGTGTGTTAGAGTGTATGTGAATGTGCTTGTGCGTGTGTGTTAGAGTGTATGTGAATGTGCTTGTGTGTGTGTGTTAGAGTGTATGTGAATGTGCTTGTGCGTGTGTGCGTCCACGCGTGTGTTTTTGAAATCGCCTGTGTCCCTGGAAACGAATGAGACAGTTACTAAGGTGTTCCAAAAAACAAGTGGCGGGTGCATCCAGATACTGCCTCACCAATTTCATTTCTTGTCAAAGCATGTCTGACATTAATAGCTCCACGACATGAGTGAAACCTACTGATTTGGTTATCGAATGTGCCTTGATGAATAGCAATCTGAAAAGTTTTCCAAAATTAAAACTTACACCGGCGGATATGCACGGGGCCCAAATTCAATCAGACCTGACACAGCAAGTAAGTGATGAAACATTGATATTCAATCCTTGTGTAATTTTGGTCATCAATCTGTGTATGATGCCTGAGGAATGATATTTATTAGTATACTGATTATGTACGTCAAAAATCAAATGTTATGGTCCAAAACATTTTCATCTGGCATGACTTTTTTGTTGATGTTGTTGTTGTTGATGATGTTCAGCAATGAGCAAAGATCAGTACATCTACATCATTTGCAAAAGCTTAGATGAGATGCATTCCAAAATGAGCTCTCAGTTTTCTAATGATTCAAAAAATCCCTATCTTTTCTGCTGGCATCAGGAAACAGAATTTCCAAAGATAGTCCTTGGCACCGCAATGAAAAGATGCCTATTTTTTTTTTTTTTGGTGCAGTACACGACAACATTCATTGCTCAGTGAAATTGCCTCCTAGTTTTCAGTCTCCACTCTTACCGCCATACCACACTGCCATTTTTTGTCTGCTCCAATTAATGCAGAGACACAGCAGTAGACATTTCTCTGTCCATTCCAATTAAGACGGAGAAAACATGGCAAGTTGTCGGGGGCAGTGACCAAAACAACAGAACCCCGTGGGAATAATCTCTTAATCAAACAAACACACTTCTCAAATATCCTGTACGGACATTAAAAGGGAGAGAGAGGGAGAGGGAGAGAGGGAGAGGGAGAGAGAGAGGGGGGGGGGGAGAAAGAGAGAGAAAGAGAGGGGGGGAGAGGGGGGGAGGGAGAGAGAGAGAGAGAGGGAGGGAGGGAGAGAGAGAGGGAGAGCTTACAGGTATGCTGAATATTATGATGGAGAAATCATGTCTACAAAGCTCAAGGAAAAGGTTTTTTCTCCAACAGCTTCATATATATATATATATATATATATATATATATATATATATATATATATATATATATATATATATATTCATTTTTGTTGGCTTTATTTCTTTTTTGATGTCTTGTATTAGCTTGGAACCTATCTGTAGGAAGAAAGTACTGAGGAATGGCTATGAAGCAATTTCATGCACATACGTTGAGGAGAGGGTTTGACAGAGACCGGGATGTGTGCGTGTGTGTGTGTATCTTGGGGGAACTGGTTTGGTCGTCCGATAACATACAGATGCAACTCATTTCTGCTGTGTCTTCCACTCAACATTTCCATGAGAGAGAGAGAGAGTCTCTTCAGCCAGTAACTGTGCACCCCAAAGAGTCCAGTACCGCAAAGTGGGTACATCATACATAAACATGAACCCAAATAATTCACTGAATTATTCCATTCACATTTGCTTAATTTTTCATACTCATATTATGTTGGCACTGGAGAAGTGAAGGAGCCAAGAAATTCTTGCAAGAATTCTGATCGAAATAGTATTCTCTCTGTGTAAAACATGGATGGAATATCAGATTAAATAAGATACCATGAAAAATACTTTGCTTTTATTTTTGTGTCAGGTTAAATAAATCCTGGATGAATATATTGTCTTATTGTATTAGGCTGCACCACCATGCCCTTTGTGCATAATTCATCTGTAAAACTGATGACTGCATTGGCTTTCGTTTCTCACCGTGATCACTTGTCTGGACCCGTGACTAATGAAATGTCTTGCAATTTTGCATGTGCAAGACAGAGCCCTTTCCTACAACCTTGTGCTCCCTTGAGAATGAGAATGCGCAAATGTCAAGGGAAACAAGGGGGGGGAGTGGTGATCTTTGAAAAAGAACTGCTATAGCTGTCCAACATTTTTTTCTCCCGCCGTGAACACTGTTTGGTAGCATAAACAATAAAATAAAATAAAATAAAATAGAAAAAAGCACATGCATAGCATTTAACACCCCTGTTCTAATGAGCAGAACACCGCTTGTTTCAGGTGATAATGCTAACGCACATCTAAATGGTAGGATACACAACTCCAGTCCAGTATTCTTCAACTCTGTCAACGCCTGTATGTACTGAACTGCCGTGAGGCAGATCTGTTTCTGAGCCAGAACTCCATCCCTAAGGTAAAAACCAGTAAGCCTCTGAGCATCATGGAAGACACCTCTGACACACAACAAAACTGAGACGGAACAACAGTTGTGGTTCAAATGGAAAGTAAAGTTCGAAAACTGCCAGAGTCTTCCAGAATTTCAAGGAATTTGAAACCCTCTACCACAGTCTGAATAAAATGTCTGCTTTTCAGAGCTGCGTGTCATTTTGTCATTCTCCCATTGTCTTTGTAACGCTTAAAAACAAAACAAAAAAAACGGATGTTGTCTGTATCTGGTTAAAAACACTCTCACTATATGTATGTTACAAACTGTAGAGTCAGCAATTTACAGGAAAAAACACATAAATCAAAGCATGAGTTAAAATGTCATTAAAGCAAATACAGTGACAAAGCCTTTCCATTCATATAATCACTCATAAAACCATTCATAAAAACCAAGGTCACTTTTTAACGGACATTATCTTTTGTGTGGAAAGTCCTATTTGGTTTGCCTATGGCAACCATGTCGTGTTAAGTGTACACAAGCCAGCGACAGAGGCAGAGGAGGGTTGCCCTGTTTGACCCACTGCTGAAAGAAATGGTCTGAAAAAGCAGGCATAAGTAAGCTAGGGAGGCATTCACTAATCACTAATTGAAAGAGCTGAGGTACTTTTACGGGAATTTAAAAAAAAAAAAAAAAAGTGGGTCATTGTATATATATATATATATATATATATATATACACACGTGTGTGTGAGTGCATGTGTGTTTTCAGCAGAGCTTCAGGGTGTCCTCCAACAAGTTTAAGAGCGACTTAGCTGCCAATTATTTTTACAATGGTGTTTAACGATACTACATGGCACCAGAGAAAGCCTCGAGTTCACAGACATCATAGTTTAAACAGTTTAAAGTTGTGTTTTGTTCTAAAGGAAGCTGGTTAGCTTTCAACTTTGACTGTCGAACATCTGAAAAATTCCCCAAACGATGGCAAATGACACAATGGGCACAGAACAGAAATAAAAACTAAACCATCAAATGACCTTTGTAATCACAAAAAAAAAAAACGAAGAGTGATGGCTTTTGAAAAGTAACTGGAGACATTTGGCCTTGTTTGAGATTAAATGCACTGTGTGGGTGTTCAGAGCAAATCTTCGTGGAGTGTTTTTCTGTCACACCAAATACCTCAATTGATCTCTGTGTCACTCATCCTGTTTATACATTCATGAGGTCCCTGCCCCGCCACTTTGGGTTTTAGTCCAGCTGTGAAAGAGCATAGACTCTCTTTTGTTGTAATTTACCTTGGTGACACAATGCATTAAATGGAAATCAGCTGTCATATATGATGTGTGAGAATCCAAATAACATATCAAGACAGTTACTTTAAATGCGTCTGTGCATGGAAAAATAGCTTTCGAGTCCATGCAAAAGATCTTAGCATTTTTATCTGTGGTCGTGCCAACTTGCGGGTCACGGCAAACGCCTACAAAAAAAAAAAAAGAAAAGAAGGCAACTCCGTCAGAAGAAGACAGAGATATTGGGGTTGTTGGAGGAGATATCTCAAATGTAGGCGGATGAATTCTGCATGAACAATTCTGCCCCCCCCCACCCCCCCCCCCTTTTTTTTTCTCAGCGAAAAATTTGACGTAAAATCGTCAGCCTGCTGAATCTAACACTGCACTGCAAGTCATGCATCATCGCTTTCACACAAAGCTCAACTAATATTTCCAAAAAAAAAAAAAGATTCCACCCATCAAAGCAAGAGGCAAACAGTGTAGATTAGACTCTGGCCTGCAGACATGTGAAAGCATATAATCATACTGTAATAGAGGCGTTATGACAGTCAGATACACAATATCCTGTCTCGTAATAGAAACGTTGTATTTCTCGTATTTTCCGTCATCGTTTTTTCAGGTACTTAAATGGAGGCTGGATGGTTGTATTTTGGGTGATCATTGAGTTCCAGATGAGGAAAAAGAAACGCCACACAGCTCACAGCTCCTGTGGCTAAGCACAGCTGGGCAGCACAGAAAAGGGGATTCGAGCCTATTCAAACTCCATATGAACTTCATCGCCATAACAAAGGCCTGTGTCACACTGGAAATGATGTTTTTCTTCCTTTTAAATTGAACACCACATTTCTTTTTCAGAGGCTCTGAGACTTCAGCCTTCAATTACCACCTATTGTTCCTGGTGATGTGCATTTACATATGCTTAATTACTACTTCTAAAATCACAGATTCTTCTTCTTTTTTTTTTTTCAGAGGTGACTATCAATAAATGAATAAAAAAAAATAAATGCATACAGACATACTCTGAGTATTCCTACAAGACAGGCGTGTATAATTTCGGCAAGATACAGATTTTTTTCAGGATTCAGTATATGATAATGTTGCAATAAGCTGAGATTTCTCTGAGCTGAGAATGTGTCTGACAGGGGGGAAAGGAACTTCAATTAGAGCTCTTGACAATGAAACAATCCTAGTCCACTTGGCAAATGTGTGAGTGTGTGTGTGTATGTGTGAGTGTGTGTGTGTGTGTGTGTGTGTGTGTGTGTGTGTGTGTGCGTGTGTGTGTGTGTGTGTGTCACCCTCCATCTACCCCTCTCTCGTGCTGAGCAACTGAATTGACACAGCTGAGCTTTATGATTAAACCAAGTGCCTGTTAGTAGAGATGGACAATATGTGTGGGGCCTTAAAAGTCAAACAGAAACACTGACACCCACTGAAGAAGGCTAACAGTTTAAATTCATCTGCAATACAGAAAAGAGACTTAACAATAATAATAAAAAAAACATTCATGGATGTTTTAAACGCAACAGCACAATTCTTACAATTAGATAGAATCACAAAAATCACACTGAGGTGAAAAAAAAGATTGGACATACAGTAGACATCAAGGCTCCATAACAATATGAGCACTGATGCCTAAGATTACACCTAAGATGTAGCATGAAACTAAGCCTGAAATTACATTTAAGATTACTTTTAAGATTAGACCTTGGATTGAGCCTAAAATTACACCTAAGATTATGCTTGAAGCTACACCTAAAATTAAGCCTAAAATTTAGCCAGAATTACACCTAAAATTGCAGTTAAGATTACACCTAGGATTAAGCCTAAAATTAAACTGTATTAACATGAGTTCATGGGCTGCACCATAGAGTTTTGATAGGAATGCAGCCCAAACCTGAACAAAGTGAGTAACTGGATGAATGTTGCATACCTGTTTAGGGCTCACCACAGGTGCTAAATGGGGTTGGAAGGTGCTGCGTCTATCGGTTATTGCTTCACCATGATGTATGGGTGGCAACTCCTCATCTAAAAATAAAGAAATTGAACTATTTCATTCACAGCTAACATTAATTGGACCAATTGCTTCCCTTAATTAATAGCTCACTGTCAATACAGTGAGTAGAAAATTGAATGAAATTAACGTATGAAAAATGTTCTTGTCCTTCTCGCTCGCTCGCTCTCTCTCTCTCTCTCTCTCTCTCTCTCACAAGCTGTGCACTTTCTTTCTGCTTTATCACTATCCACTCTCCCTGTGCTATAACACACACACACACACACACACACACACACATACACACACACACACACACACACACACAAACAAACCTTCTTCTCCCTTCTTCTATGTATCACTTTCTGTTCACTCAAGCTCTGTTTGACTGACGTACCCACTAGACGATCGGAAAACAGATGAGACTGCTCTGTGTTCAGCTTCAGTGCACTGTAATCTAGAAGAACATCTTCATCATAATCCTCCTCCTCCTCGGTTCTCATCGCCTTCAACGTATCCAATCCCTCCACTGCCAAAAGAGAAACACACACACACACACAAAGGTGTCACTCACACACACACACACACACAAAGGTCAATCGTATTCAAAAGCAAAACCAATAGCTTATCTGTCAGCTTATACAAGTCATCTCTTTCCCTCCTCGGCATCAGATCTAAGCCTTCAGAAAACGCCCAAGCTTCATATTCGGTCTCTTTATGAGCCTTAAAATCAGCAGAATCAACTGTTATCACAGCTATCACAGTGTGTCATAGAAGCCACAGACTTTATACTGAGCCTTTACATGATATAAATCTTTGCATTAATAGTATGCATTATATAGTTTTTAGTTTATGAACCGTACAGTGCTAGGAGCTTAACATCAACTGCAGGCACTGATGTGTGATATGGTAATAAAGCTCAAATTAGGTTTGAATGGTAATGTGAGTACAACCAAATTAGAGTATGATGTGTTTTTTTTGTACCATAGTTTTATCACAGTTATTAAGTGGTGAGATTCCATCAAGTAATTACCATTTTGTGTTTAATGACACTATTTTTATTCAGCATTTGCAAACAAGCACCGTGAAGAAAAGGCTGGATCAAAAGGGAATTAGCTTTTTATTAAATTGTTAAGACAACAAACCAAAAGATGTCTCTCTAAACAGTAGTTGATCACATAAGAACAGCGAGAATATCGAACTCTGTGGCACAAAAAAAAATCTTGAGCACTTAACTATAACACTTAACTGTAATTAACATGGACTTATCAGCCTCCTCATTCACAAAGCACGGCATATTACTTTACCAGTCGCACTAGGCAGACTGGATGTCTGTCTTCTACTCACAATTTCACTATGAAAACAATGGGAGATGTATCAGCTCTATATAGGTCAGAGTAGACATTCGGCAGACAGTGATAACAGCAATATCACATACTTGGCAAAACTGTGATATTTTGTATTCTAACATGCCCATGGAGAACAAAAAGCTAAGCGTGATGAGAAGCTCGGTTAGAAGAACCTTCTGACCTATTTTGGCGCGCTAAAAATAGCCCAAAGGAACAGACGTCTCCAGTACTAACTTGCGAACATCAGGACACAGTTATTGACTTGGGTCCTCCATTGCTATTTGTCGCTGACCCTATGAGCATCTATCATCCAACTATAAGACTGATAGGTTCAATGTTGTTTTATACTCGTAAATCAATCCTGTCATCAGTGGCACCTAGCTGTAACATTGGAATCGTGTTTTTCAAGAACTGTAATGGTTCTCAGGGTTTGTCCAAAACACCAACAGTGGTTTATGCGTGAAGGCTTAGTGTCCAATACGGAGGCGCAAGATCCAAAAACAACCTCAGATAGAGAAATGGAACGAGTAGGCTATCTATCATGTTTTCACACTGCAAGTTTCTTGCAAATGCTTTCTGATTTGTTTATTTTGTTGCTTTTATCGCTAGAATCTAAACAGGCATTATCTGATCCACTTTAGTTTTGGTTCGCAGCTTATTCGAAAAAGCTTATTCTAAAAAAAAAAACCCTTTTAAAATGAAAGGAGTCTGAGCTGTTTCTTTCTCAAAATCAGATAAGCCGAGAGCAGATTAAAATCAGAGAAAGCCCAGAGAGACAGAAAATGAATGTGTCGTGTAGATAATAAGTGTGTTGCGAAGTTAGTGAGTGTATACTGCATATGTCATGACTGTATATACGTGACAGCTGTTTTCGACGGCTAACAGGAGGAGGGAACGATAGCTGTTCTGCTTGTGTGTGTGTGTGTGTGTGTTGTAATCAGTATTACGACAAAAACAGCAGTTAATTATACGTTGTCGGGATCAAGAGTGTTCTACTGCGTCCAATCCAATATCAACCTCACAGTTTCCTCTCGCTCTCGGTAACTTGACTGTGACCCATTTTAATATTCATAACTCATCCCTCTTGGAAAAAAAAAAAGAAAAACGCTTTTGATCATACCAAGAGGCCCATACTATGCGGTCTGTCATTGGCATGCAAGTACAATGGCTACTAAAAAAAAGGAACAGCTGTTTGCTCAAGGAAATACCGAATAGCACTTTTCACATCACATGTTGCAAGTGAGCCTCCAAATAATTGCTCTGGAGACGAGTAATGACGCAGTTTAAACTTTCCTTCATTTCCGAGATTGCATTTATCACATACTTGGTTACTTTGGCCAATACGACGGGTGTGGCTGTAAAACATGCTGTCATGAGAGAAGACGGTTCGGTTGTAGATTCTCACTTATTTTGGTGACTGAGGAATTACTGCTCTGAATTCTCATTATTTGATGCGAGTTGCTGGCCGTACAATTATCTTTTTTAGGAGAGACAGTCTACATGCTTAAAACTCAGTGGTGGCCATTACAAAGCAGGTATTGAGAAAGACATGTCATTAATTTGTCCTCTACTTTCACAGGCACCAGTGCAGATTGCCTGTTGTTATCCACTTCAAAGGTACGTCTTCTTAAGAATGCCTTTGCAATTAAGTATGAAAAATGGCAAATACGTGTGGTCACTATTGTTTTGTGCAATGGATCAGGATTAGAAATGTTGTTAATTTGTAATTTTTTTTTTTTTTTTAAGAAAAGACAGTCCTTTGGCCATTCACATTCCCATGGATTTTTATATTCTCTTGGGCTAAGATGGATATTACCTTGAAATGCCAAATTGTCCCTTCAGATAATTTCAGGGGGAGCATCTGGTTGAAAATTACACCTGGATCTACACCGTTCTACACTTGCTTAAGACAGCTTTTGTGACAATGTTTTTTGTTCCAGTCACTGAGGAAAAAAGCTCAATGCAGTTGATGAACATGACTGACAAATGAAATATACACAGACTGAGAAATCAGTCAGAGCTTTGTGTCAGCCGTTCGTGACCTGATTGTTTCTTAATGACACCTGTTCATGTTCTATCACCTTTAAAAAAAAAAAAAAAAGTGTGATTGAGAAGTTGATTTAAAGGTACGTGAGAACCACTCAGTCTGTCAGTCAGCACATGTATGTTCTACTCATTTTTCTTCTTACCTATCTACTTTCGCTCTCTCTTTCTGCCATCCTCACTTTCTTTTAACGTTCTCCCTGTCTTTCTCCTCCTTATGAACGTCGAATTGTGATTCTAATTAAAGATAATAATGTGGTACTTGGAGACGTTCCCACTCCGGCGTTCTTTTAATTGAGTATCTCTCTCTATCTCTTTCTGTCTCTCTTTCGACCATGTCATTTAAACACAGTTGAGTCACAGGGCTATATCGGTTCGCAACATACTTGTTAAGGGCCAAGATTCAAACTGATTAATCAGCTGGACTAAAAGAATAAAAGAACTTGGTCACATCTCAATACATAATTTCTCTTTCATTTAATTTCCGTTCCATTTTTGTCCTCAACTGTCCTTCAGGCTTGATTCCCACTTAAGCAGTCAGTTTTTATATTCATACATGTATGCATACATATGTAATTGCATAACCCTTTAAATACCACAAACCTGGGGTTGCATTAAAGTGATTCTGGGATGTAGACTACGAAATGCCATTTGAGGCTGTGAAGTACCAAAGGTTGCTATGTCAACCCAATGAATCAAATTATAGGTCTAAAACCAACATCTCTACAAAACAAAGGAATACACAATTCCTAGAATCTTGCTTTGGAATAATCAATCCCTTTGGTTGAAAAATATTACAAAATAAACTGTTGCTTTTTTATCCTTTTTTTCAAACAGCTGAGTGAGGAGAGGAAATATGAGTCACCCACTGAACTCTGAGAACTTATTACGGCTCAATTAAGATTAAATGTCTCTGTAAAGACAATTTGCAAGTTCTTTTTCAGAGGTTATGCATTAAAAGCCTAATGGATGTTCACATATTATCATTAATCCTGGCTCTGTTTAACTCTGAGGAATATATATATATATATATATATACTCACACACACACACATATATATACATATTTATACACACACACACACACACACACACACACACACACACACACATATATATATATATATATATATATATATATATATATATAAAATTCAAAAGTTAACAGATTTTTTTTTCACAAATCTTTACTATGACACTTTTTAATAATTTAACTTATGCACAAACAAGAAGGTTCTTTATGGTAAGCAAAGGTACTGAGTGTTGCACTAGCTTTAAGTGTTTAGATTCATGGCTTGTATCTTTCACAGCCAATGAGAAGATTAATGGGTTCTGTCACAGTCATCAGAGTTTAACCTTGCGATTAGATCTCACTTTCAGTTCAGTCTCTACAAATGCTATGCAACAGCTCCACAAGAAATGCTGGTCATGCTACCTACTTCCATTTCACCAGGTTTTTCTATTCATTTTTTCCAAACAATTCAACTTTATCAAGATAACCAGATCAAAGGCCCTGTATTCAAAACATCGTATTCTATAATTTGGCAGGCATTATGTTCAAAGGGAAGAGAGATTTGAGGCAAACAATCAGAACAAAAGGCTTGCAAGAGACGAAGACAGACTGACTAGAGAACCAGAAGAGATTCCAACCATTTCAAATGCTTGAAAGCAGGTTCTGAACAAGAACAGACATCTAAACACTCATGACTATTGAGTTAAAACCCACACCATACACACTTCACTGGCCTATATGGCTCTGTTGTGATGGTCATATAGATACCTTCAAAAACAACAACAACAACAACAAAAAAACAAAACTCCAGTGTATTCTTCATGGGTATTTAAAACAAAAGCATGAGTATTTAAAATGCATTTATGCAACAAAAGCCAATGAGAAAGAATTTGAGGGGTCTATTTGACACTGACGTTAAGAGGTAAGATAAATAGATTTACACTCCACATTTCACTTATGTTTTCATTGGATAATTTCTTTCACGGGGAATTCCTCACCTTAATGACACTCTAATCAGTGGGAGACTTTGTTTGCTAAGCCACAAAATGTTAGCTTTAGAGGCATCATTCTGTTTTGCTTTTTATGGTACAGCTGTCACTCCAGTCTATGCAAGATGACACCATATTGTGTCAACTAAAATCAGCAATGTGCACAAAATATATTCTGATTGCTCTAACGAGAATTCACAAATATCTAGAATACTTAAACATTTCAGCTCAGGTTAAGATGTGACCTCATCTGAGAAAGAGGGTCTTTCACCTCTTGCAAGTGTTGGTCCCCACTTGACATTCACTCAGTCTAGAAAACACACACACTGCATGAACAAGAGCATCATATCTGTAGATTGCGTAGATGAGTTTGATTAATGTCGAATAAGGTCTTTAAGCACTTAATCAACTGATCTGTTGAAATAATTATCAACACACAAAATTATTCTCTCCCATGTAAAACTATACTAATGTGAGCTCACAAGAGCAAAATATACAGAAAAGCTCATGTGTGAACTGTGACACAATGGAAGTCAAATGTCATCTACATCACACTCCTCACAACACAGACAAACTAATCTCTCTGGAAAGCAATTTTATGGAAACGAAAATATGGAATATCTTAACATCACATATTCACCCATGAGGATCTATAGAGGTCGCAAACTGCGTCACATGATAAAACTTAGTAGACACACACACACACACACACACACACACATACACAAACACTTTCCTAGCATCAACATAAATAGTACAGTAAAACCCTCTGTTTTTTAGTGGTGTTAGTAAACCAAATAAAATACACTGGTATTTGTAAATACATCTTCTGACTAAGTGTGTTTTATAAGTCTGTACATATTCAGTAACTACAGTACATGAATAAACCATGTAATTGTGTAGGCAGTGGGCTACATATTGATTCACCCTGTACCATGTAATAACAAACTTAAACATGTTTATACGTATAAACTGGTTATCATGTTGATCTAATATAATTACTTTAATATAAGTTACTACGCTAACATGTCATAGTTAATATGCACAGACAAGAAAAAAAAAACACACAGGTATCAGCCACATCTGGTCCTGTGCTTATTTCTGCCAAAGCAGTAAGAGAGTGACATTGCTAATACTGCCACCCAGTGTACTGCAAGTGTATAAAGAGAGAAGGGACAAACATACACTCGCCCACTTTGTCTTACTAATGTCAACTAGCAGTGTCAGTGTCAGTTACGACCGTTACTGCCCATGTGTGTAATTCCATTATGCAAGTTAAGTCAATCAGACAGAGGAAACCTGGAGTGCTCTTTGATTATTCTGTTGGGTTTGAACTACAATGTTAATGATAAGTGTGGTTTTCATTAAAAAACAAACAAACAAGCACATTCTCTTGTTAGTGTCATCACTGTAATCAACTGCCCCCCCCCCCCCCCCCCCCCCCCCCCCCGGCATCTTACCTGTTTCTCCACTTTGGGATTTCTCTATGAGGAATTCACGTATTTTCTCCACCCACAGATAGAGGATGCTTTCTCCAGCATTCTCCCTGTGATGAAATGAAACCGGTCATTCAAAAAAGTACAGACACATATAAATTACGCAGACTATAGCAATTATGTAAAACCATGAAAGTGTGGTACACTTTCTAATCTCTCTGTTACGTTAAATGGTATTTGACATGGAGGCCTACTCATTAGCTGTTCCTAACTGACATTTGTGCTCCAGTATCATGCACGTATTAGTAATAATGCTGATTATGTAAGTGAATAACTTCTGTGACCCTTGACCCTCAGGAAGATACAACAGTCTCACGTGCAAACAGATCCCCTCACAGACCTACGTACACTAATGCACAGCTTGGAATTCTGGGATATTATTAAACAGAACAGGCAGACTAAATATACAGCACAACTGTCACCGGCATTATAATGCAAGCACAGTTAACTGAAAAGGGTAGTTACATGATGACAAAATTACTATTATCATTTTTCTGTCCAATTTTACATCTAACTAAATAGCCAAACACTGAGTTACACTTACAAGTAAAGTTCCTCTAGGCTGTTTGAGAGTTTCACTCTCTCAGGACCTCTTAACCATGCAGCGCTGGAAGGGTTACAGTTTAAAATATTATTAACAAAAAAAGAAAGAGAAAGAATTAATATATATATATATAGATATACACAAAGCACCACAACACAGAAGTCATTGTAATTTGATCAATGCACCATACTGGATTAATTTCAAGGGTAGCTGATGCAACTTCACTTACTTTATCTGGTATATAGGTGGAGCTGCGCTTGGGTAATCGTGGGGGAGTATAATCTGAAAAATGAGTTCAGTAAGGTATTAGTCAGATGAGACAAAAAAAAAAACAATATATTTTTAAAAATGATTTCTTTACCTGTAAACAAACAGTCCATTTAGGCTGCTCAATGTCATCTGATATTTTGATGCAAAATATTCTTGAAGCCTCATCAATCACACACCACTCATCACCATATATGGATGAAAGAGCTTCGATTTCATCAATCTTAAAAAGGAATAACTGCGTTACCACCAGCAATATTAATAAAAAGGTCGACATGAAACTTTAGTGTAAGAGAAATCTTGAAACATTGCGAATATATTTGACATAATATAATACTGTTAATGGTTTACCAAACATCAGCACATACTTGAGACTGCAGGTCACTCATGTTTTGCAAAGCCTCTGCCATTTATTCATTGTATGCTGCTTGCTTGACAGTGCAGTCTTGTCGCTGTGCTTGTCAGAGCAACCAAAAGTGGACGGGAAATAGATTTCAGAAGCGGTTACTATGTAGATCAATGACTGTTATCGTCTGTTATTCCGTAGAAGCTCAAGAATGTGTTCATTCAAGCCAGTTCGACATAACAACACATTGTCGTTTTTTTTATTCAAAGTCTGTAAACTTTGTCTAACGGTTGGCTACATGTTGAATCCAAGTCCATTCTCACAGTCAACGTGTACGAGGCAAAAAGAGAGAAAGTAAGACAGCACTGACGTGTTTGCTAACTTCCCAGTTGTACTTCCGGGGTAGGGACTCGATTGCTGTGACAGCTTACATTGACTATCCGAAGTTCCTGATGCGCTCCAAAACCACAGATGCAAGTGTATCGTCTCCCTTTCGATGTGAATTCGAGCTAGTTTTTTATCCTCACTGACTGCTATAAACGTTGTATGATGACAGCCTAGTTGCACGTCAGTTTTACAGTGCACATTTCGCAAAGTCTTCTCACGTGCATGGTTTTTGTAAACAGGAAGAGTGTACGGCTTAAGGAATCACATGCCTCTCCCACATACAGAAAGGGAAGTTGAGGAAACGCTGTGTTACTATTACTCGTACAGTTTCTACGCATATTACTCACTGACTGGGGACTGTACGGTCTTTTCAGTGTTCCAAGTCATGACTTCACAGTAATAGGTAAGTTTTGGTAACGTAAGTGCACCTGTGCATGTGCAATATTTTGCTGTCATTTTTAACCAGCATTTACTTTAGCAAGCAACCCTCTTTCTATATTTTCAGTCATGGAATGAACCAATGACATAATTTGTGACAACGTTTAAACGGTCTACATTCCCGTTTGTAGACGGTAGTAAAATCCTTGCAAGAGTGAAAGCTACTCGTATTTTGGACAATACACCTGGCAAATCATATTTTAAACTTGGAATAGTGGCTACTTAGAATCTGTAGCCAGACATGTGCGTCTTAAGGTGCGTTCACCAATTTTTATCGCTTTATTTGAGTCAAGTGATCTTCGATTTCGATTACTGGTTTAGAAGCTGTCACTGTAAGTACTGGCTGTTTCATGCTTGACTTTGGCTCTTTAACAGACATCTAGTAATGTTTATTTATTCAGTTAAATTTCACTCTATTGCATCTCTGGAATGTCCAGCTCAAACAGGCATTATTTCAGGTTTTGACAATTTCAGGACATTTAGGAATCTCTCAAATGATTTGTTTGACATTCTCTTTTCTCGTTACTGATTTGACATGGAATGGCCCATATGACAGAGGCTCTGTGTTTCATGGAATGTGGAGAGCTCCAGGACTTGTCTCAGTTTGCACATAGATACATAGAACAGAATGCTAATGTTCAGTGATACAAAGCAGCTTGTACAGAAAACGAAGTGAACGTGAAAGATCCTATTCTTAGAAATGTGAAAACTGTTCATAACTGAATTACATGAAAACCGTTTTGCACAGTAACATTTGTTACAGTATTTTCTATTTCCTTATCATGTTCATGCTTGTTAGGTCAGAGATGTCACAAGACGGGGAAGGGCAGGACAAGTTGGGACAAATTAGTTGCAGCGTAACATAGTGACATAGGGTGTGAGCTTTTAATGCTCATTAGTTCAAATGTTCATTTAGAGTCAGTCACATGGCTGTGCATCGCTGGATCAGATTTAGAGGTGTTGTCTTTACAGAATATTCAGAACTGTGTAATAATGACAAAAGAAGATCAGAGACTGGTTTAACATCAGAGATGTCAGATCCTCCCCTGCCTGTCTCTTAGCACCATACGTTTACCAAAGCCCTTGCTTTCTTTAATTGTAACTGACGCTTCTATCCACATGTTAAATAATGTTTGAAAACGTGCAACACTAATGAAAAAATCCCGATGACAGAGCGTTCTTTCTTCTTTTTCTTTTCTGTGTTTTGAGGTGCGGGATGTTTTTTTTATGGTTTGAATGACAGAGTTTTTTTGCAATGTCCCTTTCAGAATATTTGCTGTGTCAGATCCGTCCTTCACATGGCCTGACCTGACAGTCCAGTCATGACACACATTAAAGCACCACAGATAGTTCTGGGTCTTTCACACTTCTCACAGTGCCTGCCAACAGTAATAGTATCGAAATACCAGATCTTAGGGCACTGCCATCTAAGTCATTCTGTAGGTAATGGGAGTAACAATGTGTGAACGTTGTATAACCAGTTATGGTCAGTAATGTTTGACAGGCTTGAAATGGAACTCTTTATGGTGGAAGGCCACAAAGTTACCTACCAGACATCCATCCATTTCATTCTGGTCCTCCGTACAAAGAAGCCTTATTTCTGTGCTTAAAATGTGCTTAAAAACATGAGTCTTCATACAGTCACAAGTAATGTCTGAAACAGCCGTGTCTGTAAAAAGCTTGCCTGGCCTGTCTGATAACTCAGGACTTGGAGGATTTTTTTTTTTTTATGAACATGTTGAAAAACAACAGTCCCAGAAGAGAATCACTCATTTCAAACTTGTTACTCTCCTCTGGTTTTCCTCTCTAAAAAGAAAGGCCTAATAGGACTGACTGGTATGAACTTCTTCACCCATTCACAGATCCGCACCTAACAAAATACTGTTTGTCCTTTTTTTTTTTTTTACTTCAGTGAAATGTTTTGTTTTGGATATTTGTCTATTGTTTTGTGTCTTGTCTTTCTCATTTCAAGGAAGGAACAGTAATAAAATGTTCCTGGTAGACAAACAAACTAGTAGGTCCCTGCTGCTTAATCTCGCATTCTATTAATAGTTACAGTTAATGTGGCACATCATGATAAACATTTGAAGAGTGTTGAAAATGTATCATGTGCAGGAGGTTTGGTTCATGTGAATTTGCTCAGCGGCATTTGTATTTCCTTTTTTTTTTTCTTTTTTAAGGTCACAAGACACAAGTCAGAACAGTCCTGTATGCAAGCATTGTGATAGTATCGTTTGGAGAAGTAGAAATGATGTATTTCCTCCCTTGGAGCAAACCTTTTCTGTTTTAAGGTTAAAAGTGCTGTATCATTTACTCTCAAGAATGCCGACAGTGCTTCCACCTGAATTCTTTGAATTTACTGATATAAACTGGTGTTAGACAGCTGTGAAGCTCAGTAAATCAAAGCCAGCCAACAAAGTAGAAAGGTATCTTGCAGCATTTGAACATCACCGTGAACACGTCCAGGAGGGACCATAGACTTAAATCTCATTAGAAAATGTATTTACTTGTGTTATGACCTTGACTTGAACTAAGAAAAAGGCACCACAAGAGAGTGCCAACCATTCTTCATTTTCATAATCATGCAGTCAGTGGTACCTCATAACATAGATGTACGTAGGCTAGTACAGCTCTTTTTTTTAAGGCTGGAGATAGTGGTTGTTCTCAGGTAACTCCTAATCAGTTCATGAGAATGAATATAAATTACAGTCAGTCTTAACCCTGCCTTGTCTTTCAACTCTTCCTTGTCTCTGTCCAGCAGATAGCGTAGCAGAAAGGTTGTGGGCTACTCACATTCTCTGTCTCTCTTTTACTCCATAGGATGATGGAGGAGCTGGATCCAGAGGAACATTTCCTCCATGATGCCAGGAATGGGAACCTGCAGGGTATCCAGAGGTTGCTGATGTGTAAAATAAAAGAGGAAGCTCATTTTGACATCAACTGCAAAGGTACGCCGCAAAATTTAGCATGGCTCCAAAATCAGAAAGCAACGGATAATAACAAGAATGAAGTGACTAAATCAAACATTTTAATCAAATTGTTGGGCGTCAACGTTTTAATGTTAAAAACAGTAAACAGGCACAGAGATGGTTTTCAGTAGTAGTCTTCTTTATTGGAGTTCAAAGATGACACAGCTGAAACAGGAGCAGAGAGGAGAGAAGAGGAGAGGAGACTCTCCTGCACACTGTGCAGACGATGTTACTCAGACTGAGTCACGATCTTACTGACTAAAGAAAACCATTTCTCGTGCAAAGATATACCCGTGCTCCACAAGGCATTTGACCTTGTCTGCCATAGGTAGCAAGTCCCTTTAACCCATATCTGAGAGTGGGTCTTACATGGAATAATGCGCAAGATAGAAAAATGTACATTCTGGTGAGATTTCCATATATGATACAACTGTTTAAAATGTACACATAGGCATGCCGTTATGCAAAGAGTGTGTGAAGATATGCATATGTTTAAGATGTATACGTGAGCATACCGTTATACAAGCAGTGTGTGAGCATATGCATATGTCTACACCGTTATCTCAATACTGGGAGCATTCCGTTATTACAGAGAATATTCAGCTAAGCCCCACAAAATGTAACTTCAATGTTGCTAATATTTATTCAGTGTTTGAGGCAGTCAGTTAATATTTTATTGTTTTTAATTAACAACTCCAAAGTTTTACAATGATTTTTTTTTTTTTTTAGAATATTTATTCAGGTGAAACCTCACTCTTGAAGAAGACTCTGCGTATCACAGCAGTAGTCAGCGTATACTGTCATAACTAATACAGAATCTTTAATGACCTCAGGTAAAACAAAGTCAAATCTCGGATGGACGCCTCTCCACCTGGCCTGTTACTTTGGACACAAAGATGTGGTGGAGGAATTGCTTAAGGTAAATATTGTACGGAAAACTCATAACATTTACAGACATGCGGCTGATGGCAGTCTTTTTCTTTCTTTCTTTCTTTCTTTCTTTCTTTCTTTCTTTCTTTCTTTCTTTCTTTCTTTCTTTCTTTCTTTCTCTTTCTTTCTCTTTCTTTCTTTTTCTTTCTTTCTTTCTTTCTTTCTTTCTCTTTCTTTCTTTCTTTCTTTCTTTCTTTCTTTCTTTCTTTTTAGTTAGCTTGAATAAAGCTTGAAATAAATGTGAAATTTCACTGTCTTTTTAAAACCATTTTAAACTGCAAGCATTGCTGTTCTATACTGTCAAGTTTCCAGTGGCTTTTAATAAAGGTCTTTTGCAGGCAGGGGCTGAAGTAAATTTGTCAAATAATGTTGGGGACACACCTCTCCATAAAGCAGCCTTCACAGGCAGAAAGGTAAAAAACTCAACACGTCTGATCTGACCCTTCCTCATATTCTCTCAAACGTAAGGCGGTTTCAGTCAGCACCGTGTCCATTACACATTTCCACAGCCTCTCCTCATTTTCCTCTCTTCAGGAGGTGGTTATGTTACTTCTCCAGTACGGTGCCTGTTCCACTATCATTAATGGCACAGCGCAGATTCCTAAAGACGTCACTCAGAGCGAGGAAATCAAAAGCATGCTGGAGGGTGAGACTTCAGTACACAAACTCAACTTTAAACATAAATCTCATCTCCACAGACACACAATCTCTTTCTCTCTTCTCTCGTTTTAGACTGTCGATGTCTGTCATGTCAAAACTTACCATTCACTATTCAACTATTCAGTACTTACCTTTTTGCCACTGTCATTGGTGGTAATACACAGATTTGTATACACTTATATACCTAGAAACACAACGCATCCCCACACTGGAATTCAGATACTCAGATAAGAAAGGGCTGTCATGAATAACAATGTGCGTTGAAAATTGTACTAGGTTTCACGCTGAAATGCATCCTTGTCCTTGTTTCTCTCTGTCAGCCGCCGAGAGGACAGAGGCAAGGAAACTGGAAGAACAACTCCTGGAGGCAGCTCGAGAGGGGGCTGTTAATACCCTAACTAAACTGGTGAGATTCTGGAATATTCCAAGGAAGAGACTCCTTAAAACCTCATCTTACTGAGACTTGTGGCAAATGACCCGGGACAGTTTAGTAACAGTTGCTCTTGGTTTAGGAGATCTGTATTTGAACTGGAAGGATATTGACTGATCCCTGTTGGTCAGGGAATGTGTTTGCCGTGTAGCTAATTTAAGCCTAATGTAAATCTGATGCAAGCCACTAAACCACTTTCCAGACCTTGCATTCCACTCAGGTTGGAAATATTCTTTAAGCGGTGTGTGTTACTCTCTTGTTAGTTGAGCGCTAATCTTTAACTTTCCCTCTGTTCATTCAAAACATTCATTACTCTCCTTTGCTGTTTTAGTACACTTAATTGCATTATTTTAATTCGTTGGAATATTGCAGAACGTTAGGAGGATGAGTTTTTTAGAGTGCTGAGAAATAGGGTAAATCATTAAAGAAAAAAACATGCTTTGTGAATCTCAAATGCCAGTATTTAGGGTGACATAAGGAGTTATATTTTACACTGTTTTCTTTATTTTTTATAGAATAGGCAAAAGGACTTTGTCTAATCTAATTATAATTATTCTGGATAATGTTTCACAATCGTGTTCTTGCCTTTGTTCAGCACTAATCTTCCAGGCTTTTAATCTGCCATAGAAAAATTCCATACACACTTTGTGATATTACTGTTTGGTTTAGTACAAATCTCTTGAGCTGATATCACTCTGTTTTGTTAGCTGAACCAGAAAAAGCCCCCAGATATTAACTGCACGGATCTGTTGGGAAACACACCGCTGCACTGCGCTGCCTACAGAGGTCAAAAACAATGTGCCCTGAAACTCCTGCAGAACGGAGCCAATCCCAACATCAAGAACAAAAATGGTAAATAAGGCACAGGACGGCGCTTTCCCGCTCTTTTATTTTCCTCTCTCTTTATTTGCCTTCGTGATTGTCATCGAGCACATTCAACAAAATTTGCATTAGGACGATATTACTGCGGTAGGGTGCGATGACATCTGAGAGACTTTACTCCAGTGTATGTGTGCGCTTCCCACACACACAGATCAGACGGCGTTTGACCTGGCTAATGATACGGAGATGAGACAGGTCCTCCAAGGCAACGCGATGAAAGTAAGCGTCTGCGTGTTTTTCAGATGGGCGACCATCTCAAAAGCTGATCCATGCTAGATGGTGGCCTCAGCGGCTTAATTATGTTGAAACTTGTGATACTGTGTAACGAGACATTTGTGTATAAACACTGGGTTTTTAAAATGTACTATCATGTAATAAGGGAAACAGTAATGTCTGTGTTTCCATACACACGCTTCCAGAAGTATTATTCAGTTGTTACTGACTCTTATCCCCCTATTATTGTTAAAGTGGATGCTTCATGTATGACAGAGAAGGATGCATAGCATTGTGTTATTATTTGACCTCAAAATACTCTCAGAGATAAAACTCACAAAAGATCACATGGAATTGGAGGAAAATATTGTCAACTAAAATCTCTCGATAACATGTTATTTTCCACAGGGTATGACACACCACGTTAAGACGTTTGAGGGTCCACTTTGGAAGGTACATTATCAGACATCAAATGTAACATTTCACAGCAGGAGAGCAACAGACAGTAGAGAATAATCGGCACTCCTGCCATGTAGCGTATGTCTGAAAGTGTTTTAGGAATTAACCAACAACATCTCTTCCTCTCTGTCTTTTTCTTTCTTTGTCTATCTGTCAGAGCTCCAGGTTCTTTGGATGGCGCTCTTACTGGGTTGTCCTCCAAGATGGTGTCCTGTCTTGGTACCCCAAGCAGTAGGTCTTCTCTTCTCTTCTCTTCTCTTCTCTTCTCTTCTCTTCTCTTCTCTTCTCTTCTCTTCTCTTCTCAGCTGTAAACAAAAACTAATTAAAGCTTAACATTTTGTTCTGTCTCTGTGCAACCTGTTGTGTAGTCATCAGAACAGTGTATGATTCTCCCTTTTTCCAATCTCTCCGAAGGTCTGATGCTGCAGCCAACACCCGTAGACAAGGATGCAAATCCCTTACTCAGGCCCACTGCGTGGTACGTCAAGGTCAAGTTTTATAAGGCTGTTAACGTGACGTAGATAAGATATTAGGGAAATGTAACATAACATGTTCATCAAATTTCTTCCTTTCTGTGTGATCAGTGTGATATAATGTTTTGCTCACTTGCTCTTTTGTTTCTTTTTAAGCTTAAACCGCGAGATAACTGCTATTTCACACTCAAGTGCTTTGATGACAGTGTCCATCATTTCAAAGTGTCACCCAAGAATGAGCCAGAGGCCACGAGAAAAGTGAGACTGCTTTTTTTTTTTTTTTTTTTTTCCATTCTAAATGATTATAGAAATGCCAGGCTGCTCTTAAACAGAACTGCTTCTCTTTGAGAAAAGTCAAAGGGAAAGAGCAGACATCTTATTAATCCACAAAATGTTGTGTGCACTTTCTTTCTTTCTCTCTATCTCTCTCTCTCTCTCTGACTCTCCCTCTTTCTCTCTCCCTCTCTCCTAAACGCACACACAGACACACACAAACAGTCGTCTCGCACTCGGATACAGACGCTCTTGTCCGATAGCGCGCGCACACGCGCGAACCCATATCTCTCATTAGTAGTGATGATTGGTCCCATGTGAGAGCTCTATAAGGAGCCCAGGATCGACACCGCAGGTCATATTCTCTCAATCATCATGGTAATGCGTACGTGCTCAACACCTAATGCCTGACATTTAGCATGTGTGTTTCTCTCCAGAGGTGGCTGGATGCTTTGGAGGAGCACGCTGCCTTCAGCACACACTACTGCTCTCAGGATCAGGCTAGTGTAGAGGAAGAGGAGGAGGAGGAGGCAGTGTCACTGGGTGAGCTGACCAAGTCTCTGCAGGTGAGGAATGTTAGCTTTGTCTGTTTTCTGGGAGACCGCTGTTTTTTTTGGGGGGGATGGGTGGGAGGTGGGGTGTTTTTTCTCATATGTTTTCTAGCCCATAAATAGCACGGCCTGTTCAACCAATTAGGAGCCTGAGGATCGGTTGTCACATTTTGTAAGGCTGTTGGTTCCCAAGAAAAGATAAAAAAAAAAAAAAAACATTGGGCTAGTATGATCTGAGATTGCAGTGATTTGTTTTCCCTATTTTTCCCTCAATTTGTTTCTCTCTCTCTCTCTCACTCTCTCTCTCTCTCTGGTCTTCTATCTATTTGGCAGCGGGCAGAGGCCAGTCATCAAAAGTTGGAGGCAGACATCTTGACTCTGCTGTCCATGGTGAAGGAGAATGGACTAGCAGAAGGTAGGACTTCAATCTCTTTCACTGAACAAACAGTGGTTGTTTTCGTCTAGTCTGGCCCTTGTCAGCTCAACGCAAACTGACTTACTGACCAGAGTTTTTGCTCTGGCCCAACACTGGCACACCTTGTTCAGCTAATCAGTGGGTTCTGACATTGAGCATTGACAGAGCAAGTCAATTGTTTTGTTAGCATTAGTAGTAATAAACGAATTGTTTTGTAATAGCTTTACTCTCTCATACATAAATCCTTATAAATCACCACTATGCTCTGGATTTGAACCGAGAAGACTGTGTTGGAAGTCTTCCCTTTGTTCAGAGCTATGATTAGTCATGATTAGTCTTGGGTTCACATTGTATCGTGCTGTACTGAATGTGGCTGTGGTCTTGTCCGTCTGTTCAGCACTGCCAGCTGGGGTACTGCAGAAGGTCAGAGAGGTGTGTGAGGCATCTAGTGAGACCTGTTCCTCCCTGCGTCAGTGCCTTGGGCTCTTCTCCAAACAGGAGGGGGTATGTCACGTCACATCACTTACTGATGAGTAGATATCAACAAACCTGGGAGCAGAGGAGGGGCTGCCCCTTACCAACACTCACTGGACATCAGTCCTCATTGTGAGCTGTATTATACTGTATATGCAGGTGCTTCTGAACTGAGTAAGATGGTTAAAAATATGAAGATATAGTTAGAGGCATTAAAGCTGTGAGTTACATGATGAAACATATTGAATATTAACATTGAAGGTTAATCGAAGGTTAACCATTTTCCTGCCTGGTGTAGTCACATTACTGAGATATTCAGAGGATCATTCTGCAGTGAACAGAAAAACCAACACTCAGATTTGAATCCAGATCTGGTAATGTTGTTTATTCAAAAACATTACATATGCAGCATATTAACCATGTGGTATGGGGTTTGTGTTTTTCTGTATCTGTATCTGTATCTGTATCTGTGTGTGTGTGTGTGTGTGTGTGTGTGTGTGTGTGTGTGTGTGTGGGTGCATGTCAGGCACGGAGCCTAAAACTGGAGCAGGAGGTAGAGAAGAATAAGATCTTGTCAGAGGCTCTGCAGACCTTGGCAACAGAGCATCACGAGTTGGAGCAGTCTGTCGTTAAGGGGTCATCTCCACGCAGTGCACTCAGTGAGGATGAATTCTACGACGCAGTATCTGGTCAGTGGGTCAGCTGGTTCAGAGAACCAGTCAGAGAACACACTTAAAATACACTTATCTTATATGTCAGTCATTACAGAATTTGGTTAAATTTAAAATGCACTTAGATGATTTGTTACCAAGCGCAAATTGTTAGGTGACAGTTGGAAAAAGAGAGAATACTTTGAGTTGAGGCTCTACAACCTATCTTGGAAAAAAAAGTACGTCGGGAAAACTTGAGAGTATTTAATGGAGAGTCCACATTAACAGTGAAACCTCTTGCATAACCAGGTTTATCTCTGTTTAAAACAAAAACAGATTTAAATGTATGAGTTAATAGTGCCTCAGAGTCAACTGAATCCAGATTTTACAGAAGACTGTGGAGTCTCACACATTCTGTGGCTTTCTTGAATTTAACTTGTTTAACTTGATCAATGGATGCATTCCTCACATGAGCCATTGTAAAGAAGACTGTCCTCACTGGCCTTTGGTCTTGTGATTAATGTCAGTATCTACTTGTGATAGGGCCAGTAATCAGGATAATGTTTTTGATTAGTCTTGCGTTTAAAAAATGCAATCTATGGCTTTCCTATCTGTGTACCTTTTAAGTTTACTGTGGAACAATGGGATGGCTCTGCTTATCTGTGTTGTCTGAGTGATTTTGTTGGACAATAATGTAAGTAAGAGGCATTACATCTGATTATTCCAATGATTCCGGATTGGTCCGATCGTTGATTCAGTTGAATACACGGTGATGGAGCCGGATTGGCTTGCTGGTACCGGGGCTCTTTAAAAGCAATCCGATCCCCTGGTCAGATTTCCACAGGTAGCTGGCTGTCGATGACAACACACACGTTCTCCCTCCTGAAGCTCGTCTCTGTTTCCCTTCATAGAGTCCGACTCAGAGCATTCTCTGAGTGGATTTGAAACAGTTGCAAGTCAGTCCTTTGAGGAAGAGGCAGAAGACACCTCCGAACTCTTCTGTAGCGTCCGCAGTCACCCAGCGGGGATGTCCCAGGAGGATCGCCGTGGTGACGAGGAGGAAGAGGAAGAGGGGATCTCCAGACCCAATGGTTTGCGGAAACACAGGTAAATTTTGCTAATCGTGTTAGAATACACGGGTTCATACAGCGTGGCCACACTCATCTTGACTTCTCACAAGTTGCTTTGCAAGTTTAAGGAAGAGAATCGCTGTCAAGGAAAGGAAAAGGAAAGAAAGGATACCTCTCTGTATCTTCCTGCAATTTAACAGAACTTTCGACACAGTGTTTGGGTGTTCTGCTGACTGAACACATAATAGACGCGTGTTCATTTATGAGGGTAAATTTGTCACGGCTGCACTCAACACTTTCGTGATAGAATAAACGGTGCTTTGGCATCTCCTGGTGTCATATCACATGTTTAAAAAGGTAGTGTTTGTCTGTGGCGTTTTACATGCGTGGTTGTTTTTTCTCATATCTCGAGACTGAATAATTCAGAAGGCAGCAGGTAAAGGAGACGCTTATAATGAAATGGTTAAAGATTGATGAGAGGAGCTTGGTGTAACGTCGTAATTTGAACTTGAAGGCACTGTGTACCGACTGACTGATGGACTCGGTGTCCAGTGATGAAGGCTTTATAATATGTCCCTGTGTTTTTGCCTTCCACCGTGTAAGCTCGTTTTCACGCCAGCCAGGTTCATTTTTACCTCGTTCAGTTTTAATTCTGTTATAAAAGTTGTTCACAGGACTGTAATCTGAGGTGATTTTTTTGGGGTTTTAAGTCTAACCCAAAATGCACAGGTGAAATTTCATATGGCTTCCCCTTTAAATGGCATTTGGCACTGTTAACCAAGATGGCCAGTTGTGTAAAGCAACACTTGGCTATATGGTCGCCGTCTCTCTTATAAATTTTAATGTTTTTTTTCCTACTTCACACAGGTTTTCTGATATGATATACTTTAGCAGTTGATATTTGTTCATGTAAGCAATTTATGTAGCTATGTCTTTTTATGATGGGAAGAATATGGGCAGGACATTGTGTTATATTTGAGGATGCAGGTCTGAGTCTGTTAATGCGGTTTGTTGGTCCCACATCCACAGAAATGAACTTTGCTAGAGTTTGGATTCTGTTTCAGACTTCATCAAAACCACTGTAAGACAACAGCTCTGTTGGCTGAAGTCAGAGCAACAACAACAACAAAGAAAAAAGATCCAGGTTGTTTAAAGAGTTCATTAAAAGAGTCTAAATGGCCCCATTGTGGTTCTTAAACATATTTGTTTCTCAATGTGTTTTTTTTTTAATGCATGTTATATGTTATTTATTTTCCTATCTAGCTAGCTAAATAAAAAAACCTGACTGATTAACCTTTATCCAATGAGGGCTGACTCCCTAAGCTGCGTGCCTGAAACTGATATTCCATTAGACCTTGTTTGTTTGAATAAGATATAAAGCATCCGTTACATGTCAGACGCTAGTCTAGACATCCTAGGACTATATGGAAGTGATCCCTACGACTGCAGTCAGTCTGTCAATAGAATTCAACCAAGGCATTCTTACACTTAGTTGTGTGATGCATTGTCAAGTGCTGTTAGTAGTTGTTACTTCTATGTACTAACCATTCGTGGGACATTCGTGTGTCTGTGTGTGTGTGTGTGTGTGTGTGTGTGTGTGTGTGTGTGTGTGTGTGTGTGTGTGTGGTGGGGAATGTGTTATTTTTCCTCCCCTAGAACAAGTTTGCCGGCGCCTATGTTTTCCAGAAATGACTTCAGTATATGGAGTATCTTAAAAAAGTGTATTGGCATGGTGAGATTTCCTCTGTTCTGTTTCTGTGCTCTCCTCTGCTCTCTTCTTTGTGTTTTGAAATCTTCAACCATGAGTACAAAATTCCAGGACCAAAGTCCTGTTGGCTTTTGTCTCTTTGTCACATTGGAGTAAACAGAAATAGACACATATCTCTTCTGCTCTTCTCTGTCCTTTAAGAAAAAGCAGGACTATTTGTGGACAAAAGTAGGATTTTGGTTGCCCTCAAAAGCTTTAACTGTATCTCCAAGAGTGTAAAAAATGGTGTATTTTAGAGGCCATAATAAAATGTTGAAATGTTGTGATGAAATGTTGAAATACTGTGAAATGAATGTGGATTACTAATTTAGCTCCCTAAGATTTGCAGAGTTGTAACAGCCTTTAATGGCTGCTGACTGATCAAAATAATTGATGGTTTTTCAGCCACAGGCTCCATTTTGTGTTTTTGGGTGACACTAGAATTACAGTGGTGTGCTGCTTGAGAGAGTGCATTACACACACTGTACGTTCAGCCATTTAATAATTACAGTGTGACTGACTACCTATCCATTTCCTCCACACCAAAGGATGGCTTCTGACCTCTCTTTTTTTTCCCCCCTTTTTTTCTCACTTTCTCTTTACTTTTCACCCCTTACACTCCTTCTCTCTCTCTCTCTCTCTCTCTCTCTCTCTCTCTCTCCCTGTCTTTCAGGAGTTATCTAAAATCACTATGCCTGTGATCTTTAATGAGCCCCTGAGCTTTCTACAGAGACTCACAGAGTACATGGAGCACACGTACCTTATTCACCAGGCCAATGGCTCTACAGACTCCATTGAGAGAATGAAGGTAACCAGGCCAATAGAGGGCTATGGTTATTATTTCGGTCATTTAAGTGTTGGCTTACTGCCCTGTACTTGATTAAGACATACATTTTATTTTTTTTCTTCATGTTATTTAACAGTTACCGAAACACCTGTGTTGCGGAAATGTGCCTTGTCATTTTACGCAGAAAAAGAATGTAAACCATCACCGAGCAGATCGTTAGACTCAGTGGTTATCAACAGGAGTTATTATTCAGAAGCTGTGCCATGCAAAGCCATGAATGTGGTACATACTGTATGTTTCTGGATTGAGAGTATTTTCAGCTGCGTGTGAGCAGCTGTATTTTGCTGTTGTCTGTGTGTAAATGGGGAGATGTCAGGGTGAATATTAATCTGAGCGCTCTCTGTAGTGTGTAGCAGCCTTCGCTGTGTCTGCTGTCGCCTCACAGTGGGAAAGGACCGGAAAACCGTTCAACCCCCTGCTTGGAGAGACGTATGAACTAGTCAGGTGAGACTCAGCGTCTCATCGCGTGTCGCCGCAGCAGTTTTCATTCTGTCATATTTCTGTCTGTTTCATGCTCTCTCTTTCGCTCTCCCTCTCCCTTTGGTCCCCAGAGAGGATCTCGGCTTCCGACTGATATCGGAACAAGTGAGTCACCACCCGCCGGTGAGCGCCTTCCATGCTGAGGGCCTGCAGAAGGACTTTGTGTTCCACGGCTCCATCTATCCCAAGCTCAAATTCTGGGGAAAGAGTGTGGAGGCGGAACCCAAAGGCGTCATTACGCTTGAGTTGCCCAAGTATGCAGATTCGATTAAGTACAGTCGCTGAATGCTCATCATCTGAAAGTAACGCATTGCCATTACACAGTGAACTGAATCGACATCTTGTTTAAAACTACCATCCTCACACGGTTTCATGTTCATTCTTTGCCCAGACACAATGAGGCATACACATGGACGAACCCAACCTGTTGCGTTCACAACATTATTGTGGGTCAGCTGTGGATCGAACAGTATGGAAACATAGAAGTATTCAACCACAAGTAAGGAAGCACACTGTTCATTTTGCTGACTTCACCATAGACTGATCTTTACCTGGTGCTGTCCTTCACATTTGACTCTTTCTTTTAATGCAGATAATTGAGCGACAGAACTGTTCTTAATTGTTTACGGTCTTTATCTCAAGCATGTCAGTCAGGCTTTTCTTTACTAATCATTCATGGGTGCTGCTGTGAGCTGATCATTTATTTATGCTGATCTTTGCAGACTGTTCGCTGTACTTAAATTAACAGTCAGTTGTTCTATATTTGTCATCTTGAGCTATATTTGTCATTAATGTCACATTTTTTGATCATTCAGTGATCCTGGTCTAAGCTTGTTACTGACTCCTGTTGTATACAGCTTATCTGTTGCTTGGCCCTCTAGTTGGTCCCTAGACCCTGTCACTGTTAATTCACCAGAGGCGATTAATCTCTGTTTTGTATAGTTTACAAAACTATAATTATTTCAGTGTTTAAATAAGGAGAGAAAGAAGAATTTATGTTTCATTTTCATGTTTTACCCTCAGAACTGGGGAGAGATGCTGCCTAAATTTTAAACCTTGCGGGCTGTTTGGTAAAGAATTGCATAAGGTTGAAGGCTACATTCTGGACAAGAGGTAACTGCTCAATAATTGTATGTCACTCAGTGCTACTGATCAGAAAGATGTCATTGGTTCCCATGGATCCCAGTACTGAGATTTTTTTTAAACGAACTGTTAATGTTTCTCACACAGCAAAAAGAAACTTTGTGTCCTGTATGGAAAGTGGACAGAGTGTTTGTACACAATAGATCCTGCTACCTATGAGGCACACAAGAAGAATGACAAAAAGGCTGCAGAAGAGAAAAAGAACAGCAAACAAGTACCTGTTTGTTTGTTTGTTTGTTTGCTTGTTTGTTTCACTGGGTCATAGGATTTTCTGACCAGCATATCTGAGATTAGGGTTAAAGCTGTCTGTACTAATATGCCCCCCCCCCACCCCCCAGGACACAGTTGCAGAGTCAGAGGAGACCCCCCAGCCAGACAGTGACACTGTGGAAGTGATTCCAGGCAGTCAGCTTCTGTGGAAGATCACACCCAGACCAGCCAACTCTGCCCAGGTTTGTCACAACCTGCAACTTTTGATAAGCAGATCTGTCAGAACACCATACAGCAGTCCTGAGCTGTACCACATGTTAGCCATTGACTGATGATGATATAGCCACAGATTCAGCCTTCCGAATACAGGCTAGATGATGATGTAACCCATCCCAAAGCTGGGCTCAATGAGTATATAGTAATTTTGGGCTTGAATAAGAATGAAAGTCTTGAATTGATGTCATCTTCATGTATCTCTCTGTTGTGTCATTTTTAGATGTACAATTTCACTACCTTTGCTATGCAACTGAATGAGCTTGACAAAGAGATGGAGGAGGTCATCCCAAAGACAGACTGCAGACTGAGACCTGACATCCGGGCCATGGAGAATGGAGAAATTGGTAAGAACATTACTCAACTTTCATATTTGTTCACAAAATGATGTGAATGATGTCATGGCTGTATTGTTACAGTCATTCCATCTGTACCGAGATTAATTCCACCAGCCTAGCCTTGTGGTAATAAAAGAAACATTGAACTTTCTCACAAGAATATATGAGTATACGATTTCAAACGTCATACATTCTGCCCTGTCACTCAGAATTTCCCAGAAATCCTTACAAATATCTTTCAGTTTTAATGTACAGGAATATATGCATTGTGACATTCAGATTAGCCTGTTACATTGGTGATGCACTATCACAAATGAAATCACAAGACCTAATGTGCTACACAGTCACGTGTTACCTTATCTGATAGGAGAGCGACACACAAGCTGTCGGTTTCAAAGTGCTGTCAGGCCGATTTTGTCATTGACGCGTTCTCATACACTTACTGCATAAGAACTCTTCAGATTCCTACTTAACGAGCTATAGACACAGAAGAGGCCCGTCAAGAAAGCGTTCATTTTGGAAACGATGCGGTATTGAAAGTGAACGGTTGTTGAAACTCTCACTTCCGCCCCTTATCGCAGATCTAGCGAGCGAGGAGAAGAAAAGGTTGGAGGAGAAACAGAGAGCAGCTCGCAAAAGCCGCTTCAAATCAGACGAGGAGTGGAAGACTAGGTATGCAAACTTTACTGCGCTCGCTGCGCTTTGAGCCATGTTTATGCACACACACTTCATTCAGTTATTTACTTATTCGCCTTTACGTTACCTATCCCACATAACATATTTTCTGTACTAAGGAACAATTTTTTTTTCTTTCCTAAACTAAATCTTGATCACACAGAGAAGCTGGATGCTTGATAAAACTTTCTTTGGGAGGCTTTTGCCTGACAAATGATCTAACATCTTTTTTTCACCAATTTCCTGCAATTACCGTCCAGCTCAGTAGCGTTTCCTGCTGTGGTTTTAATTGCGGCTGCGAGTTTTGAAATTTAGCACCATACGAGCATCACGGGAAAACCGCAGCTTCTCCTTTCATCTTGACCCATCCCATTTCCTTAAAACACTCGACAGTCATTTACTCGACAGACACATAGTGAAATTAAGTTTACAGCTAATATACACAACTTTTGGCTGTCCTCTCTGGCACCATAATGCTCATTGTCTTTCTGGTTTGGTTCATGGTTCATGCATTGTGTGTTTTAAACCTGTTTCTTTTTTCCATCTTTCTTTAAATTACCATTTGCTCTGGGCTTTCCCTGTGGTGAGCAGAAACCCTGCCGTCGGGCCCAGGTTTGACTTTGTTGCTTTGCCTTTGCTTGTCTCACTAATGTAATGCTTACGTTATGGTCACATTTCTTTGCAACTGCGTCACAAATACAGTAATATAGAATCTAGGACTGTGTTTTCATTTGCTATGCCCAAGTTGACTGGACAAAGAGTTTGTTTGAATCCGATAGGTGGCAATAAGCCTCTGTAGTTTCTTAAAAGATGCCACTGATATAATGAATGCACACTGTTGTCAGACCTGTGACGTTTAGCATATCCTCAGAAGAAAAAAAACAACAACAGTGCGTTAGATGTCTTCACGCCTCAAAGAGTAAATTAATTTGAAAAAAAAAACAAAACCATGAAACATCTTTCCCTTGAGATCTCCTAGTGATTTGACCGCAAAATCTATACTAAATGAACTCTGTAACGTTCAATGCCATTTTCACGACTTTAGTGGGGGACTATATCTATTTACAACAAAGCCCTCTCATTTGAATAAGATCCTCTTGCCAATTAACTGTATCAGATTTGAAAACAGTCCCCTTTAGACAATCAATAATTCACGTGGAATTAGACAATGTAAAACGAGATCCCTTAGCCTTTCCCTCTGTACATGAGGGACGTGGTTGCCAGGCTGTCGAAACTTTACTCCTGGTGTAAATATCACAGGCAGTGCCAGTCAAGTCATTGCTATTGAACCTGATAGACAATCATCCTCTTGAAAAAGCCACAGGTGTTTTGCTTTTGCACTACACAAACACAACTGATAGAACCAGCATGTGGAGCTGTTCCCAATTTGTAGATTCACACTGGTTAGAGTAGGTATGAAATTCTGTAGGACTTAGAGCTAGGAATTAATTTTAGGCTCTGTTTACTCTCATAGTGTCTGCTTGTCTAATTGTGAGTTTGTACTCTATATATTACATATATATATATACATATATATATGTAATGATATCAGTCAAATGATTTACAAATGCTTCATATTCATAATGAAAAGTTGTATAGACGTTAAAAGGGTGGATTCTCTTATTATGCTGATGTCTGTATAGACCTGCCATTGTTTAATTATTGAAGGCCACTGAAACAATCATAAGAGAGGTCCATAGTGCAATTAAATGCATTATATAAGTATATGAAAGCATCACACCTGTGTGGTAAGTGTGTTATTTATGGCAGTATTTAATCAGGCTCTCTCTCCTTCCCCACTTTGACCAGGTGGTTCCAACAGGGTCCAAATCCTCACAATGGTTCTCAGGACTGGCTGTTCTCCAGTGGGTACTGGGATCGGAATTATTCCCAGTTACCTGACATTTACTGATCAGCATTCCATTAAAAAGTGATCCTTAACTTTAAACCCTCAATCTCAATTTTAGCTAAAAGTGATAAGGTGAGCTGCAGTTGTCAAAACGAACAAAAAAACAAAACAAAACAAAAACACAAATGTGCATAAAGCAAAACACAATCCATGGCTGGGTGTCTCAGTCTCATTCCACAGATGTTTTGTTTATGACAATAAGTTACTAAGTGCACTAATCAGGGTTCTGAAGTCAGCATGGATTACTGCAAACAAAAAGTTACTTCTGTCAACTGCACTTTATCAGTGAAACAATGAACAAGGAACAATGCGAGTTCATTTCCACTTTTTAAATGTTTTAATGTAGCAATGGGTCAGTTACACCAAAAAATACCCATTTTAGGCATAAAAAAATGAAACCAATCAAAAATGTTAAGCTAAGCTGACCTTAACATATTAACATCATGGTACTGTAATTGAAATAGCAATAATGTATATATTTTTAAGTCTAAAAAGAGCCTTTTACATTAACATGCCCCCCCCACCCCCACCCCCTAAATCAGAGAATCAGTTTGTCTTTGTATCCACATGCAACATGGGAGCTCACTGTATTGTTAAAGACACCGGTCTGTTTCAGTCTGACTGTGTTCTGAGTCACCGATGATTTGTCAGTACGTTTTTTTTCCCCCACATTCCTCACCAATTTGTTGAAATTGGAGACAGAAACACATCTAGTTCTATGTTTTCTGTTACAAAAAATGAACACTTATTTGTACACATGTATACATTACATTCACTAAAGGACTGTGTTTGTTTTCCCTTGAATGCTGCTTTTAATCCCTAATTGCGTGACCAGCAGTGATTTTAGATGTTTCTGATTCATGTTTTTTCTCATATAATCGACAGATATGATATGGTGTGTTTTAATGAACTAGACTGTCATATCCTCATCCGTTACTTAGTCAGTAAAACAATTATTTCAGGGTGTGTGTGTGTCTGTGTCTGTGTGTTTGTGTGTATGTACGTGTATGTGTGTATATGGGAGTGTAACCCAAGAATTTTAGACAGGAATGTAAAAAAAATGTATTCAACATGTTTTCTTTCCTCAGTCCAAAATGGGAGCTTATGAGGTTGTTGTTTATTAAACAAACTTGGGGTACTTGAGGTGGTGAATAAACCACTCTATGTGTGTGTATTTTTCACACACATAACCTGTCCCCGAAAACTATGTACAGATATTTATGGAGGTGTGCTCTTGTGTGTACTTCAAAATTATTTGTGTAACAAACTTTGTGTATATGGACCCTCCTAATACTGATCTATCATTTCTAATAAATTGCATCTGATCCTAATAAAAAATGAAAAACAAACATTGTCTGTTTTCTGTTGAATTGCTGTTAAAAAGAAACTACAACCATTATCAGTAAATAGTCTTTATATCTTCCTATCGATTCATTGTCTGAAAATGGCCTAATTTTTCATTGTTTTTTTCCCTTTTAAAATGTTATCAAATTTGTCTGTTTATACAGATACAAAGATGGATATAACTAATTTATTTCAGAGAATCCTGTAGATTCCTATATCCTCAGTTAAGGTTTGTGGCCTATGGACAATAATTTGAACAGAGAAAGCCTTTGCCTTTGACAACCATGCTGTTTTATTGACAGTATAACTGGAATACAAGCGATTGTTGTGTCATTGTTCCAGGTCATTTCATGTGTAAGTGGCTAATGGTCGTTAGAGGAGTTTTTGCTATCCCCGTTTGTGTTAAATGTGTCGGTCACACGCTCACTGGTTAGAGAGGGAACAAACTGGCCGCTGTGATGATTGATTTGTGGTAAACGTAAATGATTTTCACTTGTTGAATTGGACAGAGTAGTAGCAGGTATAGCAGAAGAGTTAAAGTTTTGGCAAGTTTGACATGCAATGCTTGACATTCCCCCTTCACTAACTTTGCTTAGTGTGACTTGATTGGTTCCCATCATGTTGGTATCTTGACCATCATGAGTAATCTCATTGGTATCAACCACAAAAAAGTAGTCGGTTTTCATGGATGTATCCTTAATTTCTTGGGGTGGTCGGATAACTAAATGATTTGGACCAAGTGGAGGAGGCCTCTGCCCAGGGGTAAAATGGCTAGCAGGATAAAGCTGTCCATGGACAGGGCCTCGGTGTGCAGACAAATACCTCAAATGAGACGGAGACCCTGAGTCAAAAGATGGTGTAGGCGCCACCAAGACATTCCCTGGCCCAAAGGTTCTGATTTCAGCTCCATTTTGAAACGGTGGCTGGGACAAGACACTAGTGGACAATGTTCCTGGATCTCTGTAGTGCTCCAGATGGTATAATGTCCATGTGCGATTTAGTAAGCTCTCCCACAGCGGACTAGAAGCTGGATCTCCAGGTCCATCCTCATCAGAGCCTCTTTGTGGAGCCATGCCCTGTTCTGGATTATCTTAAATTGGAGAACAAATACCTATGACATAATCTGATTTAAGAGTTTGTTGGACTGCCAATTTATAGTTTCCCATTGTCCCTTCTTCTTGCTTGCCCAAGCCAGTATTGACATAGATCTTTACTGTAACTGAGCAATTAAAATAAATTAGATTCTGTAAGTCATGATAATATACAGTCCTTGTGTCACAAATTAGATACCTTGTCGATCAGCCTTTGGAGGTGGAACAGGAACTCTGAAGTTAGTTGGTACAGATATGGTTGTGACAGGGTGAACACCACTGTGAGAAGGTCCACTTTGACCAACCAACCCATCAGAAGTCAAAAGCACTGGCAGTGGCCTTTGTTTGCCCTGGTCCTCTAGAATTCCTGACACCAAATAGGAAAAGAGGTCAATAAATATTTTTAAAAATCAGTCTTGTGATTCATTAAAATGTAAATGGACTCATGTAAAAGGGAATGTAAGACTCTGCAGATGTTTTTCATTATTTTCTCAGCAATGCTAGTTACACAAACATTTTGCCACCTAAGCGAGTACGTGGTAACAATCTGTAAAGTAAGCTTACTGTCTTATGGTCTGGTCTTAAGGTTCATATATAAGAGTAATTAGTGTTGATTTTGTTCCACTTCACCTGGAAACTCAGAAATGATCATTCATATGTGCCTCTGCTAGTACATTACCTGAGATAAGTGATGACTGAGGAGATAATTTAGGAGATCGGAGTGTCTCTGAGGACTTTTTCTGTAATTCCATTTCAGATGTTTTTCTTATAACAATGCTATCATTTGAAGCTCTTGAAAGACATGATGGTGGCGACATTCTCTTGTCAATAGGAGGAAGGTGAGAATAATCGCCCGAAGTCACCACATTGGATGAAGAATGAGTTGTGACCAGACGTGATGGCAGATCAGCAGGTACAATAACATTGTGATTAGTGTATGATCTACATCTTGCCAGTGTAGTACCCACAACCATAGGAGCTCCTTGTTCTGCACCACTGAAGTTCTGCGTTTCAGAAGGAGGGAAACCTAAGGACAAAACAGCAAAGCCTGTTAAATAACATTCTAGTATTAGCACCATTTAAATCGCAACGACAGTTCTGAGGAAGCACTCACTTACTCAAAACAAGTGAGGATGCTGGGGATAATCTGCGAAATCCGCGTTTCGGCAGTGGCGAGGTTGTTCTGACTCCAAGATTACTCTCCTCACTCGATGTCTTAGCACAGAGCTCTTTTTCTTCATCTGTTTCAGAAAGTCTGCTCTCATCGATCTCATCTGTTGTATTCTTGACAGATAATTTTAAAGAGGATACTTTCCTTACAGCACATGGTGGTAAAGAAACATCCCCAGGTGCTAACTCTGAGGAAGCAGAAACTCCAGGCTCAATACCCAGATTTGATGACATATCTATTTCCGTCTGTGTCAAGGACATGTCTTCTGAAGTAAATGGTGACTTTACATCTGCATCACTTCTTGAGTACTGAACATTGATACTACTGGCTGAGAGAGCATCCAGTGCCTCTGAAGCCAGTGGTGACTTGCATGGCTTGTCTTCCAAGTCTGATTGGTAGATGATCTTCACATCAATGTCTGTTTTTTCAAAACTTTCCTCTAGAAAAAGAGGAAAAGAGGAAGACTTTTCTAGACCTGATACTGAAGACTTATCCCTTTCCTCATTCATATCCTCTGTCAGGTCCTTCTGTGAATCTACTAAAAGAGCAAAAATGTTCATATAAAATCTATAATCAGTACAGGGATTTTTTAATCTTGAAAACTGTGCAAATGTCCTACCTGTCATAAGGGATGATTTTGGTGACAATGTTGGAGATTTAAGTCTCTCTGCTGAGACAGGTGAATCCATTCCCACACTCTCCTGTATAAAAATCCCAGAGGAAGAAACCTTTTGCTCCACTTCAGAAAGCTCTCTCACAGTACTGTCACTCTTCAGCTGTTCAGAACCTTTTACAGTGAGTGTCTCCCCTACTGTTAAAGATGGTTCATTGAGATCATCTACCGATTGAGGGGTTGTGGTGTAGAGTGTAGGGGTAGCACTGACAATGCTGGAACTGTCCTCAATGGTGTGTGGATGGGTCATTACATCAGTGACTGTCTCAGATACTGTGTTGTCCACAGGGGCACCAAATGAAGTTCTGGATAAGCTCAAACTTGAAGACAAGGTTCTCTTCATTTGAATATCTTCCTGCTCTTGTCTTGCTTCTTCTGTAAGGTAAATATGAATTGTCCAAAAGTATATAAGTAAATACATTTTCACACTCTGGTACTTGAAAAAAATTGAAAAACAGAAGACATCAAATCAGCCTGGCATAAGAAAGTATATTACCTAAGACAAGTGATGTTTCTGGAAATAATGTGGGAGATTTGTGTCCCTCCATAGAAAATAACACCTCCATTTGGATTCTCTCTCCTTCAAGTGGTGTCTTGAATGATGAAATGTTCCCTGATGAAACAACAGGTTGTTCTTCATCCCTTTGGATTGACTGGAGCCCAACCACCTCTGTTTCTTCACACTTTTCCACTGAGGAAAAAGAGGAGGTCCTTCCAAGACTTGATTTTGAGGAAGTACCTGTAACTATGTGGACATTTTCTGAGCTCCCTAAAAGAACAAAAGTGTTCGCGTTAAAATATGTGTGGACCCCGTACAATAATTTTTACCATTTCAGCAAAACGCTAATATTTAACCTGTTCTAGATGATGTCTTTGAAGATAATCTTGGCGATCCAAGTCTCTCTGATGACAAAGCTGAATCTATTCTCACACTCTCCTCTTGAATTAAAATCTCAGAAGAAACTGATTGTTGTGTTTCAAATTGCTGTCTTAAGGCACTGTCAGTCATTGTTGGATTTATCATTTCTGATGATTCTTTGGGTGTTAGTGTTTTCTGTCCTATCGCTGGTGGTTCACAGAGATCATCTGTTATCTCTATGGCTGTGGAGTGAACACTGACTGAGCTGGAGCTGTCCCTGGGGGTGACTGGATGAGATGCTGAGAAAGTGAGTGAGACAGAGTCTGTGCTGCTTAATGTTCTGCTGGTCAAGCCTGGAACTGAAGACAGGGCAGTTTCCATTTGACTATCTTCTTGTTCTTGTTTTGCATGTCTTACAATCACCTCTGTATCAATGTTTGTTTCTTCAGACTTTTCCATGGTAGAAGAGGAAGAGGTCCTTTCAAGACCTGACTTTGAGGAAGTATCTCTAACTACATGGACATTTTCTGAGCTCCCTAAAAGAACAAAAGTGTAAATGTTAAAATGTGTGCCACCTTGCTAAAAGAACTTTGAATGTTTCAGTAAAACGCTAATGTTTAACCTGTTCTAGATGATGTCTTTGAAGATAATCTTGGTGATCCGAGTCTCTCTGATGACACTGCTGAATCTATTCTCACACTCTCCTCTAGAATGAAAACCTCAGAGGACAAAACTACTTGTGTTTCAGATGGTTCTCTCAAGGCACTGTCAGTCATTGTTGGAATAATCATTTCTGACGATTCTTTGGGTGTTAGTGTTTTCTGTCCTATCAATGGTGGTTCATAGATATCATCGGTTGTCTCTATAGCTGTAGAGTGAATATTGACCAAGCTGGAGCTGTCCCTGGGGGTGACTGGATGAGATGTTATGCAAGTGAGTGAGACAGATTCTATGCTGCTAACTGATCCACTGGATAAGCTTGGACTTGAAGTCATGATAGTCTCCATTTGAATATCTTGTTCTTGTCTTGCTTCCTCTGTAAAGTGAACATAGAGCCTCTAGCCATTTATACATATAATCATTTTGTCAGCTCAGCAAATATTAAAAGGATTCAAAAATAATAAGAAGAATCAAAACAGCCTTGCTTAATAAAGAATATTACCTGAGAACAGTGATGTTTTTGGAGACAACACGGGAGATTTGTACTTCGCCATACAAACCAGCTCTGCCATTTGAGTTGAGTGCTCCTCATGTGATGTTTTATACAGTGGAACATCCTTTGGTTCTGATTCAGATAGCTGTGTCATTTGATCACCTGAGACATCCAAAATCCCTGATGAAACAACGGGTTGTTCTTCATCCCTTTGGGTTGATTGGTGGAGCCAAATAACCTCTTTATCAGTGCCACATTTTTCCACTGAGGAAAAAGAGGAGGTCCTTCCAAGACTTGATTTTGAGGAAGTACCTGTAACTATGTGGACATTTTCTGAGCTCCCTAAAAGAACAAAAGTGTTCGCATTAAAATATGTGTGGACCCCGTTCAATAATTTTTACTGTTTCAGTAAAACGCTAATGTTTAACCTGTTCTAGATGATGTCTTTGAAGATAATCTTGGCGATCCAAGTCTCTCTGATGACAAAGCTGAATCTATTCTCACACTCTGCTCTTGAATTAAAACCTCAGAAGAAACTGATTGTTGTTTTTCAAATTGCTGTCTTAAGGCACTGTCAGTCATTGTTGGAATAATCATTTCTGACGATTCTTTGGGTGTTAGTGTTTTCTGTCCTATCGCTGGTGGTTCACAGAGATCATCTGTTATCTCTATGGCTGTAGAGTGAACACTGACTGAGCTGGAGCTGTCCCTGGGGGTGACTGGATGAGATGCTGAGAAAGTGAGTGAGACAGAGTCTGTGCTGCTAAATGTTCTGCTGGTTAAGCTTGGACTTCAAAGCACCAAAATAAATGTAAATCTAAACATGTTTACTCTGGCACATAGGAAGAGAGAGACTAAAAATCAAAAACAGGCATCAAATCAGCCTTGCGTCATAAAGAATATTACCTGAGACAAGTGATGTTTTTGGTGATAGTTTGGGAGATTTGTGCTGCTCTGTAGAAGACAGCTCTGCCATTTGTGTTAAGCGTTCTTCAGATAGTATCTTTAACAATGAAATGTCTGTTAGTGCTGTTTCTGGTAGGAGCTTTGCTGTATCATAAGACTCATCCACAATCCCTGAAGAAACAGCAGGTGATTGTTCATCATCCACAGCTGACTGGTAGAGCACATTTATATCAATCTCTTTTTCTTCACTTTCTTCCATGATAGAGGGGGAAGAGATCATTTTAAGACTTGATTTTGAGGAAGCATCTCTAACAGCATGGATACCATCTGAGCTCCCTGTAAAAACATGGGTGTGAACATTAAAAAAAATAGACTGAATTACTAAAAGAATGTTTCAGATTCCAATAACATGCTAATGCTTTACCCGATCTTGATCTTGGTGATAACGTCGGAGATCCGAGTCTCTCTGACGACACTACCGAATACACTGGAAAACTCTCCCCGTCACTCACTATATCAGAGGAAGAAATTTTTGTGTCCCAGATATTTCTACCATAGCACTGTTGTTCTTTGACATGAAAATTAGTCCTTTTCTTCTGGTTAGTGCTTTGTCAACAGTGGTATAACACATTATTGTACTTCTTAACTTATTTTGACATTTCGTGATGTAAAAGACATTTTAAAAACAGATGGACATCAGATATTTATACAAAAAGTGTTACCTGAAACAGTTGATGTTACTGGAGATAATACAACAGATTTGGATTTCTCCCTCAGAGCTAGCTCTTCCATATGTTCTCGGCTTTCTTCAGACGCTATCCTTAATGTGGGTTGGTCTTCTAAAGCTGTTTCAGATGGTGCCCTTCCATTTTTGTCACTCCTTGAATACTGAATGCTGTTTTTATCATTTGAGAAAACTTTTAATTCCCTTGGGGTTAGTGCCTCCTCTGTCATTGAGAGTGGTTTACAAACATCTCCTGTTAATTCCATGGGGACAGAAGTAACATAACCTGAGCTGGAGCATGATGACAAAGCAAGGGGCTCTGAGGAGGTTGTTGTATGGTTGAGGTACGACTTACCCGAAATAAGAGATGATTTAGGAGACAGGCCAGGAGAGCCATACCTCTCTGCTGATGCTGTTTCCCTCAGTTCTACTGTCTCCTCCTTAGATGCGATCTTCTCTAAGGATACTCTCATTTCCACGGTCTCAGATTGTTCCCTTTCATCGGCATCAACTCTTGAAGACTGGACATTAACCATATCACTGGTTGAAAGCCCAAATGCATCATATATTGCATTTACATTTGATGGTAGAGCTCTGTCAGGTACTGAGGGTGACTCCAACTGTTCCCCATCAGAGCGGCTGGCTGACACGTATATTGTGGTGTCTGATTTTCTAGCACTTTGTATCATGAGGGATGAAGAGAGTGAAGTAGAACTATGACCTGAGTGGGTGTCTTCCAGAACTTCATGAGATCTCACTAAAGGTAATAAAAATGAAAAAAAAAGCAACACTGTTTCAAACTGAAAGCTATCATGGAAAATGTCCACTGAGCCACCTACATATAAATATCAAACACTGAAGAATGGATCCCAAACGTTACAGGTGTTGATAGTAGCTTAAGCATTCTTGAAACTGACAGACTACAATATGAAGAAGTTTAATATTTGACAGTGATGAATATTCACTTTTGAACTTAATAAATTCATTCAGTTAGGTACAAATACAATTTTAGTAGCTAACCATGTTGATGAAAAACACTCAAATGTCCTCACCTGAAACAAGAGAGGCCTGAGAAAATCCTCTTGGAGCACTGGATTTTTCTTCTATTATATCTGCTCCAGGTGCTGCAATGTCCTCTTGACTAGGTATCCTTTCAGAGGACCGTTGCATCTCAGCTGTCTCACTGTCTGAAGGTATAATGTGGCCATCTACATCTGTCAGTGAGGGATCTTTAGAGGTGCCTACCATACCTTCATCTGGCATATCTATGAGAGACTGTGAGGTTGCTGACCTCACACCATTAGCAGTTATGTCAGAGGGTTCTCTCTCGACAACATCACTTCTTGAGCTTGTGATCCCAAATGGTGTTTCCAAAACTGTGGATGAGCCTCCTTCCGCAACTGGAGTTGGTTTAGCAAGGTCTTCTGAAAATATTAGTACCAAATATTGAGTTTCTTTTTAAAGCCTGCATAATACTGGGCTTATATTTCAAACCTAAATGTTCTCAAGTTTTGATCCCTCACATCTTAAAAGTTATAGACTACTGAAGATATACATGTTCTCTGTCAATTATCCAAATTGGCTGAAAATGGCTCAAATAGAAAGTGTGTTACCTAGAACCAAGGATGATTTGGGGGATAATCTAGGCGATCTGAGTCTATCTGTATACACTGCTGTTCCTGTTTCAGTTGTCTGCTCGTCTACAGGCATCTTCATTGAAATCTCCTGCAACTCTGTTTCAGTGGGCTCTCTCTCCACAACATGAGTCCTTTGCCACTGAAGCTGTTCCATGGACTCTTTTGATGTTACTGATGAACTTCGCTCCAAAATTAGCTGTGACCTTCGGCGGCTCTCCCCTTGTAACTCGGAGTCAGCAGAAATTATGTCCTTTCTTGGGCTTAATGACAAATGAGTCTGACTGTGATCTGATTTGTCGAAAATGTTTTCCCAAGCATTTTTGATATTACAAGACTTAGATGATGAGGTCAAATTAACTGTGTTCTCAAATGTGAGGGGATGAGATTCTTCATACACATTTATATTTTCTGATGAAATTCTATCAGTCAACAATGATTCTTCTGTAAGAACTCTGTGGGTCTTTGTAAGATCCTCATAGGAGCCTCTGTCCTCTTGATAAGCTATTCTGACAGATGAACCACTCTCTTCTGGTATTTCAGTTGATGCTTTCTCAGAGCCACCAAGTGTGTCCTCTTGTTTCATGCCATCACTGACACAAGGTTTTGTCTCATCAAATGCGTTCAAATTTTCTGATGGAGCTCTATCCACTAATGATGACTCATCTGAAAGAATGTTGTAGATGACCACCACATCTGGTTCTCTGTAACTCTCCATAAAAGAGGAGGAAGGAGCCCTAACAAGACTTGGTCTTGATGGTACATCTCCAACTTCTTTGAAAAAGTCTGCCGGATTCTCCAGAGAACTCACTGTGGTAAAGGAAGACCAGAAGTGAAAACAGATATTTAAAATTAAAACACTCTAACTTAAATATTTTTATTTTTCAGAAATATTTCACCTGATATAGGAGCCGCAGATCTGATTGTCTCATCTGAGACCATTCTTTCTGTTCCTACTCTCTCCTCTTGACTAGGTGTTCTGGGTGAAGACATGTACGAATCTGCTAATTCCTGGCCCATCCTGTCACTCAAGCTCCACGTTACATCTTGTAAGGTATTTTGTGACACTTCGGTGAGGTCTAGTGAATGCCCTTAGTCAGTACAAAGTAAGCCATCGGTGGAATTTCAGAGGCGGCAGAAATTTTGCTTAGACTCAACAGTGTGTCATGATGAGCATCAGATTCAAGTCCACACAATGCACAAATGATATTGTGCATAAAAGAATGCACCCAATCACTGAAATCAAGATCTCTCACGAGCATGTCTTTTATCAAAATATCAAATCACAGTGCTTGTAATGAAAGACAGAGTACCTGATATTTTCGAATCTTCTGGAGATAAATGAGGTGATCCAAGGCTTTCCACAGAGGTACTCTTTCCTTTGCTTTCTATTGAGGAACAAGTTCTCTGCAACATCATTTCAAGTGGCTTTTCTTCAGCAACAGCACTGCTTGAACCTCTCACCCATGCAGATGACTCTGTTGAAATTCCTGAAGACACCCTTTCCACATCTTCTGCTGCTGCTAAGGGATACAAGTCCTTGTTTGATAGACCTGTGTGGAGCTGTTCTACACGTGTGACAATATTAGACTCTATAAGACTTGTTCCCTTCTCTTTTACCGATGAATGTGCTCCCTTAAAACCTGACTTTGATGTTTCATTTGTCCAAGACAGTTTTATCTAGTTAAGGAGGGGAAAAAAAGTACTGCTAATTCATATTAACAAAATAAGTGAAAGTTGATTTGGAAATATTTACCTAAAATGGAGGATGATTTGGGTGATAAATAGCAGCTTTCCAGATTCTCTCTTGGCAGAACTACGTCCACACCCACTACATCCCTTAGGGATGCATAAGATCCATTTTGATCAGATGCTACTTTTGATGATGTTGCTGAAGGTGCTTTCTCCACAGCAGATGATGAACACACAAGTGGTACTGGAATAAAGTCCTCTCTTAATTCCTCCACTTCTAAATCCCCTGTTTACACAGATACAGAGATCACAGTCATCAAAAGTAAGAAATTCCTTTATCTAGACTTAAGCCTGCAAATAGAGGTATTCTTTGAACAGTCAGACAAACTACTTAGGATTCAGTTCTGCACTGATAAAGTTAACATTTAACCACAATCAAAAGGTTGTCCAATTGTGGCAATGGCAAGCATTTTACCAGCATGACATGATGCCTCTTCAGATAATATAGGAGATATGAATCTTTCTGCAAAAACGACAGCTTGCAGTTCAACTTTCTCCTCTTGACTGGGTTCTCTGATTAAAGATGTCTTCTCAGGCATGATCATAGGTATTGTGTCCATACTGATGTCAGTACTGGAGCGCTGGATCTGTCCAGACAATTCTTTGGAAGTTTCTGATGGCATTCTTTCCACTAATGTACAAGGAAAGCTGTCCTTTGATTTCACCCGGGATGGAAGAACTGCTGAACTTATGTCTTTGTGCTCTGAAGATGATGCTTTACAGCTCAGGGGAATGTGAGCCTCCATCTCACTATCAGCAATTACTACCAAGTAAATGAAAATAAGTAACATTTTAGTATGAGAATCAATAGCTTATATTATTAATTTAATCTTTAGTATATGTTTATAATGTTAGATTCATTTTTTTCTCGACTCAGCACTTGCACTCATATTTAAAAAAAAAAAAACATTAAAATACCAACAACAATTTATTACCATGAAGAAACAAAAAATCACCTGCATCACCACTTAGTTTTGGAGTGGGAAGTTCCTCAGAGGGTTCCACCTTTTGCATTAGAGCATCTTGGTTCTGAGTTGGTATGCTGTGAAAAATTTCTTTGTCTGTTGCTTTACCAGATGATGTTCTTTCTGGGATCTCACTGTCTGGGCATTCACTCAGACCAACAGACTGAGTGATGTGTTCTGTTGATGCCTCAAGAAGCTCCATAAGAGATCGAGACAGTGACAGAGCAGCAATTTTTTCTGCCTCGTTACCACTTTCGAGGGTAACGATGCTGAATGTTTCTAAGCAGGAACCTGAAGATATTTTTTCAGTTGAAGAAGTCCCTTCCATACGAACAAATGAGACAATGTCAATATCAATATGACAAATTGCTGCTAAAAAAAAAACAGTATCTCCTGATTCCCCATTAGTTTTTCACTGCACCTGATATAAAAGCTGTTTCTGCCATCATTGTAGGTGATATGAATCTCTCAGCAGGCACTCTTTCTTCTCTCCTCTCTCGACTTTCTTCTCTCTCTGAACTAACAATTGGTTCTGGGTCCCCATTTTGTATACCCTCATCTAAAAAGTAAAAACAAAGGCAAAAATGTCTGTTATATGTGAAAATACAACTCTACCACATAAAATATGACAACATATAAAATATTTTTGGAGATACATATCTCTCCCTACTTCTACTTAAACATAGAGTCTGATGAAACAAAAAGGCTCTTTACTTACGTCTGATAAAGAAAGAACTCTCAAACAAACTTTCTGGATCAGATGATCTTCCCAATTCTGACAGTCTGCCAGACAGTATCTCTTCAAATGGGGGAATTTGCTTGTCAGCCTCGTTTACCTCTATGGAATGACCACAAATACAAATTTGTAGGTATCCAGCTGTATCTTATAATACTGACTAATGTACTATACTGTAACAGAATATAAAATATTAGACAATATTGGCAACTAAGAGCACTACCTCTCTTTTGCTGAAAAGTGATGGAGACGTCTTTCAAATCCATTCGCGGCTCTTCTAAAAGAATAAAACAACATGTGTGAGTCTGAAAATCAGGTATTCTTGTTTACCAAGTTGATAGAACAGTTATAGACAGCCTACCATCTCTGTAGTCTTGAACCTTTGCACAGTAGTCAGCTATGAACTGACTGACGTGCTGTGGGCGCTCCAGCAGTACAGCCCTAGAGATAGCCTCGAGCAGACTTTTTAATCCGTATGGTACAAAGAGTGTTACCGGTGGGTGAAACATGTCTTCAAATTTAGCAGGCATCTTGAAACAACAACTGTCACTCTCTCACGCCGCGAACGTTATTTATGATTTACCGTTTTGTGTCCCCCAGTGGCCGCTGCTCAGCGGACGAGAATATCCCAAACCCAGACCACTCGGGGTCACAAAGTACGGTGGGTCACAAAATGTCTTTTGTACGGCGGTTAGAGAAGAATTGTCCTTTAGTATGAAAACGGTTTGAATATACAAAGTTCGGTTATGCTGATGCTTATTCTACCGAAGTAGAATGTTTTTGTTTCTCAGCAACGAGCAACCTGTGATGCAACTGACACGATGTGTCAATAACATCAGAACACATTTACAACCCTCTGTCGAAATTGATGTTAATATGAAATGAAAACCAAATGGCCAGTTCGAAATATTGTTACGATTTACATTACTAACAGACAAACTCTGTACAAGTGAGAAGCTTATTCCCAAATAGCACGTTCACGGGAGCTACAGACCTACAACCTCTGCATGGTAACGCGCCGTCAGAATGGCATGTCGTTCTCTGCACTCTTCCTCAACTTTATTTATTTTATTTTATTTTTTTAAGGTATAATTCTTTGGTTTTGTGTACGTCCATTGACCTCACTTAGTTGTCTATACTTTATATCTGTGTTTGAAAGTATATATATATATATATATATATATATGTTGTGTTACAGAATCTTGATCTTGAGTGCTTTTCTTATTTTGTCTTGCAATAAAGCACTTCAAACCATGTGTATCAGCGTATTGGATTCTCAGTATGCAAAGGGGGTGGAGGGTGTGGGGGTGGTCCCTTATCTCTCCACATAGAAGGTGGCAACCCTAATTCCAGGATACGTTTGATGCTGGAGGGATCTCATCTACCAAAAATCAGTGAGACAAATTGATATGTTTGTGACAGCGTCACCAGTAATTCTGTATTTCTAAAATGTTTATGGGGGGGAAAAAAAACAGTTTATCAATTTCTGACACTTGATTGAAAATAAGCCTAAAACCCTGTCACAAACTGAAGGTGATACTGGATGCATTCACAGATGAACTCAGAATTTATACAGGGTATATCCAGGGAATACAACTGACCAGGACAGGCACAGGATACATAGCAGACTCAGGTTACAAGATTGACAGAGATTTTCTTAAAATTACAGATATCAGGACTATCACAGACATCATGTAGGGAAAAATTCCACACAACCAACTGAGCAAAACTAGGGGTATTTATACGAACAGAAAGGCAGAGTAGATTGACAGGAACAGGTGTCCAGACTATCTGAATAATTAGCTGATTGGGAGAAGGAAGTGACTAAAATGAAAACGGATCAAACTGCCAGCACGGGGGGGATGAGAACCAGGTGCATTACATAGCCACACACAGGGGAGATAAATGATTGGCTGAAAGAAATCATGTTTACTTCGTAACTTTTCAGTGTGAGGAATGTTACAAAAGAATTAAAAATAACTACCTTTATAGTTTTGAGCCTCTAAGTATGCCATCCTAAAATCTCCTCCACAATACAACAGATGAGGGACTCCAAAGTTAAGCATTTATACAGAATGACATTAGATATTTCAGACGTTCTGATGTTTCAGACAGTACCAGGAGCATTCAGATTGGAACTCCTGGCACTTCAAGGGAGACCATCATAGCTGGCTCCACCACAGGGGAAATATAGGTTCCTCCATGAACTGAAGCCAATCTGGTGCATCCATGTTTGGCTGCAGAATTCTGCTGAACTTGAGGTGAGGCTGGATGCAGTCACATATCAGCTTTATTTAAACATGACTGAGCTCAAACCAAGGAAATACAAGAGACCAGGAACGAAGCAAGCACAGGATATACAGCAAGCTTAACAAAGGCTTTCTCACAACTTTCTGTCTAGTGCTTTGTTCCCCCCATGTTTTAATTCCACTGCATTGCTACAGTGACCGTCCCATTGGTAAAGCACTTAAGATGCAGAGGTTATGCCCATCAAGACTGTCTGATTAGTAAATTTAGCTTTTGCCTAGCCTTAGTGGTTTAACCCGTGGGTCGAAATGTCATTAAAAAGCCTCAAGTGACATTAAAGGGGTCTTAAAAAGCAGTATATTGAATTTGCTGATACTTGCAGATACCCTGGCCTGGCTGGGGAATATTTCCACCCAGCAGAAAGAAGATCATAGGCTGCCTGCTTCCACTCCTCAAGTGTCTGTACATCGCAATAGCCAGAGTGAGGGTTGGAAAGATCTCTGCTGACTCCTTACATCCACATAGCAGCATGAGAAACAGCTTGCTATCACAGAGACATTGAGCCACAAGACTTGCACAACCCGTATCCCTGCAGCTTTCTTTCTGAGGCTATTTGCCTCCTAAACACACGCATCCTAAATCAGTCCCCTGTCCCTCTACTTTGTTTTTGTTTTTTTTTCTGAGAAATGTTATAATACCAACTATAATAACATGAAATTCAGTATGTGTGGCACTGGGAAGTTCTTTCCTGTGACTCACTATCACAACTGAAGTAATACTAGAATAGTTGATCAAAGCCACCTACTCAAAATGTCGAGACCTTTTTTGTTGAACTGGGTTTACCAGAGGGAACTCCCGAAGTACACGCCTATACGTACCCTTTTGTTTGCAGCCTTTCCGCTGCACATCTGTGTTGCCGGTCTACTGATCACCGGTCTGATCAGGCCAATTGTTCAAACACTGTTTGCCTGTTTTTCTTAATCAAGCCCAGTTTCTGTTCAGTGTATATAAACACCACTGCCTTTTCTTTGTTTCTTTGTGAAGTGTTCGTAAAAATCAAGCCCTGATTCTCTGAGTTCTGGTTAAAGTCTAGTAATTCTGTTCAATCCTGTAATCCTGTCTATTTGTTGTACCACTCCATTTAAGCGTCCTGTGTCCTATTCCCGTTTCAGTGTTCTGCTTTCATTGGACCCTCATCTACCTTGTTTCAAATAAACCACCTGATGTTGTGCATGCATCCAGCCTCTGCTCCAGTTTGTGACAAGATACTTAAATAGAGGGGTGATTACCATCTTTACTATGTTAATATTATCCCATAGCGTAACTTGTCTCAGCATAAACACCTAGATATTTCATTCCTTTTGGAATCTATTTCAAATTACACTGTGTCACCATATTTCGAGTACAAGTTATTGATACTAGCCTATGTCTTGTGCCAGTTAATTTTGTACCCAGAGAGTTTTGAACAAGCTTCCGTGATGCCTATCAGCACTGGTGGGGACTTGTGAGGGTAGCTGATCAGTAACAAAATACAAAAAAGTATATGAATGGTAAAGTAAGTGTAGTAGTTTTCTCATGATTGTTGAGGCTCTACCTTTATAAAAACCTACTTGGTCATACTGTGTATAATGCTTAACAAAACTTTCTCAAGATGAAATGCTTGAGGTTTAGTAAGAATTTTGCAGTCTACATTAATCACGCTGACTGGACAGAAATTGGAGGGATCCATCAGATCCCTATCTTTCTCTGATATTAATGAAATTTAAGCTTCATTAAATGTATCCAGCAAAGACCCAACCTGTAGTGCCTCATTATACACCTTGGTAAATACTGGAGCCAAGATAAAGGCCAAGATGGATTTTTGTAATATTCAACAGAAAAACCATTAAGCCCTGATGACTTACCGGCCCCCTTGGGTTATGGGAATTGAAACTGATAGGTCAAGAGAAGGGCACAGACACTGAATTTAAGAGTTTTAATTTTAGAATTTACGTCTGTTATTGAAGGGCGGCACGGTGGTTCAGGGCTGGATGGCCAGGGTCTTTTCTGTGTGGAGTTTGCATGCTCTCCCCATGTCTGCGTGGGCTTCCTCTGGGAGTTCCGGTTTCCTCCCACAGCCCAAAGACATGCAGGTTGGGCTAATTGGAGACACTAAAGATTGCCCCTAGGTATGAATGTGTGTGTGAGTGTGTTTGACCGTGTGTCTGCCCTGCGATGGACTGGCCACCTGTCTAGGGTGTTTCCCCTCCTTTCGCCGTATGAGCGCTGGGATAGGCTCCAGCACCCCGGCGACCCTAATTAGGATAAGCAGCTTAGATAATGAGCGAGTGATGAGTGCTTTATTAAAGAAAATAAGTTCACTGAAAAAAAATTAAAGAAAACCAAGGTTCAATCAAACCAAAGTCAACTTAAATTTATCATTTATTGTTTCACAATTTGTCTAATCAGAAAACCCCAAAACAAAACATTTAAATTGTGTTATAATTATAAAGAATAGTTTGAAAACAAATGCTAAGGCAGTTAGCAGTCCCCTTAGGCAGTTAATATGGCAGCGGGCTCCGACTTGCCCTCGGAACCTTATAAATTGTCCTCGTTTCCAACCTTAACCCTTTTCTGGCAGACCAAGCTGTAAAGATGACACTCACAGGCAGGTAACAATGATCAAAATAAATCATTAGCGAACTATTATTAAGTATTTTTGTGTACTTAGCTCACTAAACAGAAGTCAATAAAATGTCACTGTAAACCAATAATGTAGTCAGTTGTTTAGATTAAACATATATAAGCACTGAAATTTTACGAGATGAAAACTGGACTGATGTCATGGTTTATATGTGCAGGCATCACACAAGGCCGTTCCAGAAATATCTAGGAATTTACACTGTTCCACTGATAACTGAGGGACTTTAAAATCTCAGACAGACTGATCAAGCTCCACTTGACTTGGACTGGCTGATGTGTGTAAGTTCTCGAAAAACTGCTGAAAGATCCCACTTATTTCTTTTGTGGAGGGGATTGCCCTGTATTGCTTTCTTATTGTAGAGTTTGTATTTGAAGCACTCTGTTTCAGCTGTTGTGCTTGAATTTGGCACTTTACTCACTTCCTTCATAGAAGTTAGTTTTTAATGGAATAATACATGTTTCACTTTCTTGTATGTTTCATGCAGCTGGAACTTCAGTTTACAAACGTCTGTGTCATTATAAATACATTTTGGATGCTTCCCATTCATTGGCAACTTTTTCTGTGGTTCCCATTATAATCTAAAAGGATTTCAGATGATCTGCCATTTCCAAAGTGAATGCCTTACCCTGAAGGGGGGTGGAAGGGGTGTTCATTCTTCGTCCACCTCTTTGTACTATCTATGTGTTCACATGGTTTGGAGATCAAATAAAATCTATCTTGGAATAAGTTTTATATACATGGAGGAAGGATTAATCAGCCTCCTGATGGAACCGAACTACTGCTGTTTTCCTGTTTAAGCGACCTGTGAAATTGAAGTGCTTTGTTGTACCCCAGAAAATAGCCTCTTACCACAGATACTTTCCCCTGTTATAATGTGAAGAAGCAAGGCCCTTCTGTGCTGCCTTATCACCTCCACAGGCATCCCCCTCTGTCCCCTTTTGGGCATGACAAGGGCTCATCTTGTTCTCAGGACAGGGAAAGCCATAAAGTAAACAAACTGACACTGTCTGTTCTGTGCTTTAGACTGGAGTTCCCGGAGTCATCAATGTAACGATCTATGTACACATTATTCATCTCTGGCTGCATTATGACTGACCAATTTATGCCGACTGTGCTATCTGCCTGGTATATATACAGTGCCTTTTTGACTGTCAGGCAGTCACTTCTTGATCCTACGCTTGAGGTGACTCCCTGCACAGGTTGTATACTGAAGTAAACTTCAAGTCCTTGACTTCATCTCTTTGGTCCTTTTACAGTTGTTGGCGTTGCATCAGAATCCTTCACTCTGTAGGATTAATCAGCATCCATACATCTATAAGGCCGTATTCCATTAATATGCTTTGTGGCCTCTCTGTCATTTGTGTTACATAGTAAATGTTATACAGTGCTGACAAATGTGCTTGCTGGTATGGTATGATGGATCTACTCTCCATCACGTATGGACTGTTTTGTACCCTGAAGTGTTTATACATAAGGACGTGTTAACACACACGAGCATACACATTCACACCATAACACATGGACTGGGTACAAACTCTTATCAGATTACAAGCCAAATCTTTATTGATCATTGTCATTGGGATTTTGTTGTGTGTGTGATGTCCCGTATCTTCATTTATTGATCTGAAAAGAATCGGGAAGAGAGACTAATGTTAGCAGTCAAAATATTCCATAACTCTATCAATTAAGTTGGCCAACAATTCAATTTGTCATATTCCACTATCCCCATGTTACTGTTAAACTGCTACGTTATGTTGTGGTCCATACATAGATGTTGACTGTAAGTTGTGTGATTGTTAAATGTAAGATCTGTTGCTTACCTGTTTAATGTTTCCTGGGTGTGAGAATTGCCGTAATGATGAAAAGGAAACCTGTAGGTCACAGGCCTAGGCATTTTAAAGTAAAAGTCCCACAAACTGCACAGGAAGTCCACTTACATCATATCCTGTTTTAAACTATAGAAGCCTCCCATTTTGGTTTACATGTGGTTCTGAGTAGGTGCACGAATTCTGCGCTTGAATGAGGCAATAATTGGAAAAGCCATTGCAGAATTCATGTCTTGTTTTCTCCTTGCTAGAGTTCTGTAAATAGAGTATATATGTTATTATTTTGGTTTTGTTTCCTTTTTTTCCCCCATGTTTATTTGTTAGCACATAAATAAATCCACTGGGTGATCAGCCACTAACCACCAACTTGATTCCTGCTGCCTCTTTGCCTAAGACAGCTCTGTCACATATGGATATAGGCCTAGAGGATGACAGCCTCTGGATACAAAAGCTGTGAAACCCATCATGGACTTAACCAAACTGACAATTGTTGCATCAGAGTTTGGCGCTGCAAAACAATTCATTCACACTCAAATGCCCTGAGCAACACAGGTAAAGTGGACAGTTCAAAGACTGCTGTTAACACAGCGGAAAGCCCTGTGAGACATAGGACCTGTTTTTATGCCGCTGAAACCTACTAACATTTTATGCTTCTACTGTGAAATGTGTGAATTCATTTTCCACTTTTTCATGGACCACAGGCGTGCCATGATGCACACGAAGAAACTGACTCAAATGTACAGATGAAGGCAAGGAAACCTTCTTGAGGAGATTCAGCTTCCAGACCCATCAAAGTCACTTCTTCAAATGGTGAGTTATGTGGTTTAGCATCTGCCTCTGTGTGTATGTCTTCTGCCTATTTCTTGCATCAGCCCTGGTTCAGTTTACCTACAAAGTTATACAGTGTACAGTTTTGTCTATGAGGAAATATCTTGATAAATGTTAGGTTAGGCTGACAGTGCAGCAGTTCATGTGTAGTGATGCTACAGAAGAGTCACTCTAGAGCAGTGCTCATAAGGGGTCCTATTAATTGCCACATAATACCACATGGTACTATATAACACCACATAATACCACACAGTACAACATAACACCGCATAACACCACATAAACCCCTACTGTACCTTACAATACCACACTGTAACAAATTTTCCTGTAAATTTACAATAAAATACTGCAGCTGTGGTCACCAGTACTTTTACAGTATCACTACCGTAATTTATCATTCATCTTCCTTTCCTCTCTTGAAACCAACAAACTGGTCAGTAATATCACACTAAGAAATTAAAATTGCATTTGTGAATCTGGTTACCCAATTTGTCAAGCTACTGAACAATTTAGCTAAGCTAAAGTAACAAGCTACTCCCCAAGACTGGCACTAATTAGCAAGTAGTGGTGGATAGTTCGATTAATTTTAGTGAACCAATTCTTGAGCACAGTTTGAGAATCTGAACCAGGTTTTTTCGGGTTATCGAGTTTTGATTGTTTTGCACTTCTGGTACATTTCCTTACTCGTTTCCTCAGCTTACGGCACTCGCTGAAACTTTACACTGAGTGCAAAAATGCTGCAAATCTAATGTTGATAAAATAATTACTCAAACTTTGCATAATTTCAATATAGCTATTTATGTTTTCTTTGCTAATCTTCCCTTTACATTTAAATTTCAAAATGGTAAAATAAATGGATGTACTGATAAATATACATAGCCTAAAACATCGTTTAACATCATACAATTACATGCATTTCCTTAAAACTCTTTTTTTTATTTCTTTCTTTCGAACAAACAGTGGTTTCTTTTAATTGTTGAGGGGAAGAAAAACTTTCTAGTATCTAATTTTTAATCAGGTAACATGAACCAACACGTTGCATGTAGTAGCTACACAAAAGTTTCTATTTTGTCACTCAAAAGCAAGCCTGTGTGTCTTTCAGCCTCTTACTTCCTTGCTAGCTAGGCCCTATGGGATACTGGGATGGTGTAGCCACTGAATCCACGCAATGACCCAGAACCTGAGTTAAGTCTTCAGGTGTCTTCGGGTAGAATCGTGTGCTGTGCTGCATGAAACATCGATTGCGAGCTGAGCCACAAGTTTGGGTTGACTCGTCTACTGCATGAACCATCTAACTTGAGCTTTTGAACTTGACCTATCCAAGTTCAAACTCGTGCTATCAAACTCGAGCTGTCAGAGTTTGAACTCGTGCTTTCAAACTTGGGCTGTTCGAGTTCAAACTCGAGCTTTTGAACTTGGATTTTTGAACTCAAGCTTCCTGGCTGCAGAGCTGCAGGAAGCTGATGGTCAAGAAACTTCAGTGGTTCAACTGAGCTCAGATCCTTTTGTTTGTAATGCAAAGATTAAAAATAATTACTTCACTGAGGTAAACACTTGTCAATTTAGTAAGATAACCAGTCTATTTTCTTAAGAGGCGGTCATTACTGCGATCTAGTTTTGTGCACATTAGTCCACACTTTCTCGCTCTTTGTTTATTGTTATTAGTCCATTGCTGTGGGCACTGCGTAGTGATACCAAAGGTTTCCAACCAATCACATGCAGTTGACTGGGAGCAGCTGAATTGGAGGGGGGGCGGGAGGCAACGACACAGTTGTGCTGGTGAACCGGTACGAACGACTCACCAAAGAGACGTTCAAAAACAACGACTTGTTCACAAACTGCACACCACTATTAGCACGCATCTGGCAGTGCACAAGAGTGCATTTTCAGATAGTGTGTCTTCAGCATTTGGAGGTTTTACTTCTCCAGTAGCTTGACGGTAGCTTCGGTATTGGTGTAGCGTGACCAAACACTACTTAACTACATTAAAATATTTCATAAATTTCACCCATGAAATCAAACATTTCAAACCACAACTTACTCCCAGAACTCTACACAGAACACATCTGTCAGCTAACGCTGCGAATTGAACGCCAAGTTCAGCCTCGTTTAGTTAGCATAAATTATATCTCGCAAATTGGATAATTAGATTCACAAATGTAATTTTATTTTTTATAATTAATTCATTATAATGTAATTTTAATTGTCATAATTATGAGAAGCTTTATTATTATTATGATATATTATGTGACTTGATTTTTTATTTTTTTTCAAGTGGCAGAAACGGGCTTCCATAATCGCTTCCTCTGCTAGCAGTGTCAAGATCTTTTCAATGCTAAGTGTGTTGAGCTACAGATTGCGACATGGCTTACAGAGAGATGAAAAGTCGGAAGAAGAAGGGGAATGCCACTTGCGCTCTTTGCAAGAAAGACTGCCCAGGATCATCAATCAAGTGCTTTGAATGCAAACTCTCATATTATACGCTTTGTGGCGCCATGTCCTTGAAACAGCTGCACTTTTGGTCCAGTTCTGAACTAGAGTTCCTCTGCAAGTCCTGTGTTGGGACATCCATTTTCTCTGGAACAAAGTCTCGTAAGGGGTTCAGCAGAGGGGTAAAACTGAGAAAGCTCTACTGTCACTCTATAAAGTAGACCTCCCTAAGGTGACTGTAGGTTCTAATGACTTTACCAAATGGCCCACTGATTTATATTCACTACAGATTTTGGAAAAATTTCAGCCAAATCTCAGGTCGGAACTTTGAAGACCGGTGCTGATGGGAACTGCCTTTTCCGGGCAGTGTCTCTTGCGTGTTTTGGGACGGAGGATTTTCATGAGCATCTCAGGCCGCTTGCTGAAAGTGCTTGAATTTATATATTTTATGCAAGAACAGAAATTGAAGTTCCTCTGATTTTTTTTTTTTTTGTTTGTTTTTTAACTTAACATTAGTAAATAGGCTACGTTCTGTTGTCTGTATGTGTGTCTCCCACCATCTCCCACCACTTGCCTCATGAAAGTGCGACGGTTATGTGTGTGCATGAGTGACTGAAGTCGAGTGATGCAGGTTAAACAGCGGCAAGCAAGCAAGAAAACTAATGTTAAGCGATCTTTCAGCTATGCATAGAAAATGTAAATTCCAGGACTCGTGGCTCACCAAAGACATTTACAAAGACTGGCTTGATAAAGAACCGCGGGACATCCATATGGCCCAATGCAGAGCCTGCAGCAAATCCATGAATGTTCCTGCCATGGGTGAAGTAGCTGCATGTGAAGTCAATGTAAGTCGACGGTATTCGAAGAGTAAGTTAACTGTGCCATTAGTGAGAAAATTTGGCGTTAGCCAGCTGGTCTGCACAGATAAAGGCACATAAATCAACAATTATTTCAGTCCAGTTTAAAAGCTTAATATCTGGTATATCACTATGTGTGTGTGTGTATGTATATATACACACACACTCACACGCACACACACATATGTAGTACTTCGCGTTTTTAATATAATTTCAATACCCTGACAAACTAGAGTAACACAACATTTAGCAAACAAACTTGCTCTCAAACCTGGCTACCTTTTAAAAATGTCAATGCTGACATAATTTGATGCAGCTCCTGCCTGACATTGCTTGATCATTCATGTCGTTCGTAATCATGTAGATGGTCTTATTTTTTGAGCGTTTGTACATTAACAGTTTGACTTTTATTGACAGCTATTTTCCTTTCTTTATTTAATTGTATATCATGCAGTGCATGGAAGTTGTAATAAAGATATTATATGTATGAGTGAATATGCACTGGTTGTGGTGAAAAGTGTGGTGCCCATAACTAGTGTATATACATGTTCAATGTACATCTGTACGGAAAATGTTTCGTGAGTATCAGAACTATTAGGAAAACAAGTGACAAATCAAAGTTAAATCTTCAAGCTGATGTTTGCTATTGTTTTAAGATGCCTTTAGTGTAAAATTCAGAATAATTCCATTTACAATAAGCATTCTTCCCACATTGACATTATAGGAACTTTATCATAATTGTATGATCACCCAGCCTCTTTTGAATGAGCCTACTTAGCATTCTGCTTCACGTGAGCAAATTCTTGGTATGTTTTTCCCCGCCCAAAAAAATGGTTTTATTGTATGAATTTATACATGTTGAAAACATATAATAAATAAAGTTTGAGGAAACAGGAAAATAAATATCCAATTCCCACTTGCTCATTCTGGTTCTCTCTAAATGTTTTAAGAATGGGCTCAAATGGCTCTGCACAGCTGAAGGTAAGAGAGGCCAACTGGTCACAGAATGTTAAATTGCGTCCTAAGCAGTGTTGGGTCCTTGAATGTGAGGAAACTAGGCCTGGAAAGTCCTTGAAAAGTCCTTGAATTTCATGTTTAAGAAGGTGTGGGAACCCTGATTAATGATTTTTTTCTCATAGCATGAGAATAAAAATTTAAGCTCATTAACATAAAAACAGAAATTAGTAAACAGGGAAAATGTTGGTGGGATCATTTTTAAAATTATTTAAAATTCACTTTCTTCTTATCCAGTTCACAGCCTCAACTGACAACAGGTGCTGAAAGGGGAGGAGTCAGATCGCATCGTGTGAGTGTTAGTCATGTGGACATCTGTGTCTTGGCAGCTTACTGATGTCCATCACTTTGTTCCACCGGTCCCACATACTCCAGAGAACATCACTCCCCCACCTGAAGAGGAGCCAGTCTTCACTGAGGATAACTTCCCTGAGCTAAACCCAACCATGACATCCTCACAAAGACTATTTCACAACAATCCAGTAACTTCAAACAAAAAGCTCACATTTTGCTCTTTCAGTGATATCAAGCTGACATTGGATTCAAGCCATGACACCAAGCGCATCCTGATATAAACCCAGTCTGATCTGTAGACACTAACCGTGGTGCCACATCCTCAAGATGCCGCGGTAGTATTTTGGCCAATATTTTCCTGTCTAGATTCAGTAACTAAATTGGCCGGAAAGAAGAGCACTCATCTGCTGGTCTACTCTTTTTTTGTGAATCAGGGAAATACAAGTCTCTGGTGTTGAGCTAGGAACTACACCCTCTTCAAAGGACTGAGACAGCACAGGAAGTAGTGGCTCTATTAAACAGTGTTTGAACTCTTTTTAAAACTCTGCAGTTAGGCCATTCGGGCCCAGGGGCCTTATCGCTCCGAAGTTCACTTATTGCAGCAACCACTTCCTCTTGGCTGATGGGGCAATCCAGCAGTTCTTTTTCTTCTGAAGATATACACGGTAAGTCACAATTTGACAAAAAAAATTCAGCATATTTCGTTCACACATATTAGTTGTCTCAGACTTGAACAAACCTTCATAAAATGACTGGAATGTGTCTGTTGTGGTGCAATCTATTACCGAGGTGGTCTTTTATAGCCGAGAGAGCTTTGATTTGAGTTTTTTCATGCACTAGATTTGCAAGATATTAACTTGGCTTATTTCCATACTTATACAGTTTTTGTGTACAGGAGAGTCGTGACTTTTCAGCTTCTGATGTAAGAATGGTTTCCAGAGCAGTTTAACTGCATCAAGCTTTACTTGCAGTTCATCTAATGAATTAACATCACACTACTTTTGTAGGTGTGATAACTGATTCTCGAGCTCCAAGCGTTTGAGTGTCCTGAGTTTTTCTCTGATGTGCAGAAGGAGGGTGATCAGACCGGTGATTAGGCGAGGGGGGAGGCGAGGTTGTTACACAGGCCTTGGTTTTGGGACCCATTCATGATACAGACAAAGTTTAAACAAAATCTGAGACAGTGCTGCAACAACCTGACCTGATTTTTTTTTTTTTTTTTTAAATTCAATCACCCAGCTACCGTGTTGTGAAGCGGTAACCTTGAATCGTAAAATTTCTCAAAATTTTACGATTTTATTTTTGTAATATTATGATTTTTTCTTGTAAAACTATGACTGTTGTCTTATTATTATGACTTTTTTCTTGAAATATTATGACCTTATTCTCATTAAATTACAACTTTTGCTTCTCAATTATGACTCATAATATTATGTCATGGCTGTAGGGGAGCTGGACCCAAACACCCAACACGGTTGAAAATGATTAACAAAAAGGAGGACTTTACTTACAAAAAGGAAAAACAAACAGGTCCAAAACAGGAACCAAGACCACAGATAAAAAGTGCAGCCAAACAGAGTGTATCCAAACACAAACCAAAAAATGATAGACAAATGCTCTGTTCGAAATGTACACTCACTCACTATATAGTGCACTATGTAGTGTGTCGGCCATTTTGACAGAGACAGAGACACAAGGAACAGGAGCACAAGACATGTTAAAACAAAAGTCCAAACCAAGGTGCAGACTGTGACATATTACAACCTTGTTCTCAAAATCTCAGTTTTTTTTTTCCCTCAGTATGGCCCTTATTATATATATATATATGTGTGTGTGTGTGTGTGTGTGTGTGTATATACATATATGTACATATATTGTGTATATGTCAGTACAAGGACTACGGAACCCTGGGCATCCTGGAAGCAAGCAGGAGAAGAGCCATCAACAACAATGTGGAGGTGGCAGAGAAAGCGTCCACATGGCCCTGGCTGAAAAGGGGTGACCAGTGGGGTCAGTAGAACGCCACTTGGACACAAGCCGAGGCTTGATCGGCCTTGGTCGGGTCGCTTGGACAAGGGCGTCTGTTGTGAGACCCGAAACACCTGATGACTCCAGGATACAACGCTAATGATGAGTCAAAGTTTGAGCATCAGAAGATGTATGAAAAACTATATAATGACCTATATATTATTATAGATTCAAGTATATTTTGTATTATTCTTTAATATGTGGAATCTGTTTATTCATGTTTAGGACCTGTTTGTTTTATATTGCACTACTGAATGACATATTGATGTGTTTGTTTTATATTGCACTACTAAATGACACATTGAAAGTCAGAGTTTTTGATTTTGAGTTCAGTATTAGACTGGCACAGCTCTGAGTAAGATGCTAACTCTTGTGTGTCTCTCTGTGTATCCACAGATCCACAGTGCTACCGAGCCTGTGAATCATTTGCCATCGATCCAGATAACCTCTAGGTCTGGAGCCGGTAACACATTTTCAAGTGTTTTTATATTTTTTATATATATTTAAATAAAGAAAAGATTTATAAACAGATTAATTTAATCTGGACCAAAATAAAATTCTATCTAAATGGAACATGCCTTCATCTCCTCTCATATATAATGGCCTGTCCAGGTGTATGGCCTGTATGTTCATACTTGCGATCCATGAATACAACCAAAAATAGAAACAGAAATCCATAATCACATGCACCTTGGAGCACAGTACATTTTCACTGGTGTCACTCTTTTAGAAGTAGGCAGAGCAATGCCATGAAGCTGTGAACAACATCTGATTTGACCACATTTCTCATGTGGTATGCTCTGTAAATTATCTGTTTTAAAATCATCAGTCTTGGCTATGAAGTCCATCCAGTGAACACATCAGAAACAACAAAATGAAATGCTGAAGATTTTATTGGTTGGATCTCATTTTCATTGATGATATTTATCCTTCAGTTAGCTGTTCATTTTTTGTCTCCTTTGTTCTTCCTCCTCCTTGTGCAAAAACAGCAAGAAAAAACTTTACCGGCTGAGCGAAGCTTGGAGCGAATCCAAGCCATCGCACCGGAGGACTCTTTCTTTTTCTCTGCAGTAGAGAGTTCCACCTCCTTCACTCCATCCTGAACCTCCTCAGGTGTCAGGATGACTGGTGGCACTTTCTCCAAAGCGAGCGGTGATGGGAAAAAATCCTCCCAGCACTGTACCTCCTACTGTATTTACTCCTCACCAGCAGTAGCGAGATCGTGGGTTCCCATTGGGAGTATATATGTGCAAGTAGCGATCTCCTCTCATTATTCTGGAGGATTTTGTGAAAAGAAATCACGCCTCCCAGTTGAATTATTTATTCCCTGTATTACCAAGTTGGTAATGAGCAAAAACATCACATAAGTTGTTTTGTTTAACTAGTTACTTTAACCGAGCTTTGGTATTGGAGTAGGAAGGTTATTTTAATGGAATACGTTTTCTTATTAGCACGACCAAAGTACTCTATGTCGAATGTAGCTTAACGCTAGCGAACGTCACACATTCCCCTTGTATATTTTAATTTTGGGTTTCATCGGCTCCTACAAAAGAAAAACACTAGTTCATATCGTAATCACTGAAACTGTTGAACATTTTCTGTGTTTGCGTATGCGTGTGTGTTTTTAAAATGTTCGTACAGAGGGCACTGTGATGGTGTGCGCGTGTATGTCTACCTGTGTTTTCAGAAAAACCGTTACTGTGAGGCATCTAGTCAGTTTAACTAGGTAGCCACAGGCTAGTTTGGTGCTTGTTATTTTTGTGTTCTACAGCAGTACAACAATCGTAATGCCTGTTTAAACGGGATTCTTCTAAAGAATGGGAAGCTGACTGGTGAAACAGTATTAATATAATTTAGACAACACGCAAGATAATCCGAAGTAAAAGTTCATTTCTTTTGTGTGACAGAATATAAACCTGGGTAAACATTGTATCGGTAAAAATAGGAAGCTAAATTTGAAAATATGAAAAGAGATTGTGTTTTATTTGAGATTTTTTTTTTTTTTTTGTATTTATTTGCTAATGGGAAAAGAAGTAATTTTTTTTCTGGAACGTGTAAGGACAAAGATCATTGAATATATAATGAGATAAAGACTTTATAGTTGCACTTGCTGACAAAAGACATCAAATAAACATTTATTCTGGAGGATTTCGTGAAATGAAACCACGTCTCCCAGTTGAATTATTTATTCCCTGCATTACCAGGATCCTGGAACCTGTTGCGCCAGTCCCACAACATGCGATCCATAACACATCACCACATACCTCAGACAACTTCATTGAACTTGGCACTTTGAGTCTCTTAACAGAAAATTACACCATTTTTTGTTGTATTATTTCTGAAAATGGAGCTTGTTTTTGCCTACACCACTCACTAGTCACAATGAGCTAACCAGCCCTTCAGAACCTCTGTGTCTAGTTCCAAAAAGGAAATGGAAATCAAATTGCCTCTGTTAGCAGCAGCCATGGGCTGAAGTCAATTAAGTTAGTGAACAAGGTCTGCCAACGTCAAGTTACGCAAACATACACATTTTTGTAGTTCCAGTGTTCTGAAGCTTGGTTTTCACACCTCTTAACAACACATCCAGTGACAAGCTGAGTTAGCAGGGTGGTCTATGTGTATACATATTGTAGCACCAGGGAGCTGGTTGGTTGTGCCCGCCTACCCAGAATGCCTCTCAGCACAATGTGAATCAATTATTAATGCTAATTTTTACCCTTTTGTTATGCACCCCATGTGTGTGCCCACCTACCTCTCATGTGCCATCTTACTGTCACCGTTATTGTGTAGTAGACGTGGTGTACTTAACTTGTGCTGTTTACCTGTATTGGGTGAGCTTGTGCAGTATTGCTCAATGCATCCTTTTGAGGATGGCCCTTATGATTACTTAGCATTAAAAAGCACTGATTCCAAATGAGTTCCATGCCTCTGTCTCATCCTTCACCCAGTCAATGCTGTAGTATTTTAAAAGCCCCAGATGAAGTTGGCCCTGGTGGCATGGTAAGCGTGAAATATCCTCTTTTACGTATCCTGGTGGACGTGGACAGTAACGGAGTGAACGAGATCATTAGCGAGGGAGTGTTGATAAACTGTCAATTACTTTTGCTGGATTATTTGTGAAAGTGGAGCTTGTTTATGTCTGCACCTCTCATCAGTCAGATTGAACTAACCCTCAAAACCTCCATGTTTAGTTCCAAAAGGAAACCAAGAAAAGCAGAAGAAAAGACAATCATAGCAAAGATGGATAATGAAACAGTGTCACATGATCATTATTAGATCTTTTTCAACTAATTACATTTCTCATGTGAATTATCAGTTATGTCAATTATGGTCATTCTCTGCTCTAGCATGTAAAGTAGCCAGTGAAGTCCATAGAGTGAACACATCAAGAACAACCAAATGAAATGTAGAGGAATTTATTAATTCATTAGTTTATTAATTATGAAAATGAAATTCTCTTCGTTGTCATCCCAGCCACATAGAGAGAGTTCACAGTTGGACGAAACTGGGTGTCCTCAGGACCACGGTAAGTAGCCGCTGTACTTCACATGCATCACCATCATGGATCATAGACCTGAAGTAGCCGCTGCACTCGGGCGCACGCCGTCATATTGATCACCATGGCGAATTTTCACCTATGATATTTGTCCATCTGTTGATTGGCTGGCTGGCTGTTCATTTTTTGTTGCCTTTGTTCTTCCTCCTCCTTGTGCAAAAACAGCAAGAAAAAACTTTGCTGGCTGAGCGAAGCTTGGAGCGAATCCAAGCCATCGCACCGGAGGACTCTTTCTTTTTCTCTGCAGTAGAGAGTTCCATCTCCTTCACTCCATCCTGAACCTGCTCAGGTGTCAGGATGACTGGTGGCACTTTCTCCAAAGCCAGCAGTGATGGGAGAAAATCCTCCCAGCACATGTCTGATACAGTAGTTACTGAATCAAGACTAGAGCTCAGTGAGGAATGAAGGGATTCCACTGCTGTGTGAAAAGACGCATCATCCTCTGCCTCGCTGTCATCGTCCAGTGCCAAGAATTCTGAAAATAAAGAGCTAATTCTTAGACTTAAAACACTTTCCCACAAAGTTTTTCACATTTTAAAGGCAAAATAAGATTCTGTAAAGTTTTAGTGTCAATGTCAAAATAAGTAAAAGCAAAACATTTCACATAATGCTTAGCTCAGAAGGTTCCATGAGCTTCATAAATATAAAACATTTGTGAGAAAATAATGAAATGCTGCATCATAAAAGAGTAAGGAAAGTGAAGAGTTTTAGTACAAATTATTCACCTGGTCCAAAGAAGATGGGCAAACTGTCTCCCATTGCCAACACAACATCTTCAACATCTAGGCCTTCCTTTTGGCCTAGTTTGCAGGAAAAGGACCCTGCCTCTGGGCTGACATCTGTGATAGAGAGTGAAACTTTGTAATCATTCTGCATATTACAAATAATTATTTCCTAAAGAACCTGAAGTCGTGTCTTTTATTGTTTACACTGTAAATCTCAGTTTTAGCATAACACATGTATGGCAGCATTTTCAGCATTTCACTGTTTTACAAACTCTATGCCTCACCTGTATCAAAACACTTTTCCAGAGAGGGCAATTCAGCAATGGTCTCTGTCTCCTGGGAATCCTCCTCCAGTGACCGTGTGACAGACTGGTCAAAGCTGTCAGCCTGTTTGTCACAGAACACTTTTTCTGCTGGAGGCATCTCATCTACAAATTAAATCAAGAAAACTATGAGAAATGCACCTTGAGGACATTTGTCATGAATACACCTATAATAATAATAATAATAATAATAATAATAATAATAATAATAATAAATTGGATTTTAAAAGTCACCACTCTCTCACTGGTGTCTGACATTCGATGAAAATTTCACTAAAGCCATCAGAAATAAAAGTTAAAAGACTGATTAAAAGTACATTCATGTTTGAATCATGAATTTGTAGACAGTGTAAAAGAAGTCGATTAAAATTGTTAGCAGGACAACTCACCATCATTGTAATCCTGAGCATCTTTGAAACTGTCATCTGTGTCGCTGAGCTGTTCCTCCACTACAACACCGACGACGGACTCCATCAAAGTTGCAAGCTCGTTGGGTCCAACTTCAGACATTTCGAGCACGAAGTTACTTAACTTGTAAAACAAGCGGACAACTGTTTGAGACTTTGAAACAAATTGTTCAAAAGTTTGATCGCTATACTGGCTGTGTGAGCGCCTTTATATGCTCTCGTGCGGCACTGACTTGTTCACCTATTATGACGTTATCATGCCAGTGAACCTCGTTCACTCATCCATTGGGTTAGTGGAATGCAAGGAAACCGGCCGATAAATGTTACAGTTGTTTGTCTACCCTTTTAAGACAAAACTTCTCTTAATCATATCCATATGTGGATCAATAAAACTGTTGGAAATGTTGTCGGAATGGTAAGAATTTATTCATTGCAACCAGTGCTAATCTAGTCAACGAAATTAATGACGAAAATATGCGGGATTTTTATTGTAATCAACGATGACGACGACTGGACGAAACACTACACCATGACGATATAAGAAGTAAATTTGATTTCATAATATTATTGACGAAAATATGACGAAACTGAACACATCGAGACGTTTATTATAGCTTAAAACATTTTAGAAAGAACATGGATGATTTCAATAGTCCAGTCACAAACAGGCGTTTACTGTTGCCAAGGAGCACTAGAAAACGCACGCTCATTATCGACAGACAGGAAGCTATAGTTAAAGAAAAATCTGCAGTCATTTCTTCGATTTCATTGTCGTGTCCTCAGAAAGCCCTATGAAATGGCAGACAATCCACCAGAACCGGGGAGGAAAAGGTCGAATATATGACAGTTCTTTATTATTCCGGTCGTTTTTCTGGCCATGCGTAACCTTCTCCCGCAGTTTTCACGAAATCAATTGCATTGCAGCGGTAACAGGTCCCTCCAAAGGCTGTGTAGTGTGTTTATATACAGCTAACTGATCGGTCCACTCATTTTCTTTAATTGCCGCGTCTTTTCCATTTGAAAATGAATGGGGAAACTTTTAGGTCTCTAGTGGTACGCGAGGGATTGCACACAGCGGCAGTCGATTGTTGGATTCAATGGACTTTTGCTCAACACTGGAACTAATTAGCAAGTAGTGGTGGACAGTTCAGTTCATTTTAGTGAACCGATTCTTGAGCACAGTCCGAGAAACTGAGCCAGGTTTTTTCGGGTTTTGATTCTTTTGCACCTCTGGTTCATTTCCTCACTGGTTCGCTCAGCTTAAGGCACTCACTGAAGCTTTACGCTGAGTGCAAAAAGGCTGTGTACAGATCTGATAAAATAATTACTCAAACTTTGCGTAATTTCAATATAGCTATTTATTTTTTCTTTGCTAATCTTCCCTTTTTATTTAAATTTCAAAATGGTAACATAAATGGATGTATTGATAAATATGCACAACATCATTTAACATCATACAATTATGTGCATTTCCTTAAAACTCTTTTTTTTTCATTGATTTCTTTCGAACAAACAGTGGTTTCTTTTAATTGTTGAGGGGAAGAAAAACTTTCTAGTATCTAATTTTTAATCAGGTAACATAAACCAACACGTTGCATGTAGTAGCTACACAAAAGTTTCTAATTCGTCACTCAAAAGCAAGCCTGTGTGTCTTTCAGCCTCTTACTTCCTTGCTAGCTAGGCCCTATGGGATACTGGGATGGTGTAGCCACTGAATCCACGGAACGACCCAGAACCTGACTGAAGTCTTCGGGTAGAATCGTGTGCTGTGCTGCATTGAATGCGAGCTGAGCCACTAGTTTGGGTCAACTCATCTACTGCATGAACCATCTAACTTGAGCTTTTGAACTTGACCTATCCAAGTTCAAACTCGTGCTATCAAACTCGAGCTGTCAGAGTTTGAACTCGTGCTTTCAAACTTGGGCTGTCCGAGTTCAAAACTCAAGCTTCCTGGCTACGGAGCCGCAGGAAGCCGACTGAGTTCAGATCCTTTTGTTTGTAACGCAAAGATTAAAAATAATTACTTCACTGAGGTAAACACTTGTCAATTTAGTAAGATAACCAGTCTATTTTCTTACGAGGCGGTCATTACTGCGATCTAGTTTTGTGCACATTAGTCCACACTTTCTCGCTCTATGTTTATTGTTATTAGCCCATTGCTGTGGGCACTGTGTAGTGATACCAAAGGTTTCCAACCAATCGCATGCAGTTGACTGGGAGCATTGGAGGGGGGGCGGGAGGCAACGACACAGTTGTGCTGGTGAACCGGAACGAACGACTCACCAAAAAGAGACGTTTA